>NW_007726135.1:1008996-1037380 GCF_000696425.1 Galeopterus variegatus | reverse complement strand
GCTGCATGTCTCTGACTTCGAGTCAAGTGATTAGAGAGCTGCCCCCCCCCCCCCCGCCCGCCCGCTCTCATGGCACTCGTAGGCTTGGGAGTGCTGTGAGACAGAGATGTGCAGGGGTGTAGAGCCCAGCAAGGGGTGTGGAGTGGACCCAAAGTGGTGCTTGGCACGCTGGTCTTCGGGGGAAGCATGGAGGAGGTGATCTCAGCTCAGAGAACGCCTGTGCAGGAGTGAATCCTGGGAGCTGGGAATCGTTAGGTACTGGGAAGACCGGGTGGTTGGAATCAGCCTTTCTGCTTTGGAGAATCTCCTGCTTCTCCCAATCCCCTCCTGGTTTGGCCAGTTGGTCTGTTACTGTCAAATGAGCAGGAGCACATACCTCTCTGGGCCAGCAACACTGCTTCCAGGAGAAAAATGGAATTTTTGAAAGCAACTTGGAAATGACTGCCTGCTGTGTTGTCTGCTTACTCAACAGGAAAGCAATTTCAGATCACTAAGCAGAGCCTGGGTAGGGGAAGAGGTTCCAGACGTGGGGGGCGGAGGCAACTGCTGGTAAAGGCTGGGGAGAGAGAGAGGCCAGCTGGGCCCACCCACGCCACTTTTGGGGCCCACCTACCACATAAGACCATCGTCTAAATATTTAAAAGCTACCAATCAAGTTCACAAACCACAACATAACATTTGCTTTATCCTCCTAACTTGACAAGGTTATCTTCACAGTGACCAAGGCAGCCAATTTGTGGACCCCTAAGAGTCCTGGGCTGGAAGGTGACGAGGTGGAGGCACTAGTCCCCGGCTCCCAACCTAGCCCTGTGCTTGTCCACCTTCTCCCCCCCACACCCCAGCTCTGCCCGGCACCATGTTCCCCTGTGCTGACCCCAGACCTCAGCACACCTCCACTGGGCATTGTGCTGGTGGTACACTCTCAGCGAGATTGCCTTGCTCTTCCCTTGTTGGCTCTGGGTGCTGGGTTGCCCCCTCTGGGATGGCTCATGGCAAAGTCATTGAGCCCTGAGCCCAGACCTGCCCAGCTCTGCACCATACCCAGCGCCCACAAGGGCACACCGGCTCCCTTTGCCTGTCTCCCTGGGCCTTCTGCTCTGTTTATGCTCAGGTACTGAGTTCAAAGGACCTTCTGGATGGAGAGAAACAGATTTTTCACGGTGGGTGCCAGCAAAGGTACACGTGCACCTGTAGCTGTCCCTCTATAACAAGGCCAGGGACGTGCCCTCTTGGGCCCAAAGGAGGGCCTGCCGCAGGCCAACTAGAGGGGAGGAAGCCTCAACTTCAACAGGCCACATCATGACCGAGGACTCCCTCTGTCATGCCGCTCAGGCAATAGGGCAGCGACTTGGCGAGGTTTGCTGGAGTCCTGCTGCTTCAGAGAACCAAAGATGGCTGGTAACTCACATGTCAGGAGCCGGTATGCAAATCAAGGTGGGTGAAGACAGTGTGCTCTCTTAAATGATTCAGTCCACTCCACTGCCACTTTCCTCCATGCAGGATGCATCTGCTTAGGAGAGATGGCCAGGCCAGGCAAAGGCACCTGGGTCCAGAAAGCCCCAGGGCTGCCCCTCTTGGCTGCAGGAACTTCCGCCTCTCGTTCCACCTGACTCGCTTGCTCCTTGCCCGGGAAATGAGGTTCAGAACCACGGCTGGCAGCCACCTGGATCATGGAGGTGACGCAGAACAGCCCGCAGCAGCACCTGCACACCACCAGGTGCGAGCCCAGGGCTGAGGCCACAGCTGAGCGGGGCCATCACCCTAGGCGGCCTCCTGAAGGTGGGGTGTGGCTCAGTCATGGGACTGGCCGAAAGGTTTCTCATTCTTTGATTGAACAGGGAAGAGAATAATGCTTCCTGAGGGCCTTAATTGTGCACTAACCAGGGGCTAGATTCAGCAGTAGGTGTTTTCCAAGCAAGTCATTTTTGTCTTCCTAATAAGCTAGGCTTTATAGAGGGGGGAAAAAATCGAGGCTCTGAGAGGTTAGGTAATTTGAGTAAAGCCACAGAGTAGGGATAGGATTAAAACATTACTCTTTTTTTTTTTTGTCCTTTTTGAGACCGGCCGCACTGCGCTCAGCCAGTGAGCGCTGTGAGCGCACTGGTCATCCCTATATAGGATCCGAACCCGCGGCGGGAGCGCTCGCCGCACTCTCCCGAGTGCACCACGGGCTCGGCCCAACATTATTCTGTTTGAATGTAAAGCTCATGATCTTCCACCGTGACCTAGTGAGGCCTTGTCTTGGGAAAGACTGAAAAAGACCCACACATTTTTGTAGGTAGGAAAGTAATTCTCTGTTGAGTCACGGGGAACTCAAAATCTGATGGAAGCTATATCCTCCCTTCTGCCAGAGAACATTTAGGTTTATTCATTCATTTGTGCAGCTAATGTTCACGGAGCAACCACCACGTACCAGGCTCTGTGCTAGGTGCTAGAACAAAAGTCTGTGGCCTCAGGTGCTTACTTCTGGCAGGAGAAGAAACCAGCAATCGAGTGGACACACGCACATGCATACACACCAGTCAGGGTAATAGGTGCCGTGAAGGGTAAAGGGCCCGGGAGGCTGTTTCATGTGGCTCGAGGGAGATGAGGGTGGCCCGGCCCAGGTGGGAAGTATGTTCTGAGAAGCTTATCGACAGAGTGGGCATGTGTGGAAGGATCAGGGTGCTGAGCCTGAGCAGCCGGAAGGGCTGACATAAACAGAGATGAGGAACGCCGAGAAGGACCAGGACTCGGGAGTCTGGGGAAATCATGAATTTCATCTTGGCCTTGTGAGGGCTGTCGGGCCCATTAGATGTGCAGTGGGTGTGTGGAATGGGCTGTGTGCAAGAGTTGAGCCCTGAGGAGTGAGGCACTGGCACATGCCACAGTGTGGGTAGACCCTGAGCACATTCTGCTCAGTGAAGGGAGCCAGGCCCGAAAGGCCACACATGGCATGACTCCATTTACAGGAACAGTCCAGAACAGGCAAGTCCACAGAGACAGGAAGCAGGTGAGTGTTTGCCAGTGCGCGGGTGGAGGTGAGAATGCAGAGTGGCTGCTCCTGGGTATGGAACTCCTTCTGGGGGTGACGGAAATGTTCTAATGTTAGATAGTAGCAATGGTTGCACAACTTTGTGAATATACCAGACGCCATGAAATTGTACACTTTGAAAGAGTACATTTATGATATGTGAGTTATATCTCGATTTACGAAGGAGTGGAGTGTGTGGGTGGGACTGCAGCTATGGCACTCGAAGTCCCAGGGAGCAGGTGTGGAGCAAGATGACGTCCACGGCTGAAGACGGAGCCGGGTATGGCAACGTGCAGAGGTGGAGAACACAGAGAAGCCTGCAGAGGTGAGGCGGAAGGAGCAGCCAGTTTGACCCAGGGAGAACGGTGTCCCAGAGGAGGGAGTGGTTGATGGCGCCAAGCACAGTGACAGCACAGGTGTGTGACCATGGTGATGTGCAGGCCACCTCAGGTTCCGTGGTTGTGCCCTTGGATCCTGGGTTGGAGGAGTCCTTGTTCCCCCTTGTGTGTGGGGAATGTGTGGAAAGGACGGCAGGATCTGGATCAGCCAGGCAGAAGGATGTGATCCCTCCCACTGAGCACTCCGGCCCTGGCCCTTGCCCAGGTGGGTGGAATCCTGCACATGTGTTGGGGAAAGAAGACCCGCGGCACCGAGTGAAGAAGACGCCTAACCATGGAGGAAGAGTGCTTGGTTCCAGTCCCAGAGCTGCCCTCCTGTCCCCCCCATGAGACTGTGACCCTCTTGAGATTCTGCCTCTCCCTCTGCACCCAGCACCTGGTGCCCAGTGGGCCTTTGGGCAACGTGAGATCAACAGCAGCAACTTGTGAAAGAAGATGCTCTGTGGCCTTCATGCCAGGCTCTGTGAGCAGGTGCTCTGGTTCCTTCATGAGGCCCCAGGAGCTGCCTGGAGAGCAGGGCCCTGCTGTGGTGCAGCTGCCGCCCGGCCCCACCCAACAGCCCCCGTCAGCCCCTCACCCAGGGTACGCTCCTCAGCCCTCCCTTGCCCTCTCTTTCTTTCTCTCGTTGGTTCATTTGTTCTCCACCCCATCACTTACTGAGCACGCGCTGAAGTGGACCTTACCATGAGACCTGGAAAGTGCTGAATTCTGAGAGAAGGAGGGAGGGAAAGCCAGGCCGAGGTCACCCCACCTCCGCAGGGCCCCTGGGTGCTGGAAGGACAAGCACATCGTGTGTACACGTGTGCATTTGTGTCTTCCTTAATAGATGGCTCAAAGCTTTCATTCAGTCTTCAAAATGCTCTCAGGCCCCCAAAAGGTTAAGAGCCAGTATCTTAAAGGATGGGTTGGACCCAGGCAGGAGGAGGAGAGGTGAGGGCAGAAGGACCCTGAGTCAGGGGAGAGAGACGGTCTGAGTAAAGGGCAGTGAGGGAGGGTCACAACCACATCACCCACAGGCACAACAGGGCAGGATGGAGGATGGGGGCTGGAATCCCCCGAGGCTGCAGGAGACCCGGTGTGGTGGGCAGTGGCGAGGGTCCTGAGGGCAGAAACAGGCACGGTGGGGGTGGGCGCACCAGACGCGTGCTCTGGAAATGCAAAGTCCACACCGTCAGCCTCCGAGTCAGAGAGAGCTCTTTGCCCACCACTGAGTTTGCACACGTACGTCACTGAGGTCACCCGGCCTGGCCACTCTCCTCCCTGTGCTGCTCCAGCTGGGGCTGTGCTGGTGCAGGAGCTGCAGCGTTGCCAGCCAGGGACACAGGCTTCTCCAGTGTCCCATCACCACCCTGAAGCTTTAGCCCCCAAAGGGTTACTGGCATAACAATAACCACCAAGTGCTTTTCACAGCACAACATCTGAATACAAGTAATCCAACAGCAGAACATTTTGCTTTTTTTTTTCTTCCCCAGGAGGCCTCAGGGAACCTGTCAAATCCTTTCAGTTCCAAACACTGGGAGCAGAGATGGGAAGAAAGAGGAGTTGTGCCAGCCCCAGGCTCTGCCAGCCCTAATAGGACGTGTGATTTTGGACACATCACCTGCTCAGACTCAGCCCCCCGCCCCAAATCTATAAAAGGAGGGGATGGACCAGATAGTGCCCCCGCCCCACCATACCGGGATCCGGCCACCACCCCCAGGGCTGGGCCCAGCCTCCCCCAGCACATCCTCGAACCTCCCATCCCCAGAGTGAGCACAATGGCTGTGCTCCAGGGAGCCTCTCAAGTGTCACAACTTATTCTCCAAATGCAAATTGTGACTCCATCTACATCCTTCTGGCCAAGGGGCCCTGGAATCAGACCTGTGTTCAAATCGGGGCTCTGCCACTTACCACCAATGGGACCTTTGTGCACACAGGACACTCCAGGCACCTCATGGGACACAACGAGCTCGCCCGCAGAAAGGCACTCGAAATGTAATTATTATCCAGGTCCCTGCTCCCGAGGTTACCCACCAGACGGAGATGGACCCTGCCCACAACACGATCCCTACAGCTCCTTGTAAGAACTCCTTTCAAGGTCAGTCAATCCAAATGTCACATCCTGTGGGAAGTGTCCCTGTTGTCCAGAGGGAATCGTTGCCTGCGGGCCTCACATGCCTCTTGTTAAAGCAGCAATCACAAGTCTTTTAAGTCCTTACCTACACGTCTGTGCCCACCCCACAGCTGTGAGCCCTGGAGCCCAGCCCCACGCAGGGTCCGGATGACAGTCAAGCACCAGGCCCACAGCCACGTCTCCTGAGGAGGCTGGTGAGGACCCCAACCATGACAATGGCCACAGCTGTGAGTGCCTGGCGCCAGGTGCTTCACAGACGTCCTCTGATTTCATTCTCAAGACACTCCCGCAAGGTAGGAATCACTACTTCTCATGTAATAGATGAGAAGACAGCGTTCGAGAGGCCCAGGGACCTGCCCCAAAGTGCAGCTAGACAGGGTGCAGGGCAGAGGGAAACCAGTCTGTCTGACCCCAAGGCCCTGCCCTGCCCACTCTGGCCATGTTTTCTGAGGTGAGCCAAGTGAGTCAGCTTCACCCAGGCAGAAAACGCAAACCACTGCAAGAGAAGGACGCCAGCAGGGCAGCTGCCCCAGGAAGGGCCCGTCCCAGACGGGGTGCAGGTGTGTGTCGGGGGGAGGCCTCCGAGGCTGGGTCAGAGGGATCAAGGTGGAAAACTAGGCCAGGTGAGGATGGAAGTTGGGGGGAAGGAGAGAAGATTCCAGATGGAGGAAGCAGACGAGCCAAGGTGCAGAAGTGGAATCCTAGGTTTGAGCCACAGAAAGTGGTCTCTCTAGCTGGGCCCAGATTCTACACAGAAATGAGGGACAGTTACTTCATCAAAGAAGAAAAGCAAGTAGCCCATGAACATATGGCAGAAAGCCGAGCCTCGCCAGTAATCAAAGAATGCAATTGAAAGACTGCAGCGCGCTCTCTTTTGACCCAGTAGACTGGCACAGATTTTTAAGGAAAATAAAAGCTATTGCTGGCAAGAGTCTAGGGAAATGGATATTTTCATACACCGCTGATTACAGTCTAAAAGCTGTAATATTTATGGAGGGCAATCTCACAATAAGTAGCAAACAGCCTTGAAAAATATACAGAACCTTTGGCTCGGCAATTTCACTTTAGAACTTTATTAATATGAGCAGATTTATAATATAACATTATTAATACGGGCAGTGTTATAACTGAGAGATTGAAAACTGCTGATAAAACACTGAAAAACTGGAAACTACCTATAGTTCAAAAATATAGGGGATGGGCTAAATAGAGTAAGAAATGTTAGTATAAAGGAACACGATGCAGAATGAAAAATCATGATTTAGATGCGTGTTTGATGTGGAGAGACTGTGACTACATAATGTAAAAGCACAGTTATATGCCCATAATCCCAGTTATGTCTCATTTTTATAAAATATATACCTAAAAAATAACTACACAGCTTGTACACCTATTTGTTAATAGTTACTGTCTCTGGATGGTGATATTTCTGGTAACATTTAATGTCTTCGTGTTCACCTCGGAGTGCTATTTTTCTCCAATAAGCATGAATTACTTTTTCATCTTGATTAGTCAATGGGTTATCTGAGCAGAGTGCTCAAAGCTCACTTTATTCTAATCTTTGTACAGTTGTATCCAATGTTTACTAACATATGTCACATCTAATGTTATGGGCTGAACTGTGTCCCCCCCAAATTCATATGTTCAACCCTAACACCCAGTACAGTCCCTCAGAATGGGACTATATTTTGAGACAGAGCTTTCAAAGAGGTAATTAAGGTAAAAGGAGGCCCAAGGTGGGGGCTCTAATCCTGTATGACTGGTGTCATTATAAGAGGATGAGACCAGGACACAGACACCTACAGAAGGACAACCATGCGAGGAGGACACAGGGGAAAGATGCCATGTACGGGCCAAGGAGAGCTCAGGAGAAGCAACGCTTCCACGCCTGATCTCGACCTCCAGCCTCCAGAAGTGTGAGAAATAAATGTCTGTTGTTTAAGCCACCAGTCTGCGGTATGTTGTTATGGCAGCCCCAGCAAACTAATCCTATTTTATTTAACCATGATCAAGACTCGTCCATTGGGAAACAATCAACAAAAATACTTTCTGTTCCCTATCCTGTCTCTACCTAGTAACTTAGGAAAAAATGCTCACTGATAAAAGTATGGCTGCTTCATGGTTCCATTTGTTATCGCCCCCTCCTTCTTTATACAAGCCAAACCTGGAGTCCTAGCTCTTTCTAAGGTGACATTACCTCTAACTCACTAAACCCAATGGGTATTCTTAGAGCAATTTGACATCGTTGACCTCTCCTCAAACACCCCTTTTGTCTAACTATTTACAAAGAAACATTATCTATTCAAGAATGCTATTTTTCGGGGCCGGCCCACTTGGGAGTGCGGCGGTGCTCCTGCCGAGGGTTCGATCCCACATATAGACCGGCTGCTCACTGGCTGAGCGAGGAGCGGGGGCAACACCGAGGGTTGTGATCCCGTAGCCGGTCCCGAAAAAAAGACAAAAAGACAAAAAAAAAAAAAACATACGCGAATACAGAATATGATCAAAAATAAAATTAAGAATAAAAATAAAATTGGGTAATACAATAAATTCCCCAAGTTTTAAAATAAAAAGCAGACACAGTAACATAGATCTTACATGGTCAGAGAAACTGAGTAGGGAGACTCATATTTTTGAGCATTTGCTATATTTTAGGCAGAGCATGAAATAGTTTTATGTTAATACTTTACAAGTTATTTAAGAGGTGTCTTAAGAAGATAAAACATGTGGAGGAGCCAATAGTTTGTCATTCAGCAGCTACTGCTCCAGAGCCGCTGGGGCTGGGTGGCTGGGTGCCTCCACGGCGGCCCCACGGCCCCCTGCGTGCCGGCCACACCCCCGTGTGCACTCACCCTCTGGATGCTCGTGGGCACTCTCCTGAGCCCTGCCGTCCGGCTTGGAGGGTGACGACGAAGACGACAGAGCAGGGAGCTTCTCTTGCTGACCCTGCAAGCCCCGGGCTGCTCAGACACCCAGGATGGCTCTGCTGCTGCCTCCGACCCCCTACTCTGGTGGGACCTGCCACCTGAAGCAGCCCCGGCCCCTGGAAGCTGTTCCTCCACCCGGGGGTGGGGAGCGTGGGGGCCTCTATTCCCCTTTGGAGACTCACTGTGTTTCTTTCCTTATTCGCTCCTTAGCAAGAGCACAGGTTTTAGTGTCAGAGTTTTACAGGCTGACACTGGGAGGGGCCTCTTAGTGAAGGTCTCCTGGCACAGGAGGTCTCTTTGTAAAGGTCTCCTTTACAAAGGTCACATGAAAGAGCAGTGCCTGGTTCCCTGCTGGGCCAGCTTTGTGACTTTAAAAGCCAGGTGAACTCTACCTCGACTGTATCAACTCTAGAACAGGACAAAAAGCACCCAGTGGAGAACTTAGACCCGGCCCCACATCCGCAGTAGGGAGGGACAACTAATGCGGCAGATGCCCTCTTCCTGAGGACCCAGGGCTGGCGGAGCCTCCATTAATGAGAAGGAGCAGTAAATTCAACGATTTAAGAATGGAAAAGGGGATGGGGTTATGAAACAAGATGGAATGTTCCCTTCATATAGCAGGGAGAACAAATTCAACAACCCAGGCCCCAGCTGGCAGAAAGAAAATTCCAGAAGACAGCAGTGAGGAAGGTGACTGAGGACAGGGTCCACCTCCAGAGACCTTGAACTAAGGCTGGTCCTGCACTGGCCTGACAAGTGTAGGGAGAGCCACCAGACTCTCCTGACAAGCCTGGGCTTCTGGGGATCCAGCCTAGAAAGCACACCCCCTCGGGACATCAAAGGGAGGAGACACTTAACTGCCACGTGGTTGGCCACCACCCCTGCCCCTGCCTGCAGCACCCTCCCACCCCTCAATGACCCTCCAGAAATGGAAACTCAGATCTGGGGCCACAACTCAGTTGTCTGAAACTTAACGCATCATCTTGTGCCTGCAATGCCTCCTCTTCCAATGCCCCCGTCACAGAGTTCATCGGTTGCTCCCAGAAGAAGCCGGGCGTCATCTCCGACGCCTCCCTGTCTTGAGTTTCTAACCAATCGTGGCGGGATCCCAGTCACCATACAACATATGCCAGTTAAAGCAGTGGTAGAAAGGCTGAAGCCAGGGTCAGAGTGCAGCCAGAGCGTCTCGGCACCCTTCACGTGTGCTTCTGGAGCCTACAGGCTCTGCCTAGAGCACGGCAGGCACACACAGATTTCAGTAGAGGCACACAAGCTCTCCTTACATGTGAGCTTCTGAAATATGGGCTTCAGTGTGCACTTTGAAATAAAAAATGTACAGGAAGGAAAGCTGAGATCTGCCCAGTTCACTGAAGAATGGGACAGTGGAGTTGGGAGGGCCCTCACTGGCCATCTGAGACCCCGCCCAAGTGGCAGGCTCAGAGGACCACAGGCACATTGGTGATGTGAACGAAGAACCGTCTGTAAGCCTGTGATTCTGGCCTGTGTATGTGCAGCTGGCCCAGCCCCCACGGCCAGCGGGCCTGACCCAAACCTATCCCTGCAGTTCCTGTTCCCTGGGCAGCCTCAACCTTCTCGATCAGGTGTGTTCAATGAACACAGGAGCCTGAACACAGTCCCTGCAACCCTCCTTGCTTGCAGAGAGCTGGGTTAGGGAGAAGTCTCTCCCCTGGCATGAATCCGGATGGCTGCCCAGGTTGGTTGGGCAGGAAGATGACTCAGCTAATGGTGACAGCCCTTTCGGTGGAAACTTAATTATGCTGCAGCCTGGCTCAGAGGGATGGAAGGGGCACTGGCTGCCTAAATGTTGCTAATGGCTATCGATTTGTCCTGCCAATCTCCAAGGCCTATATTTAGCTAGCTTATGAAATCACTTGGGATCCAAATGGAAATGATCATTAATCAAGCCAAATGGCCCATGTGCATGTGCACGTGCTTACACATACGCACACGCGCCAGGTGAACACACCAACGTGCAGGTCTGTGCATGTGGCCAGAGAGGCCCATGGCAGGGGGAAGGGAGGGACCACGACCAAGCACCCTCATGGTACTAGTGCTGCATATGGGTCATCTTGAATCACTGCACAGGGATCCAGCAAGGGAGACAGTATTCTCCCCATTATACAGTCAGGGAAATGGAGGCTCAGGGCTCAGTGACTTGCCCATAGGTGCCCACCCAGCTGGAAGATGACTGAGCAGAAAACTGGCGAGCCCCTTGCTGGGAGGCAAGACGCGGCCCAGCCACTCCTGCTTTAGAATGGAGCTAGGGGCCAATGGGTCGGGGGCTGACAACTTTCTCCCAGAGTGGTTTCTGTATCCTTCTTGGTAGAGTGGAGGAGAAGGAGCAGGTTAGTCCCCTACCCAGGGATCAGATACTGCATGTGGGACGTGGGAGCTCAGAGCATGCTACACAGACTTTGCTCATAGGAGCTGCAGAGTCTCCTTGGAGGGAAGGGTGGACATGAGGAAAGAGGATGAGCAGCCCAGGCCAGGGCCTCAGGAGGGACCCATCTGACAGTCCCCAAAGCCCTGCATTCTGGCCATCTCCCTGACTACCATCTCAGTTCCACACTCCCAGGACCTGCCACCACTGAGAAATCCCACACTCTGCCCGTGAGCTTCCCAGTGTCTGTCCTTGGGATTCCCCCTTCTCCACGGGCCAGGCTTCACCCTGGCTGTGCCCTACTGCCTCCCACTTGGAGTCCTCTGCTCAACTTCTTGATGACACCCATTGTCCCCAGGGCTAGAGCTGAGCCTAGGTGAGTCCCTGCAGAGTAAATTCATGGAGCAGGTGAGGCAGGGGCCAAGGCCACTACATTTCTTTCCAGCCTAAAACCTGCTTTCCCCAATGGGACGCCAGACCAGGAGGCCCACAGCCCTGAACTTCACATCTGGGCCACCTTGCGGTGGCTCTGAGTCCTGGGGCAGGGTCCTGCTCCAGATGGAGTGTGGGCTTTCTCAGCAGTGACACAGCTGCACCCACCTGGCAAGTGGGACTGGATGAGGTTAATCACCCTAGCACAATGCCTAGCACACCTAGGTCCCTGCCGCAGCCTTTCCTCATGCCAGTGGCTTTAATAGGTTTTAACAGAAGTCCAAAGTAAAAGTTAGAGAGTATTTAGCACCAACAGGGTCATTAAAATGCACACAAATGAAGACAAAGTCCCCAGTGGCTGCCAGAGGCCCTGACTACATCCAAGGAGTTTTTCCTGATTGCTAAAATCACTCCCCGGGAGCAGGCAACATAGCAGACTGAACTTTCTGGGAATCAGAGACCTGAACAGGCAGATTGCCCCAGTGGGAAACCGAGGAGGTGATGGGGCGGGTCCTCTCCCATGGACGGACCACACAGGCTGTTAGGACAGCTGGGTCCCTAGACTGAGGCATGCAGTGACAGCAGCTTCCTGCTGACCCACACCATCTTTCCAGCATGCCATGTTCCGCGACTGCCAGCACCTTCCCTGCAGCCACCAGCCCCAGCTCTGGGTACACTGCTGCCTGCCCTGGCAGTCCATCCCCACCTGTCAGAGGGAGCCAGTAGCTAAATCAAGCCACCCACTACCTCTGTAGGCCTCTGTGTATGGCGGTCCCTTTACCTGACACCAACCAACCAGTCAGTCAATCCACACATTCATTCATCTGGCGACTCTTAACTCAGCTCTTCCTATGTGCCAAGCACCCTTCCAGAAATCAAAAGAATAGAAAGACACAGTGCCTGTTTTCATGAAGCTCACATGCTAGTGGGGAGTTCAGAATCATGAATGAGACGTTCCAGGGTGGGTAGTGATCAAGTCACGAAAGAAAACGAGGCAGGGTGAGGGAGAGAGCGTGACCTGGTGCTGCACGGGAAGAGGGGCTGGCAGGCCGGGAGCTGCAGGGCGTGGGCCAGCACAACCCGGGGAAGTGCTTCCCAGGCGGGTGGACGGGCCAGCCAGGGCCTCCTGGGTGGGAGACCGCCAGACTCACTCTGAGATGGGAAATCGGTGTGTGTTTAAGCAGAAGAGGGACAGACCCATTTATGGGCTTAGAGGTCACTCAGACTGTCGTGTGACAAGACACATGGGCGGTGACAGGGGGTCCAGACAGAAGGCCCCAGAAGGAGCCCAGGCGGGTGGGGGCCATGTGTCTGTGCACGCACAGCAGAGCAGCTCTTCTTCCCGCATACCGCCTCTTCCTACACGTCCCGCGACATCCACTCATGTGTCATCACGGCAGCTAGTCCCCCTCTCCCGCTGACCACCAGCAACAGCGGCTGCTCCCTGGCATCTCAGCCCCCTGGACTCACCACCTTAGCACAGGCGCTGTGTCTCCTCGGCCTCCCCAGGGCCAGAAGCGGCACATGGCGGGGACTAGGTGCTTCATAACATTTCCCGAAGGAACTAGGGCATTTTCCTGCCAACTCTGAGGGCATCTTATCATCACTGGGTACTGATATGACTACTTCCTGATAAGGACATGAAGGCTCAGTAAGGGAACGCAATTTATCCCACAGACAAGTGACGGACAGAACTGGGAAGCGACCTCGGTGCTGGCCCAGCTACCATCCCTGCCTACATCACACACTTTCGGGAGTCCTGGGGGTGACAGAGCACACACGGTATCAGCAACAAAGTCTGCAAGCCACAGGAACACGAAACAGGGAAATGACCAGTGGCAGCATGCTACCTTATGGCAAGCTTAATGAAAAGGCAGGTTGAAGGATGTCAGGAAGGGGCCGATGGGGACTTTGGTCCCTGAGAACATCCAGGCCCGAGTGGGCTCAGGAGTCATTGTCGAGGCTGTCGAGGGCCATAGGGCACATGGAGTCAGGCCTGGGGGCAGGTTCCGGAGAAAGCATGAGTCTCTACACATTCCTGCACCTGCCAGGGGCCCACAGGGCCACGTCTACACAGGTGGGACCAGTGGCAGGACCCCAGAGCCCCTTCCACCAGTCAGTCCGGGAGGCTTTGAGGGGCCGGCTCCCTGTTCTCCAGATGAGCTCTCTCTTCGGCTCACTTCTCTAATCAAAGCTAACTAGACTAAAATATCAGTCTCTGGGGACCAAGGACTGACAACAATTATTCATGCATTTTGCGTCTTCCATTCCTGTAAACGTTTCCCCTTTTCACAGCTGATAAATTTGCTTTTCCCAGAAACTCTCAGAAAAGGGCCTTTGGCCTGGGCTGGGCACAGAGCGTGTTGTTCAGGGCTAGAAACCACCAGCCATTCTTCTGGAGCACTGGGAAGTTGAGGGGCCACATCACCAGGGGAGGGGTGTAGGCTGACTTGGGGCCAGGTCCTGAGGGAAGCTAATGGCCAGCTTGGTTGTCCCCACTGCAGACACAGCCCGGTCATGCCAGGGTGTCAGCACAGAGCCTGGGCCATGAGTCTGGCAAGCTGGGGTCTGCCTGCAGCCCCATTACTGGCCACCTCCCTCTCTTCCCACTGCCCCACAGGGTGAAGCCCAAACTCCAGAGCCTTCAAAGACCTGTGTGCCCCCATCAAGGCCAAGTGCCCTGTCCTCCATGATAATGTGGCCTGCCTGCTCTGGGGCCCAGGCCTCAATGTGCCCCATACATAGAATGCCCCTCTCTCCGTTTCAGCCACTGAAATTCAACTGTGCCTTCCAGGCCCACCCATGGAAGGCTCCATGCTGACCCCGCCCTGCTGACGTCGCTGGGACACGTCTGACAAGCCAGACCACAGGGCCCCATGGCTCCTGCTACTCCTGCTCCTGGGCCACCTTTCTCCTCTCACCAGGCACCTTCAGAGGGCTTGAGCTTTTGTTAGCCACCATCCCCAACACTTCCTTACTGAGGACAAGGGACAATGCAGGGCGGGCCTGGCAGGGACCACACGCCAGTCAGTGGGAACTTGGGACCCAGGCCTGGGTCTTTGGGCTCCCGGGCACAGTCCTTCCTACCCTGCATGCCTCTGTGCCTGTGCGCAGACACCAGGCTGCAGCCTCTCCGTTCAGATGACTCAGTGCACAGATTCACTCAGACACACGAGGCAAAGCCAATGGGACCAACTGGGGGTGTCAGCTGCTGCATGACGTCATTCCCCTTGTCACAGTGCAGTATTGACCAGTCTGTCCTCTGTGACCCAAAAGAGGGTAAGCTGAATTGGAAAGGACAGAGTGACACCAAGTGCAGACAAATGTCCATCATCCATGGGTTAGCATTGCTTATTTACAGAAAGGGACACATATTAACTCACACAGGACATGGGAGCTTAACTACAAAACTAGTGCCTGATTAGGAATGCACAGCCGACCATCAGAGCGGCCCAGCAGCCCTGCTCCAAGCTACGCCCTGAACCCGGCCTCCAAAGCAGCCTCTGCCACATGGCTTGGAGCCTACGGGATTTTGGCCCTGCCGCCTTCCTGTGTGCATGTGTGTGTGCGTGCATGTGTGGAAAGGCACATGTGTGCTGGCTCCAAAAGCTCGGTTCAGAATAGGCTCCCAAGCCAATAATGGTAATTATAAACTTTACCTGGGAAAGTTCCTCAGGGAAACCAAAAATGATTTTGAGGCAATAAAAGCAGAAGTTCACAGTGCCTCCAAATTCATATAAAATGACAACATAATCATTTTCTCCTAAAGCACAGACTGATAAAGTAGGGCTGTGCCCTGCACCCTCTGCAGCTCCCACACGCCAGCTCCCGTTCAGCCTCAGTTCTGACCCAGCCCCAAACACAGAAGCCCTTCCACTCTCTCAACACACCACCTTCCATGGCCTCCTGCCCTGGTCATCTTTTAAGATTCAGTTCAAGTGCCACGCTCTCTAGGAAGTGATCTCTTTCTACCTCATGGTCACAGTTAAACATAATCTCCTTTTCTGTGGATGTCCATCTCTGCATTCCACAGAAAGTACGGATTGTTTATATATCACCTCTGTTAGACCACATGCTACTCAGGGACCAAAGTAGGGTCTGCTAGATGCCGAGTGCTTAGTAAATGTCTGCTGAATGGATGACAGAGAGCTTTACTTTTCTTAAGCTTACCCACGAGAGTAGTTAAAATTTCTTAGAGCTAGTTCCAAACAAGCACCAGAGGGAACAGAGTGTGCCTGTTTTATTCACTGTGTTATCTCCACAGTCTTATACTGGCTACGTTAACATTTCCTGAAAGGGCAAATGAATGAATGAATGATTTTCTTCTTGACAGTAAGAATTTCCTTGGTGACTTATTCATCTGGGCAATGAGCTTCTTAACATATTAATGTGCACTTTGGTAAAACAAAATCATATCAAAACATCCAGAGTGAAAGGGACTTCTGCTTTCACCCAAGATGGAATAACAAGGACAGATTTACCATCCCCTTGGAACAAACAAAACAATAAAACAGACAAGATAGATGAGACAACGGTTTCCCAGACACTGACCATTAGGCCACAAAGAACAGTGACAGACAAGACACAAGTGGAGTGAGCCCAGTCACTACCCCAGCTCACTGCCTTGAAAGAGTTTTCAGGTCATAGCACAGGGAGCAGGGACCTCAGGGGCACCCCTGAAGACTCTGTGAGTTGAAGAGATGGAACTGAGACTCTAGGGAGATGAGGGCAGCTAGAGTCCACAGGACAGAATACTGGAGAGAAGAGAACTGCAGAGGGAGAGGGTGGGGAGGGAAACTACAGAGCTCTATGGAGGCGTTTCTCTGGGCATTCAGCAAGACACTTAAAGTAGCCAAAGCTGGGGGCAAGAAACACCTGAACGTGATGTAGACAAAAGTGTCCGGTGCTCACACAGAGCCAGGGAGAGTGCCTGTTTCCCCCAGACAACAAAACACCAGACTTCAGAAGGCACTGGGCAGCATACTTACAAAGCTTTTGCATTAGTAGTGGGGAGTCATTAGTCCTAGACGACATACTGTTCTGGTCCTGCCTAAAAAGTCTGAAAAGCAAAACCCAGGAGGATGTAACCTTTTCTGAATAATTTAACTGTACCCCAAAATCTCAAGGATATTTCTATGCAGTACTGAATAAGGTAAACTTATAATGTCTGACATCCAATGAAAGAATTACCTGGCATGCAAAGAAGCAGAAAAACACGGCCCACAATGAAGAGAAGGGACCAACCAAAGCAGGCCCAGAACCAACACAAACATTAGAATTAGCAATGAAGAGGGGCTGGCCTGGTGGCGCACCGCTACAGTGCGCCGCTTGGGAGCGCAGCGGCGCTCCCGCCGAGGGTTCGGATCCCACATACAGACCGGTTGCCGCTCACTGGCTGAGTGAGGTGCGGGTGCAACACCAAGGGTTGCCATCCCGTTGCCGGTCCCGGTCCGGTATGGGCGCGACACCGAGGGTTGCGATCCCGTTGCCGGTCCCGGTCCGGTACGGGCGCGACACTGAGGGTTGCGATCCGTTGCCGGTCACAAAAAAAGACAAAAAGGAAAAAAAAAAAAAAAAGAATTAGCAATGAAGACATTAAAAGTTATTCTAAATGCATTCTATTTGTTCAAAAAGTTAAGTAATGACACAGAAGATACAAAAATGACCCAGATTGAACTTATGTCAATAAAATGTACATTATCTGAGATAAACATAAGCTGGATGTGGTTAACAGCAGATCAAACCTTGCAGAAGAAAAAAAAAAAATAGGTGAACTTGAAGACACAGTAACAGAAACTACCCAAAATAAAACATGCAGATAAAAAAACTTTAGAAAAATTAAATCAAATGGCTGAACATACCTATAATTGGAGTTCCCCGAAGGAGAGGAGTGAGACAGAAAAAATAATTGAAGAAATAATGGCCAAAATTTTTCCAAAATTAATAAAAACTATAAACACATATCCAAGAAGCTAAACAAACTCCAAGCATAAGAAATATGAAGTAAATTACACCAAGGCACACTGTAATCATACTGCTCAAAATCAGTGATAAAGACAATGTTGAAAGCAGCAGAGAAAAAAGACCTGTTATAATACAGAGGCACAGGGATAGGGATGACGACAGCTATCTCGTCCCAAACCCTGTAATAGAGGTGACAGTGGACCAACATCTTGAAGTGCTGGGTAAGTGGGGAGGAGGACTGTTCACACAGAATTGTGAACCCAGCAAAAACCAACTCTTTCAAAAACTAAGGGGAAATAAAGACCTTTTCAGAAATACAAAAACAGAAAGAACTCAGCAGCAGCAGACCTGCATTATCAGAAATGCTACAGCAGGGCTGACGGGTTAGCTCAATTGGTCAAGGTCAAGGGATCTGGATCCCCATACCAGCCAGCCACCAAAAGAATTTTTTTTCTAATTAAAAAAAAAAATAAAAAAGAAATGCTAACGCAGTCTTTGAGGCACAAAGAAAAGGACACCAGATGGAAACTAAAAAGAAATGAAGGCACAGGAAATGGTAACTATACTGATAAATTATATAGTTTTTTTCTTATTGAAATCTCCTTAAAATTATAACAATGTTTTATGGGGTTTATAACATATGTATAAATAAAATGTATGATGATAGTATTAAAGCCCATAGGGAAGGACTGAAACTCTACAAGTGTACTTCAAAAAGTTCGTGGAAAAATCAAATTGAAAAATAATATCAATCTTTCCATGAACTTTTTTTTTCCTTTTTGTCTTTTTTTCGTGACTGGCAGCAGATCGCAACCCTCAGTGTTGCACCCGTACCAGACCGGGACCGGCAACGGGATCGCAACCCCCGGCGCCGCGCCCGCACCTCGCTCAGCCAGTGAGCGGCCGGTCTGTATGTGGGATCCGAACCCTCGGCGGGAGCTCCGCCGCACTCTCAAGCGGTGCACTGTAGCAGTGCGCCACCAGGCCGGCCCTCCATGAACTTTTTTGAAGTACCCTCATACTATGGTAAGGTCCTTACAGTATACATGAATCTGTAATAATGTCACTTCAAGATAGACTGTGATATATCAGATGCATACTCTAAACCCTACAGCAACCACTGAAATAAAACAAAACCACAGCTAATAAGCCAGTGAAGGAGTTTAACTGTCTTTGTTCCCAGATGACATGATTGTTTATGTAGAAATCTGAAAGAATTGACAAAAAATACCCATGGAACTAATAAGCAATAATTATAAGGCTGCAGGATGCAAGGTTAATATACAAAAGTCAACTACTTTTTTTTTTTGTCATGGAAGTTTCTTAATTTGTTTTTATTTAGCTTTTTAAAATCATTTATTTGTACATATTTGTGTGGCACAGTGTGTCGTTTCAATACATGCATATACTGTACATTGATTCACTTAGGGTAGATAACATAGATCTGTACCCATAAATTCACCACTTCCCCTCCCCCCAACGCCCACCACCCAGCGTCCACCCTAGCCTTTGTTAACCATTATTCTACTCTCTACTTCTGTGAGAACCACCTTCTTTCTTTTTCTTTTTTTTTTTTTTAAGCTTCCACATATGAGTGAGATCATGTGGCATTTGTCTTTCTGTGCCTGGCTTACTTCACTTAACATGACAGTTTCCAGTTCCATCCATCCATGTTGCTGCAAATGACAGTATTTCACTTTTTAAAAATAGCTGAATAGTATTCCATTGAGTTTTTATCCATTTATCCATTGATGGGCATTTAGGTTGACTCCATCTCTTGGCTATTGTGAATAGTGCTGCAATGACACAGGAGTGCAGGTGTCTCTTCAATATGCGGATTTCATTTCCTTTGAGTACATACCCAGCAGTGGGATTACTGGGTATATACTATAATAGATCTATAAGGCAGATCTATTTTTATTTCTCTGAGAAACCTCCTTACTGTTTTCAACAATGGCTGTACCAATTTACACTCCCACCAACCATGTAGGAGAGTTCCCTTTTCTCTGCATCTTTGCCAGCATTTGTTTTCTGTCTTTTTGATAGTAGCCATTCTAACTGGAGTAAGGTGATATCTCAATGTGGTTTTAATTTGGATTTTCCCTGATGATTAATGATTTTGAGAATTTTTTCATGTGCTTCTTGGACATCTGTATGTCTTCTTTTGAGAAATCTCTGTTCAGGTCCTTTGACTATTTTTTAATTGGGTTATTTGTTTTTGTGCTGTTGTTTGAGTTCCTTATATATTCTGGATATTAGTACCTTGTCTGATATGTGGCTAGCAAACACTTTCTCCCATTCTGTAGGTTGTCACTTCACTATGCTGATTATGCCCTTTGCTGTACAGAAGTTTTTGAGTTTGATGTAATCCCATTTGTGTATTTTTGCTTTAGTTGTCTGTACCTTTGTGGTCTTGTTCAAAAAAGTGCTGCCCACTCCCATTTTGTGTAGCATTTCCCCTGTGTTTTCTTCTAGTAGTTTCATAGTTTCAGGCCTTAAATTTAGGTCTTGAATCCATTTTGAGTTGATTTTTGTGTATGGTGAGAAATAGGGTGTCTAAGTTTAATCTTCTGGATATTGATATCTAGTTCTCCCAGTACCATTTATTGAAGAAACTGTCCTTTCCCGTTGAATACTCTTTACGGTTTTATCAAAAATCAGTTGGTTGTAAGTACGTGGCTTTATTTCTGGGTTCTCTATCCTGTTCCATTGGTCTACATGTCTGTTTTTATACCAGTGTCATGCTGTTTTGGTTACTACAGCTTTGTAGTATATTTTGAAGTCAGGTAATATGATGCCTCCAGCTCTGTTCTTTTTGCTCAGGATTGCTTTACCTATTTGGGGTCTTCTGTGGTTCCACATAAGTTTTAGGATTGTTTTGTCTATTTCTGTGAAGAATGTCACCGGTATTTTGATAGAGATTGTGTTGAATCTGTAGATGGCTTTCAGCTGTATGGTCATTTTCACCGTATTAATTCTTCCAACCCACAAACATGGCATGTCTTTCCATTTCTTTGTGTCCTTTTCAATTTCTTTCATCAGTATTTTATAGTTTTCCTTGCAGAGATTGTTCACGTCCTTAGTTAATTCCTAGTTATTTTATTCCCTTTGGTAGCTATTATAAGTGGGATTGCTTTCTTGGTTTCTTTTTCATCTGACTTATTATTGTTGTATAGAAATGCTACTGCTTTTTGTATATTGATTTTGTATCTTGCAACTTTACTGAATTTGCTGGTCAGTTCTAAGCGTTTTTTGGTGGAGCTTTTAGGTTATATATGTAAAATCATGTTGTCTGCAAACATCAATTGCTTCTCTAATTAGCAATGAATAAGTGCAATTTGAAATTAATAACAAAATACCACTACACCCCCAAAAATGAAATATTGAGGTATAAATCTAACAAAATATGTACAGTACCTACATGAGGAAAACTGTGAAACTCTGATGAAAGCAATCAAAAAAGAACTAAATAAATGGAGAAATACCCCATGTTCATAAAAAGGAAGACTCAATATTGTCAAGATGTCAGTTCTTCCCAACTTTATCTATAGATTCAATGCAAACCAAACCAAAATCCCAGAAAATTATTTTCTGTACACTGACAAACTGATTCTGAAGTTTATATGGATAGGTAAAAGAAACAGACTTTACACCCTTCACAGAAATTAGCTCAAAATGAACCACAGACCTAAATATAAAATACAAAACTATACCATAGGAGAAAATCTAGACAGCCTTGGGTATGGTGATGACATTTTAGATACAATAGCAATGGCTTAATCCATGAAAGAAAGAATTGGTAAGCTGGACTTCATTACAGTTTAAAAATTCTGCTCTGCGAAAGACAGTGTCAAGAGACTAAGACAAGCCACACACTGGGAGCAAATATTTCCAAAGACTTATCTGATAAAGAACTGTTATCCAAAATATAAAAAAGAACTCTAAACACCCAATGATAAGAAAATGAACAACCTGATTAAAAAATGGACCAAAGCACCCCCTCTGCCTGGAAGCAGGCAAGAAACAGAGCACTGTCTGGGGTCCTAGGCAGGAGCTGAGGGCAGCAACCCTGGCCCGGAAGCAGGCAAGGAGCATGCCAAAAACACCACTTCCATGTGGGTGACCCAACACAGCCACAGCTTCTGCAAAAGCAGCTCAACGGCACAGCAGTAGCCACAACTGCCGGGCAGGTGGCCCACCAGACACTCAGCTGCAGTGATACAAGGAGAGTCACCAGTGGAGACCAAAAAAAGTACTCTCTTCTCAAAGCCTACTCCAGTGTAACAGAAGCAGCAGCTGCTCTGCCATGCCACTGCTTTATTTCTGATTTTAGCAATTTCTGTCTTCTCTCTTTTTTCTTGGTCAGTCTAAAGGTTTGCAAATTTTGTTGATGTTTTTAAAGAATCAACTTTTGGTTTTGTTGACTTTCTGTATTGTTTTATAATTCCCTATTTCATATATTTCTGTTGTAATCTTTGTCATTTCCTACTTATATTTGCTTTTGGTTTAGTTTGCTCTTCTTTTTCTATTTTCTTAAGATAGAAGTTCATATGACTGATTTGAGAATTTTCTTATTTTTAATATAGGTGTTTACAAGTATAGGTCTTCCTCTAAGCACTGCATGAGCCCTGCAGCCTAAAAATTTTGATATGTTGCACTTTGATTTTTATCTCAAAGTACTCTCTAATTTCCCTCTGATTTTTCTTTTTACCCATTGTTTATTTAGGGGAGTGTTGTTTAATTTCCACATATTTGTGAATTTTCTAAATTTACTTCTGTTATTTTGGTCAGAGAACATATGTTCTATGATCTTATTCTTTTTAAATGTATTAAGACTTGTTTTGTGGCCAAAAATAAAAATTAATTAACTTTTTAAAAATGGACCAAAGACCTGAATAGACACCTCACCAAAAAAGAGAAAAAGATAGAAAATAAGCATAGGACAAGATGCTCAATATCACATGTATGTCATTAGGGAACTGCAAATTAAAACAATAATGAGATATCAGTACCAGATTATTAGAATGGCCAAAATCCAAAACACTGACAACACCAAATGCTGGTGACAATGTGTAACAACAGGAAATCCCTTTCACTGGTGATGGGAATGGAAAATGGTACAGACACTGTGGAAGACAGTTCAGTAACTTCTTGCAAAATTTAACATACTCTTACCATATGATCTAGCAGTCATACTCCTTGGTATTTATCCAAATGAAATTGAAAAACTTATGTCTAATGAAATTGAAAAACTTACGTCTACACCAAAACCTTCACATAGATGTTTATAGCAGCTTTATCCACAATTGCTAAAACTGGAGCAACCAAGAGGTCCTTCAGAAGGTGAAGAGATAAACTGTAGTGCATATAGATAATGGTATGTGAATACAGCACCAAAAGGAAATAAGCTATCAAGCCATGAAAGATATGAAGGAAACTTAAATGCATATTTCTAAGTGAAAGAAACCATTCTGAAAAGTCTGTGCACTATATGATTCCAACTATATGACATTCTTAAAAAGGCAAAACCATAGGGGTTAGGGAGGAAAGAGGGATGAACAGGCAAAGCACAGAGGATTTTTAGGGCAGTGGAACTATTCTGTATAATGCTCTAATGTTGAATACATGTCATTATACACTTGTCCAAACCCACAGAATGTATAATACCAAGTGTGAACCCTAATGTAAACTACGGACTTTGGGTGATACTGATGTGTCAATGTAGGTTCATTGATTGTAACAAATGTACCACTCTGGTGTAGGACGTTAAGAGTTTGAGGCTGTGTATATGTGGTGGAAGGTAGGGGATATATGGCAAATCCCTGTACTTTCTGCTCGATTTTGCTCTAAACCTAAAACTTCTCTAAAAAATAAAGTCTATTAATAATAATGGAATCATAAAAACACTCAATAAATCCCAAAAAGGCAGAGAAAGAGGAAAATAAAACAAAGAACAGTTAGGACAGGCCGAAAAAGAACAGAATATGATAGACCTAAATCTAAGCATATTAATAATCACATTAAATATAAATGGACTGAATTAAAACAGATCCAATAAAAGGCAGAGATTGCCAGGATAAAATCAAGTACTTACAAAAAATGTACTCTAAGAAACAAATAAGTTAAAATTAAATGTATGGAAAAACGTGTATCATGCTCATACTAATGTAAAGAAAGCTGGAGTGGCTATGTTAACATCAGAGCAATTGTTATTATAAAGTTCTGAATGTTATTTCATGACTATAAAGGGATCAATTTATTAAAAAAAGAAAAAAGACACGAGAATCCTAAATTATGTACCTAATAACAGAGCTTCAAAACTCATAAAGTAAAATCTGAGACAGCTGAATAGAAACATAAATCCACAGTGGTATTTAAATATTTCAATACCCTCTCTCAGTGCTTGATACAAGTAAACAGAAAATCAGGACATAAAAGACTTAGTAACACTATAAAACAGCTTGACCTAATATTTACAGAATAATCTAGAAAACAACAGTAGAATATACATTACTTTCAAGTACACAGTGAATATTTGTCAATATAGACTATATTCTTGACTATAAGTTTAACAGGTTTCAAGTCATGCAAAGCATGTTCTCTGACTACAATGAAACTAAATTAGCAGTAAGTAACGGAAAGATATCTGGAAAATCCCCATTTAGAAACTGAACAACACACTTCCAATAACTCTCAGGTTCAAGAAGAAATTACATGGGAAATTAAAAATTATTTTGAACTGAATGAAAAATGAAAGCACAGCATTTCAAAATTTGTGAGACATCACTAAAACAATGATTACAGGGAAATTTATAGCCCTAAACATTTATTAGGGAAAAAAATCTCAAATTTATGATTTCAAGAGGAAAATTTATACCGTCGAATGCATTCATTTGCAAAGAAGAAAGATGTAAAATCAATCTAAGCTTACATTTTAAGAAACTAAGAATAGAAGAACAAATTAAATTCAAAATAAGAAAAAAAAAGAAATAATGAACAGCAAAGTGAAAATCAATTAAATAGGAAAGAGAAAATCAATAAAGAAAAATCAAGGAAACCAAAAGCTGGTTCTTTGAAAAACTTGAAAGAATTAATAAACCTTCAGGCCAAACTGATCAGAAAAAAAGAAAGAAGACATAAATTATCAATATCAGGGATGAAAGAGGTAATATCCCTATAAAGTCTATAAATATTAAAAGGAAAACAAAGGGATATTATGAAAAACCTTATTCCATTAAATTTGACAACTTAGATGAATTCCTTGAAAGACACACACTACAAAGCTCACTAAAGAAGATATACCCAGAATGTTCTTTATCTAATAAAGAAATGCAATTTGTAGTCAAATTCCTTCTCACAAAGAAACACCAGTCCCAGATATTTCACTAGTAAATTCTGCCAAACATGTAAGAAAGAAACAATACCAATTTTTCACAAACTCTTCCAGAAAATCAGAGGGAACACTTCCCAACTCATTCTATAACTCCAGCATTATCCTGATGCAAAAACCAGGTAAGTTATAAGAAAGCTACGAATATTTCTTATAAACACAGGTGAAAAAACTCAAAGTGTTTTTAAGAATTTGAATCCAACATACACAATAATAATATCATATCATTACCAACTGAAGTTTATCTAACCAATGCAAGGTTGGTTTAGCATTTAAAAACCAATCAATGTAATTCACTATATTAACAGACTAGAAAAGAGAAACCGTAGGATTGTCTCAATAGAGGCAGAAGGAGCATTTGACACAATCCAATATTCATTCCTGGTAAAAACTCTCAGCAAACTAGGAATAGAAGAGAACTGCCTCAAGTTGATAAAGGGCATCTCGGAAAACCTGTGAACATCATATTTAATGGTAAAAGACTCAAAGCTTTCCTCCTCAGATCAGGAACAAGGTAAATGCCTTGCTCTCCCCACTTCTATCCAACATTGCACTGGAAGTGCTAGGAAGGGCTAGGGAAGGAAGAAATAAAATGCATCAGATTGGAAAAGAGATGAAATCATCTTATCCTCAGATGACGTAAACGGCTTTGTAGAAAATCCCATGGAATCCATAAAAAACAGCTATGAGGACTAATAGGTGGGTTTAGAAAGGTTGTAGGATATAAGGCCAACATATAAAAATCAATTGTATTTCTATATACTAACAACAAACAATTGGAAATTAAAAATTAGAAAAATAATACCATTTATGATAGCACAAAGAATATGAGATACTTAGGGATAAACCTGACAAAAGATGTGCAAGACTGGTACATCACAACCCACTAAACACTGCCTGGAGAGATCAGAGATGGCTTACGTGGAGAGATATACCTGGGTCATGGTTAGGAAAACTCAATATCAAGATGTCAATTCTCCCCAAACGGGTCTATCTATTCAACATAATTCCAATCAAAATCCCCGCAGGACTTTTTTTTTTAAATAGAAAGTGACAAACTGATTAGAAGATTCATATGGAAATCTGACAGACCTAGAATATCCAAAATACTACCTGACTTCAAGAGTTTTCATACAGTTACAATAATTAAGACTGTGTGGTATTAGCTTTAAGATGGACAAGTAGATCAATAAAACAGAATAGTCCAGAAATAGATCCAATTCTATATAGACATACATGGACAGATAATTTTTGACAGATGTGCAAAGGCGATTCAGTCAAGAAAAGATGGTCTTTTCAACATTGTGCTGGAACAGTGGAATACACACATGCTGAAATGAACTTCAACACACACTTTGTACCATACATGAGGGGTCTCCAAAAATTTCATGGAAAAGCTCATATTATCTTTTAATTTTATTTTTCCACAAACTTTTTTTTTTTTTTTTTTTTTTTGTCTTTTTTCCGTGTCCGGCAACGGATCGCAACCCTCAGTGTTGCCCCCGTACCGGACCGGGGACCGGCGACGGGATCGCAAGCCTCAGCGTTGCTCCCGCGCCTCGCTCAGCCAGTGAGCGGGAGCCGGTCTGTACGTGGGATCCGAACCCTCGGACGGGAGCGCTGCCGCGCTTCCCAAGCGGCGCACTATCCAGTGCGCCACCGGGCGGCCCCTTTTTCCACAAACTTTTTGATGTACCCTATAGAAATCAACTCAAAGTGAATCAGAGACCCAAATGTAAAATCTCAAACTATAAAACTCCTGGAAGAACACATGGGAGAAATTCTTTGTCACCTTTGATTAGGCCAAGATTTACTAGATATGACATCAAAAGCATATTCCATCAAAGAAAAGCTTGATAAACCAGACTTCAAATTAAACATTTCTGCTCTCAAAAGACACTATTAAGAGGATGAAAAGACAAGTTACAGAATGGGAGAATATGTTTGTAAATCATAAATTTGATGAAGGACTTTTATATATAATATAAAAAGCATTCTCAAAAATTAATAAGAAAATAACCCAGTAAAATAATAGGCAACATATTTGGGTATACTTCACCAAAGAAGATAATATGGATGGCAAATAAGCATCTGATAAGATACTTAACACCATTAGGAAAATGCAGCAAAACCACAGTGGATGCCACTCATACCTATTAGAATGCGTAAAGTTAAAATGACCGACCACATCAAGTGCTGCTGAGGATCCAGAGGAACTGGAACTCTCACATGCTGCTGGTGGGAACGTAAAATAGAACCACTACCTTGGAGAACAGTTTGTCAGTTTCTTAAGATAAACATACAGCTACCATGTGACCCAGTAATTCCACTCCTAGGTAGTTACTCCAAATAAATGAAAACACATGTCCACACAAAGATTTTTATGCAAATAGTCACAGCAGCTTTACTTGTAATAGCCCCAAAGTGGAAGCAAGCCAAATATCTATCAACTGAATGGATAAGGAATATTATGGTATGCATTCAGTGGAATACTATGCAGCGATAAAAAAGAACAAACTATTGATACATGTAAAAACATAAATGAATCTCAAAATAATTAGGCTGAATGAAAGAAACCAGTTGAAAAGTATATAGTATATGAATGTATTTATATAAAACTCTAGAAAGTGCAAACTAATGTCCAGCCACAGAAAGCAGATCAGTGATGGGGAAGGGGAGAACAGAAAGGAGACATTACAAAGGAGCAAAGAGGAAATGTGGGGAGATGGACATGCTCATTATCTCCATCGTGGTGAGCATTTCACAGCTGAATACGTTTGTCAAAAAGTATCAAATTATATAAGTATGCTTAGTTTATCGCATATCAATTAGACTACAACAGAGCTGTTACAAAAAAAATCCAGAGACCAAGTCAGTCATGGTGCACCAACGTTTACTTTTATTACTGCCAACACCCCCTAAGGCCATGCCTTTTCTTTGAAAAAGCACCAAACTGACAGGAATGACCGCATGTGGCCACCTAGTACAGTCACAGCCTGGGGGAATGTCCAGTCACTGCTTAATTTCAACTTGAGGAGGAAAAAATCTTGTTCAAAGGCGACTAAGCAGCTTTGTGTCTCTGTCAGCCTGATTCAGGGGGGCGAGGGGCAGGGAGGGGTTGGCTGGACACCCCTCCCGCTGGACAGTCAAGGCCGTCTGTCACTCTTACTGCAGCCCTGGAAGCAGGGGTTGCTGTGTGGCGTTAAGGACAAGAAGCTTGGGTTCAGAGACACGACTTCCTCCCTGAGATCCTGCTGCCAGGCAGGGGCAGAGCTGGAGGGGACTTTCATACCAGAAGAGGGCCTCACCAAAAGCTTAAATGTAAATGGATCAAGCCAAAGGCACTGATACACACTTAAATTTTTTCTAAATCTTTATCAGTTTAACAGTTAAAAATGGTGACTATTTCACTTTAAATTTATTTTCAAGTTAACTCCATTGTTTTTCAAGCTGTGAATCTGAAAGTTCCCTGTACTGAATCAGGGGCTAACTGCCAACGTGCACACCAGCTGCTTTCAGTCCAGGGACCCCTGAGTGCTCCCCAGATCACCTCCAAGAGACATGACTTGGCTTTTACCACCCGGCCTCAGGGTGTGTCCTGTGTGACCTGGGGTGAAATCTTGGTGCAGCCTCTCTCCCAAGGCCACTGTCAGGACCAGATCCGTTGGGGGTGTGGAAGAGCGCTGAAAGGCAGCTGGGCTGCTGAGAAGGGGGGGGGGGGGCCCACATAGGGGGGTTTCACCCCC
>NW_007726135.1:965175-1008707 GCF_000696425.1 Galeopterus variegatus | reverse complement strand
GGGGGGGGGGGGGGGGGGGGGGGGGGGGGGGGGGCCCACCTACTGTGTGATTCAGCCCTCAACCCCGTGGTGTCCCCCACTGCTGCCTACCCAGTCACAAGCAACCGAAGTGGCCGTCTATTGCACCCCAAAGGGCAATGGCCTTGGAGCCAGGAGGCCTGAATTCCAGCAGGGCTCTGACCCAGCAAGCCACTTCCCGCTGGGTGCCGTGATGACAACGCCCTCTGGCCTGCAGGCCACTGCCCAGATCCCCACCACAAGTGCTCCTGGCAGTGCCTGGCCTGCAGCAGGCCCCACACACACCCCTACAACCCAGGCCTCTGCCCAGCTTCACATCCAGGCAGTTAATGTGTGTGTTAGCGTGCGGCAGAGGGGGAGGGTGGTGGATTAATTTTTAAATTTAACTTGCTTTCCTTTTCCCACAGGGAAAAAGAGTGGGAACAGGTTTCTAAAAATAGCCTGGCCTGTCAAAACTGTTAACTATCAGGCAGGGCAAAGATGGGGCTGCTCGGGGAGGGAGCGTGGTGAGAAGCCGCGGAGCACGGAGGACACCAGACCCGGGACCCTCTGGGAACCCACACCGGCCAGGCCCAGCCAGCCAGTGGGCATCTGAACCTGGCAAGGAGGCCCAAACACACTTCACAACCACCTTGTAGAGGAAAGAGAAGGACCACCATGTCAGAGGCTAGCCCTGGGGCACAGGCTTTGCTCCCCAGCTTCCCGCCTCACAGCCATGCTGGGATTGAAGTCACTCTTACTCCACCTTCCTTGGAGCAGACTGAGGCTCAGAGAGGGCAAGAGCCTCTCCCAGTGCACCCAGCTGGCACGGGGCCAAGCCAGGCTGCAAACCCAGCTTATCTGACAATGCTTGTGGCTGCAGAGGCTGACGCCCCCATGCACCAGAGGCCCCGGCTCCCCTCCCCCGGTCCGGGGGCTGCAGACGTCCCAGCTAGGCCTGGGCTCCACCCATACCTGCCTTGCTCCCCAGGGATAAAAACAGACTCTGCAGAGAGGTGGGCAAGGTAGAGGGAGGACACCTGAGCCAATTTCAAAGCTACCAATGCAGGAGGAGACGGAGCACATGGTCCACACCCCTTCCCAAACACACAAATCACACTTGATGCCCCAGGCTGCCTGTCTTCCTGGGGTGGGTGGTGGAAGGGCTCATTGTGTGCCAGGGACAAAATCAGATGTCAAGGGCCAGGCTAGGGGCCCCTCTGTCAATGCCCTGCATGTCAGACCAAACAGGGGCAAAAGATAAGTCCAAATGAAAAACACCTTGTTTTTAAAAAGCCAGGAAATAAAACACTTGATTCTAATCTGAGAATATACATGAAGATGCAAAGAAATTATGGGAGCTAAGAACACAGCATGGCTAAAACTAGTATGCATGTTAATCTAAACATCATAGAATTACACAAAATGCACCAGAAATGTCAGTCTGGAGCTCTTGCTTGGGCAAGGGCACCATGCCTTAAGCACTTTCTCCACACACACCTGCCACCACCGCCTCCTTTGCAGGTGGCGCCCAGACAAGCAGCCTGCCTTAAGGGCACAGAGCCAGGTCCCAGGGTCTGCACCAAGCTTTGCGCCACCTCTGGGGAGCTGTGTGGCCACCGGCAAGTCAGCACCCAAGGGTCCTACAGTTTTCTCTGTCCACCCCTCAGGCTTGCTGGGAGCTGTACAGACATGTCTCATGGTGTGTACGCTGCCCATTGCACACAGCCACGGGTGGTTATCACAGGGGCCCCACCTGCCCCACTTTCACATGCTTGTTTAGACCCAACCTCATCACTCCTCAGGCTACTTAAGTTCCAGGCTGGCTGGACCACACTTTATAACGGGGCAGGGGAAAATGCCTCCTTGAGGGCTTCCGGTAGGCATAGCACCTTGGGGCCATCAGCTCAAGTAACCTCACAACACACCTGTGGGGCCAGGATTCCCACGCCCATCAAGGTGGCCAGAGATGGGGGATGGGGTGGCAGGGGCAGCGTTGGGTGTGGCAGCCCTGGAGCCCGGGCACTTATACCTCCCTCTTGCGACCGTCCATGCACCCCTCGCTATCCGCTCACATGGGTCCTGCTCCAGGATGAGCAGTGAGTACGCCGATGACTCTGGAAGCATGTTTTGGTCCCAGGGGAAGGCAGGTGGAATGAGAGGGAGTTTAGAAAAACAGAGAGAATCGTGCTGTTGAGGGCGGACAAAACGGTACCTGCACTGAGCAGAGACCTCAGCTCTGGGACTAGTACATGCATTTTATTAACAGGCCTCCGCTGGAACATTTGAAATCCGCAATCTGATTAAAGAGGGCTCTGCTGGCTGCCTTCTCTGGCTTTCTCCCCCCACTCGCCCCTCCCAACCTATGGGGGAAGGACATTTGGTGTGGATCATCTTTCTCTGTAATGGGGTTATTTGGGGCCTGGCCGGGCTGGGGAACATTACAACGTGTCGTCGCTGAACTGGAACAGCAGGTGTTTGTCGATGTATCTGTGGAAAATGCTCGAAGCACAATCTCTGCATCAGGACACACACGGGCAAGGACACTGGGAAATTGAATCTTATGACTAATTAATGGCTTTAATGCCTATGATTAGGCCCCCAAAACAGTCTATTTCTGAAAGATAAGTTTAGCCCTGTTTGAACAGGAACTCAAGTGCTCTGCTGAAGCTGACGCCAAAGAGCTCAGCTCCACTAATCAAATTCAGAAGTTCTTAATTGACCACTAGATTTTCAAAAACTGTAATCTGAGAATAAATGAGACCAGGAGGGTGATTTGTTCTCCAGCGAGAGGTGCCATGGTGGGGGAGTGGATGGGCACGGGGTGTGGAGTCAGTGCTCACAGAGACCATGTGCCAGGCAGCAGGCCAGGCCGTGGTATCTACCCAGAGGGACGGGCTCGGGCGGCAGGGAGCATCCCAAGGGATGGGGGAAATGCACAGCTGGGGTTCTTGACCAGGAGGATTCACACCCACTCACACACCTGCCTCTCCCCTGGGTTAGCCTGCCCACAAAATCAGGGACTGGGCTCTCTCATCTCTGGCATCCCTTCCGGCCTGGACATCTGGATCGGTTCTTAAGTCTAGAGTCAAGGCAGTGCGGCATGGTGGTTATGACTCAGACTCAGGAGCAGTAGTGGCTCTGCCGTCACCCAGCTGGGTGGCCATTGCCATGTTGGAGCCCCTATTGCCTAACACAAAGGGACAGAGACAGCGCGTAGGCCACTCTGCCACACGATGCAGCTCAGCGAGCCAGGACCCAGTGCTCCTTATCCTGGCTCCTCTGCAGCACAGGGTTGGGGTGGGAGCTGGTCACAGTGTGGCAAGAGCACTCCAACAAGGAACGCACTGTCACACCATGGTCGGGCTCCCAGGAGCTACTGTCCAGCACCCAGAGGTCTCCTGTCCATACCCCAACTCTCAGCACACATGCCACCTCCTGTGGGAAGCGCTACCCGACTTCCTCAAATAAAATAGGGGCATGACTCTGATCCTTTCGTTCCGTCCCAGTCAACACATGTGCTCTAGACTCCTGCTGCACCCAGGCCTGTGCTGACATGGAGCCAGGGGAAGACGGCACAGTACCTGTTCCCAGTCTGTCAGGGAGAAAGACACAGACAGATGGTTTAACTCTCACAGGAGATCCTGAGATACGGTGCGCCTGGGGGGCAGGGCAAGGCCTCCCCTGTCCTGGGGGTGCAGGAGTCTCTCTGGATGACATGCTCAAGTGGAATACTGTAAGGTGAGGAAGAACGATCCTGATGACAGAAGCAGGAAAGGCCTGCAAGGCAGAGGACAGAGGAAGCAGAGGCTGAACAGCACAGCGTGCGTTGGGGGGGGGGGGGGGGGGGGTGTGTGTGCATGTGTGCTGTAGGGCACTCATGCACACAGGTGCACTTGAGAGAGCACCCCATTGTTCCCACTGGGCAAAGCAGTGACCTCGTGGCAGGTGCCTGGACATGAGGCTGGTGAGGGAGGCTGGGGCCAGGCCAGAAGCCCTACTTCCCCTGGCTCTGAAGACCCCCACTCCATCCCCTGAAGAGAATAAGTCCTCAGGTATCCATGTCACACACTTGAGAGGTGGCAGGAGCTCAACGGCTGCAGGCCTGAGACCCCCAGCTCCACGCAGCCCACTGCAGAGCTGCCACCCACCAGCCAACCAGGGCTGGAGTCACCCGCACCACCCCTGGGGCAAGAGCACTACTGTTCAGTCAGACTTTAAATCCTATTTGTCTAGAGAGGACAATCAGCAGCAATTGAAAAGAACCATTACTCACAAAGAAGCAAAGAGAAGCAAAGGGCCTCCTGGGGCTATGTCTGTCAGGGGAAAGGAGCTGGCTGCTTGCAGGGAACAGCTCCATAGAACAGCCCCCGGCAGTCTCAGGGCCCAGGCCGTGTGAGTCGCTGGGTCTGGTGTTACAGCAAAATGCGTGCCCAGCCAGGGGCCCACAGCAGCTCAGCTGTTGGGGCAGAGGAGCTGTTTTCAAATCCAGCCTCTGCTACTTATCAGGCTGTATGCCCTGGGCAAGGGGCTCAGTTTCCTCTCAGAGTCGCTATAAAGACTATGCTGGGGGATTGGCTGCCCCCTCCTCTGGATCCCCTTCCTTCAGGCCGCTCCTGCAGGCACCCTGCTCTCCTCCCCCCAGGAGCCAGCCCGTTTCCTCCACTACGTTTGCTTCCTGGCCTGTTCCCCGCCCATTCCCAAGGCTCGCCTAGCCTATACCCAGCGCCTGCGCCCGACACACCGAGCACCCGGCTCTCGCAGCCTGCTCTGGACTCGTGCAACATCAAGCCTTTGCTGGAAACCAGAAAGAACGTTCTCTGACCCTCCTGGGCTCCTGCCTGCCAATCCTGTCCTCAGAACCCTGCTGTACCCTGTGCCAACCTGGGGGGAGGCCTGGGTACCTCAGTTGCCAGTGACCTGTTTGTGCCGCTCTGAGCGGAGTGCCGAGCAGCTGGATGGAGTCAGTCATCCCTGTTCCCCACACCCCTCCAGCTCCCGGCACAGAGAGGGGGCTCAGCAGCGTCTGGAGGGTGAGTGAGCATGGGGTAGGGCTCTGGGCTCTGAGGAGGCATCCAGGGAGACCGGGACTGGGTTCTGTCTCCCCTGCTTTCCTTCTCTCTGAAGCTCCCAGCATGACAAGAACTGCCCAAGTTTCACGAGGCTGGAGGAGCTTCCAAGTGGCTTCTGACTCCTGGAGCTGGTTAATGGCCAAGGCAACTCCAGGGACCCAATCAGACCCCCGGGTCATTTGCCACCTGCAGGTGAACGGCCACAGCCCTGGAGGTGCCTGTCTGCACAGGCTTGACACTACTGAGACCAGGTCAGCCACCCCAGGTCTGGAGTTGGGGGCTAGCCCCGCCGCAGGTGTCCTGTGACCATGGCTGGGAGGCCAGTGGGCAGGTGGTTTAAGGGTGGCTGTGAGGGAGCATTGTTCTGAGAAGGCTGGGTCCCCATGAGAGAAGCTAAGTGGCAGTCCGTAAGGCATCCCCAACTTCGCCCAGCCCGGCAGGACTAGTGGTCACAGGTGTCCACTTGGGAATTACACAGACTGCTTGAGTTTGAGTCCTGCTTCTGCCCCCACCCCAGACAGGACACGAAAGTGGCAGGAAGGTGCTGCAGTAGCCCATGGAGGAAAAGAGGAGCCTGAGGGGGCAGGGTGGGAAAGGAAGGACTGGACCGGTTCCCCTCCCTGGGAGCTTGGGCGGCTCATTTAAAAATAGGGACAAAAACATGGCCCAAGGGGAGTCACTACGGGGGTTCAATGTCAGGTCACAGAGAGGACCAGTAAGGCAGCCTCAGGTTCCACATCTATAGATGGGGGACAGACCAATAGGGGCTGAGGGGTCCATGAAAGCTCACACCACACTGCACATTTAGGGCTGAGCTGGGAGCTTCTGGGCACGGGGGCTTGGATTTCCATCTCTGGGTCCCAGAGCCACTGGCACAGGCCTGCTTCAGAGCAGCGGCATGACGAAGGTTTCAAGAAGGATACGTGAACGAATGGAAGACAGGTGAAGCTGGAACGTGCCGTCCACCCTCCAGCTCCATTCACTTGCCTCGTCCCTCTCACCATCAGTGACCTGGCCCCGAGGCTCCGCCCTTGGTGACTGGACCCCATGGCTCTGTCCTCAGTGGCCAGGCCTCCCACCGCAGGAGTTCCTTAAGGAGTGGTCAGTTGGCCACTTTGTGGCCAATGTGCTGGAGAGAGCTCAGTGTGCACTGTCAGGGCTGGGCGGGGGTACCCACCTATTGACTGGGTCAGCCAGGACCAGCCCTCTGAGCCTCACTTCTCCCCTGTCAGGCAAGGTGGCAAGTACTTCTCAGAGCCATCGTCAGGACAGCAGGACAGAGGTGTAGGGAAACGCTCTGGGAGTTGTGTGGTGCTGCTTGGGGACGGCTGCTTTGCTGCCACTGCTGGGGTAGGGGCTGTGGCTGTACGGAGCAGCAGCAAGCCCAGCCCAGCCCTGAGGAACCAGGAAATTTCAGGCTAAGACTCACAGAAAAGCAAATGGTAAAAGGCAAAAGACAGTAGAGGGCTAAGCGTCACCCTGGAAACAGCCTCATCTGAGCTTTAGAAGCCTACAGAAGTGATTTTCCAAGAAACGTCCCACCTCCATGTTCAGTGTCAGCTCTGCATGACTTGTGGGTATAAACTATGAGAGCCTGTTCCAGGGGAGGTGGTGTGGCCGCCCAGCTTTCTTCAGAAACCAGTCAGTGTGATGTCATGTGAGGTACTGCAGGGGAAGCAGAGCCCTGGGGTCCTGTCCTCGCTGGGCCCATGTTACAGGAGGAATGTATGTCACCCCTACCCTGTCTGTGCCCTCGTCTCACCATCGGCTGGAAGTCAAGGCAGTTGTCTGACTGTTTATGTGAAATGGCCAAATCCATGGAAGCAAAGCAGAGGAGTGGTCTCCACGGGCTGGGGAAGGGCACGGGAGTAACTGCTAACAGGTGAGTTTCTGTTTTGGGTGATGGAAATGCTCTGGCATTAGATGGCGCTCAACTTTGTGAACACATTAGGGACTCCCAGGTTGTCACGTAAAACAGTCACGGTGGCTCTCAAGAGCCTCCTCCTAGCCATGCCGATGGTGTGGAAGGTTTCCTAAAGCTGCCATCAAGGGCTAAAGCCCTCACTGTGCAGCAGGCAGACGCCTGCCCTCCTTCCTGCCCGGGCCCCTGCCCCGGGGTGTGGGGTAGGTGTCTCAGGGGTTCCCCTGTGGAGAGCTCCAGGCTGGCACACCCATGGCCAAGAGTGACAAAGGGGAACTTGAGAATAAACAGGATGAGGGTGACTGCTGTTGGGGCCCCTTTTCTAGATGACCAGCCTCTGGGATGGCCGAGGAATGCAAGGACGCTGCTCATTCCTTCCCCCTGCCCTGAGCTGGTCACCTTCTGAGATGCCCCAGGGCTGTCCTTTCCTCTGGGATGCCATGCCTTGGGCACTGCTGGCTGAGCTACCCCAGGGTTCCCACAGACCTCGCTGGGGGGCGTCATGCCGTACTGGCATTCATCTGTCTGGATGGCTCTTCCCAAGCCCAGAGACAGGGACATGGGCAGCCCTCCTGCCTTCCTGTGCCCCTGCCTTCGGCTGCCGGGCCAGTGCCAGGGGTGGGAGGGTGCTGAGGAGGAGCTGGCTGGCTGGCTGGCTGGATAAGTGAGTGGAGGCATGAGTGCGTTAGCAAATAATCCAGCCGGCGAGGGACCCGGGCAGTGAATAAGGGTGCCAAGTGGCAGCAAGCGGTGTGCCGAGAAGCGGCCCTGCCCCTCACCTCCTAGACACTCTCGTCCGTCTCAGGAATGAAAGCACCTGCTAGCATGACTAGGGCGAACACCATCCCAGCACGTCCAGCCAGAGTTGAACTTTGCTCCCCCACACTAGAGGCAGACTGACCTCTCCCTGCCCCACTCAGGCACAACAGAGGACTCTGCCCTACCTATAGCCCGAGTTCCACTGAAAGGGCAGGAAGACTCTTCACACCGTGAGGATGATGAAAGGTGTCCGTCTGCTTAGAAGGAGGACAGCAGATGACACCCGTGCTGCTCTGGAACGTGCCGTGAAAACCCAGGAGTGGAACTGGAACACGCAGCTGAGCTGCACAGCTTTAGGCCAAGCAGAAAGACCGTGCTCTTCTTCACTGCACTTGGCACCACCTGGCAGACCCCACATTCACATTTACTCCTATCCTGTCTGCCGCCTCCTTGCCCCCCGAGCTCCACGGCAGCAGAGACTGTGACTCCCAGCTGTGCTCCCAATACCTGGAACCCCACCCAGTAGTACGACCATGACTGTCCACGATCAATGCACTGAGGGGGCAAACAGCACCTCCCCTCTCCCTCTAGTCTTTTCCACCTGCAGCTAACCACAGGCACCTGCCTGCAGAGTCACTCTATCGCAACAGTCTAAGGCAGTTTTACCAGATAAAGAGGGCTGCACAGCCAAACAGAAGAATTCTCGGTTACCAAAGGGAACTGACCGGGTTCCATTACGTGGAAACTTCTTGGAGTCTTGACTGTGCTGAGGTGCAGCATCTCAAAAAACCAGGCACAAAGCCCTCCTGGTGCTGGGCCCACTCAGGGATGCACTTTGGGAAGCCCAGGTGTGAACCCCATCCAGCAACTATGTGCTCCCCCAGAGCAGGGCAATGATGTGGCCGTCCTCTCAGCACCCCGTTCTCTGGGTCCCAGACCCAACACACCATCTTCCCCCTTCACTCTCCATGAGCTCTCTGGGAGCTCTTAGTGGCTGCTGGCCTGTCTCCCCACTGAGGGTCTGGCAGGGAGAGGTGCTAAATAAAGACACGCAAACTGATTGTACAATTCAGCTTGCAGGAGTTGCTTCACAGTCCACATAAGCAGCATCAGACTGCCAGGAATTCATTGTACTTTTAAGACCATTAGTCACCTGACGTCAGGCCCTAAGGCCTGAGAAGAGGCATCCAGCTCCTTTCCTAAACCCCAAGTGAGGAGAGCATGGGGAATAAAAAGACCAGAACCTGTATTTATTAAGCACCTACTATGTGCCAGGCACTTTTCATATCTTAACTTGTTTAGGTCTCTCAACTCTCTAGGAAGAATGAATTTATCCAATTCTTGGGGAGAGATATAAGACAAGCGGCATGCACAAAAATTGATTCTTTATCTGAGTCGGGCTCTTTACACCCAAGGCTTAGAGGGTTAAGCAGCCTGGCCCAGGTCTCTCAAAGGACATGGTGCGGCAGGGATGGGGACTCAGGTGTCCCGGCTCCAATGTAGATCCAGTCCTTCTTTGCAAGGTGTGCCTCCTGCCCATGACCCCATTTACCCAGCAATTTCAGTAGGAGGAGGACCTGGCCAGGAAGGTGGGAGAGCCAGGCAGCCATCCCGGGTCTGCAGCTAACTCTCCAATGGGCCTTCGGCAAGATGCCACACTTCTCCTAGACTCAGAGATCTCAAAACACGGACTGTAAGATGGGAAGTTGGGCCAGATAGTCTCCAGGGACATTTTCAGCTCTGGCAGCCTGAGCTTCCATGACTCAAACACAGCTTTCCCCGGAGCCACGCATGGCTTAATTGCTAGGCAATGCAGTCGATAGTATCTGTAATCAAAGTGGGACGGGGAGGGGTGGTGGGGGCAGTGGGGAGAAACAAAGTCGTCAGTAGGTGGACACTTTGATGAGTACTCACAGCCATCATCTGGCATCTGAAATCGTCCTTCTCAATTATCTGAAAAATAATCCACAAACTAACCTGAAACCCAGAGCACACAATTAAAGTGTTGGGAAACAATCAGAGATGTCATGATGCTCTCCTGGGCCTGGTGAGACGCGAGGGGTGGAAGGCAGACCTCTGGAATTGAAAATCAGCCAAGCACAAGCCAATTACCACCCTGCAATCAATCGTCAAAATGGCATGGGGAAGGAACCAGGACCCCAGGGTGCAAATGCTTGGGGTCATTAGCCTGTGGTGAACAGCCACTGTGCAAGCACAATACAGGAGAAGGCGGCCAAGCTCAAACTGCTGTCTTTAAGAATGTGACACCCTCAGTAAGAGCATGACATGGGCTCGGAGGAGGAGGAGGATTTGCTCACAGTGCTTCCTTTCTGCACTGTTTACAAACAGATTCATAAAACTCAGCTCACTTGGGTGGAGCCCTGGGCTTCTCAGGGGCTCAAGGCCCTGCTCTCTGCTGTCTGGGGCCCTGGGCATCAGTGATGCTGATGCTGGGCTTCGGGTCTTTACCAGAAAAGGGATGACATCACCTCCAAGTCATCTGTCAACTGGTGGGCTGTTGGTTCCAGCCCTGGGACCCTGACTCTGTGACGCATGCTCAGGAACAGGGAAGCACCAGTCACTCCCTGCTATGTTTTAAGTGTCCCTCCGAAGCTCAATGAAGCTTGACCCCCACTGTAACAGTGCTAAGAGGGTGGGAAATCCAACTATGGCATTTGAAAGGTGGGACCTTTAAGAGGTGATTGGATTATGAGGACTGTGCTCCCATGAATGGATTAATTCATTCACAGGTTAATGGGTTATCAGGGAGTAGGTTGGGTGCTTTATTATTAGCACCACGCTTTAACCAACTGAGCTAACCGGCCAGCTGACAGTCTGGGAGCTTTATGAGGAGGGTGAGTGAGCACGTTGAGGCATTCTTGCCACCCTTGCCAGGTGATTGCCTGCACTGCCATGGGACTCTGTACAGAACAAGAACAAGGCTCTCACCAGATGTGCTCCCTGGACCTTGGACTTCCCAGTCTCCAAAACTGTGAGAAATAAATTTCATTTTCTTATAAATTACCCAGTTTTAGGTATCCTGTTATAAGCAACAAAAAACTAATACATTTCCCATCCTTCCCCTGCCAGCAACCACTCATCAAATTTATGTCTCTATGGATTTGCCTATTCTGGACATTTCATATAAATGGAATTATACAGTATGTGGTCTTTTGTGTCTGGCTTCTTTCACTGGGCACAATGTTTTCAAGGTCCACCCATGCTATAGCATGTATCAGTGCTTCCTTCCTTCCTATGGCCAGACAATATTCCATTCTGTGCATATGCCACAATTTGCTTATCTGCTCACCAGCTGATGGACATCTGTGCAGCTCCCACATTTTGGCTAATATGAATAATGCTACTACGAACATTCGTGTACAAGTTTTTGTGTGAGCATAGATCTTTAGTTACCCAGGAGTAGAACTGCTAAGTCATATGGTTACTTTAACTTTTCAAGGAACTGTTTTCCAAAGCAGCACACCACTTCACATCCACACCAGCAATTTCTCCCCATGGTCATCAGCGCTTGTTACTGTCTGTCTTTTTGAATCTAGCCATCCTACCTGGTAAGAAGTAGTATCTCATTATGGTTTTGATTTGCACTTCCTGAATGATTAATGATATTGAGCTTTTTTCACGTGCTTGTTGGTCATTTGCACTTCTCTTTGAAGAGATGTCGATTCAAGTCCTTTGCTCATTTTTAAATTGTCTTTTTTTTTTTTTTTTTTTTTTTGACCGGGAAGGGGATCGCAACCCTTGGCACGGTGTTGTATGCACCACGCTCAGCCAGTGAGAGCACCAGCCATCCCTATATAGGATCCGAACCCGTGGTCTCTGCGCTACCAGCGCCACACTCTCCCGAGTGAGCCGCAGGGCCAGCCCTCGAAGGGGATTCTTAACAGTTATTGATTTTTTTTGTGACCGGTAAGGGGATCGCAACCCTTGGCTCGGCGTCATCCGCACCACACTCAGCCAGTGAGCGCACCGGCCATCCCTATATAGGATCCGAACCCGCGGCCGGAGCGCCGCTGCACTCCCAGCGCAGCACTCTCCCGAGTGAGCCACGGGGTCGGCCCTAAATTGTCTTTTTTATTGTTGAGTTGTAAGAGTTTTTTATATATTCTGGATACCAGTCCATCATCAGATATATGGTTTTCAAATATTTTCTTTCATTCTACAGGTTGTCTTTTCACTTTCTTGACGGTGTCCTTAGAAGCACAAAAATTTTTAATTTTGATGAAGTCCAATGGATCTGTTTTTATTTTTTTGCTTATACTTTTGGTGTCCCATCTAGGAAACCTTTGCCAAATCTAAGGTCATGAAGACTTGCCCGTATGTTTTATTCTAAGAGTTTTATAGTCTTAGCTTTTACATTTAGGTATTTGATTAACTTCATTCTTTTGCATATGAATATTCAGTTGTTCAAGCACAATTTGTTGAAAATACTCTTCTTTTTCTATTTAATTATCTTGGCACCCTCATTGAAAATCAATTGGCCATAAATGCATAGATTTATTTCTGGACACTCAATTTCATTACATTGACTTATACGTCCATCCTTACGCCAGTGCAACACTGTCCTGATTACTGCAGCTTTGTAGTAACTTTTGAAGATGGGAAGCCTGAGTTGTCCAACTTTGTTCTTCTTTTTCAAGATTACTTTGGCTATTCTGGGTCCTGTGAACCTCCATATGAGTTTTAGGATCAGCAGCTTTTCCTTTTCTTCCAAGAAGCCATCTGGGATTTTGACAGGGATTGTGTTGAATGTGCAGATCGATTTGGGGCATACTACCATCTTAACAAAATTAAGTCTTCCATGAACACAGGGTATGTTTCTACTTATTCAGGTTTTTCAAGTTTTCTTTCATTTCTTTCAACAATGTTTTGTACTTTTCAGTGTACATGTCATACACTTTTTATGTTAGATTTATTCCTAAGTATTTCACTCTTTTTGCTGCTATTGTGGGTGGAATTGTTTTCTTGATAACATTTTTGGATTGTTCATTGCTAGTGTGCAGAAATACAATTGATTTCTGTATACCATTCTTATATGGCAACAGAGACTTTTAAATAGAGCTGGGATTTAGAAGTACTTCCTTAGCATCCTAAAGAAAAGACTGGAGATACTGGAGATAAAGAGACCAGAGGAGGGCGGAGGTGCTGACTTGGGATGAGAAGAGGAGGACCTGAACTACCGTGACAGCTCCTCCCAGGGGTTTGTTTAGTTTTTTCAAACACAGGTGTGGTGGGGAGGGCTGCGGGGTGTGGCCCAAGGTGTGGCTATCAGAGGGTACATGCCTTGAAAGGTCAGCCTTGTCAAGGGTGTAATTAACTGTGATCCATGGGGACGGTGTGAGCTGGTGCTGCAACGGTGATCTGAAACTCTGGGTCCCGGCCATCACTTTGCTAGGTCAGTATGGGAACGCACAGCGGGATCCGAGCAGTACTCCTTTATTAGTTTCCTGTGGTTGTTCTGTGGTGGTTTAAAACAATAGAAATGTATGAAATCAGTACCCCCGGGCCAAAGTCAAGGTGTTGGCGGGCCGTACTTTTTCTTTTTTCTTTTTTGTCTTTTTCCGTGTCCGGCAATGGATCGCAACCCTCAGCATTGCCCCCGTACCGGACCAGGGACCGGCAACGGGATCGCAACCCTCGGTGTTGCTCCTGCGCCTCACTCAGCCAGTGAGCGGGAACCGGTCTGTACGTGGGATCCGAACCCTCGGGCGGGAGCGCGGCCGCGCTTCCCAAGCGGCGCACTATCCAGTGCGCCACCGGGCCGGCCCGGGCCGTACTTTTTCCACAGACTCTCAGGGAGATTCTGTTCTTTGTTTTTTTCCAGCTTTGCTTGGCATTCTTGATTGGATACACAGTAGCTGACATACACAAGGGCCTGAGAAAGGACTGGGTGACTGGGTGGCTAGAGATGCTCTCTCTCAAGTATATCCACCCTGGAGACTTTGTGAGACTAAGCTGCTGGCAGAGGGGCAGGAAGGTTTCTGGTGGGTGGAGGCAGAGGTGGAAAGGCAGTTCAGAAAGACCAGCTGCTCTCTGGGTCCCCTGCCCCTGCCCCACAGCTGAGGGGCAGCGAGACATGCTGCTCCTGGGAAGGGCACAGGCTCCCTCAGGAGCTGGGCAGCCATTTCCCAAGGTCTCCACCATCACTGCACAGTAAGATGCATTCTCCCATCTGTGTGGCAGAGACGTTCAGCCGCTGGCTCAAGATCCCAGAGCTAGTCCGTGGCAGGGCAGGTACTAGAACCCAGCAGAGCAGTTTCTGAAATCCCTCTTTCCACCCCTCCAGTGACTGTCACTTTCTGGGATGGGTGTTTCCATAGGCATGGGAGTGAACCAACCTGGTGCCAGAGGATGGGGCACCAGGCGGGGGTTGGGGGAGATGCCACTCAGGGCTATCCTGGAGCTCCCCAGGGAGACTCAGCTGGTGGCCTCCCTGCTTACACTCGTCCTCCTGCAGTTAACATGTTGATACCTTCCCCTGATGTCTGGCTACAAATCCAACATACCTGCTCAGACACATCCTGAAACAGGGTGCTCACCAGGACCACAGACACAGGCACCAGGTTTCATACATGACCCGATGTGGCAGGAATCTCAGCGGGCACGTGACACACAGAGGGAGGCTCCAGCAAACGTGCTCCTTGGGGCAGTGGTACCTCCCTCTCTGTGCCGCGTGTCCACTGAGATTCCTGCCACGCCCACTGGTCCTCAGCCAAGACTGCTGTCCTCCCCCACCCCCTCCTGTTGTCCTCTGGTATGTGAATGAGGCAGAGAAGGTAAAAAAAAAAAACACTGTGAGCTGCAACATGAGCTGGGAAAGGGGGTGGCAAGTTTGGGGGGAGGGATAGCCAGGATTTGGGGTCCTGGCCAGAAAGCATCTTGGATTTCCGAGTTCTGTTGAACCACATGGCCGCAGGCAGGAGCTGCTAGGAGGGCACGCTGGCTGCTCTGTATCAGTTATGCTCTGGTACCTCCTTTCTTCACTTCTGTTCCTCAGCCTGAAACCTCTCGAGTGCCAGTCAGCTGCTAAATGGGGTTTGCTGACCACACAAACACCAAAGCAGCGCTTCTGCCTGCTAAAGACACGGCGTCTCAGTAACCTGCTAACCCAGGACAGGCCTGCAGAACCCACAGGGAGTCCCCAAGGCCTGCAGACAGGGTTTGTGCACCCCCCCCAGATCCAGAAGACCTTCACCCCCTGGGTGCTTGAAGCAGAACACACCCCAAGGTGCTGCGCCCCGCCAGGAACTGGCTGCCCACTTCACTGCCTGACTCTGGGCTTCCTCCTGAGACCAGCTCCTCTCCTTGTTCCTCTTGTCCCACATGACCTGGTGCACATTAGCACAGGCTTGCTGAGCACCCACTCCATGCCAGGCAGGGAGCAAGGCGTGTCAAGAGCCCGCCCCAGCACAAATGTGCTCGGAGTAAAGGCTGCCGTGCCATTCGCAGGCGACAGCTGGTTTCTGCCCATGCCTCCTCTTTGCTGGCCCGAGGAGGCTGGTTCTTGAGGGGTGGAGGGGAGACAAGGAGAGATGCTGTGTTTGGGGGAAAGGGGTCCCTGGGTGATTTCAGATCCTGGCAAGAAGAGGGGCCATGGGGGCAGTGGCAGGAGCAGCGTGGCCAGAGGAATGGGGTGCCCATCTTGGCTCCCACCACCACCCAGTGAGGCCTCAAATGCCCCTTGGCCCTCTGACTCAGTTTCTTCATCTTTAGAACCGTTTCTTCATCTAACTCATTCACAGGATTGCTGCGCAGGTGAATTATCACAGTAATTGCAAGCTATCAAGTCCTGTATTACATTAATCCCGTCGAGGAAAGTGGAGTAATATTCTCTTTTACGGGTAAGGCATCAGATTGTATTTATTTCTGACAATGATGGGAAAGCATTCCACACGGAACATTCTGTCTGAAAAAATGACTGTTTTTGCCTATAGGATTAGGAGCAAGTCTCTGACTTGAGAACTGACGAAGCCTCCCACTGTGAGCATTGGCAGGGTATGGAATGTGGAATGTGTGTGTGTGAGTGTATGTTACTTGTGTCTGTGTGCTGTTGTGTGGCTGTCACGTGAGTGTGTATAGTCCCTGTATCTCTTTGTGTGCTGTGTCTGCGTGTACGAGCGTTTGCGTTTTACGCTTGTGTGTCTATGTGTTGTGAACATGTGTGTGTGTTGTGTGTCTGTGTGCTAGTGTGTGTGCTGGTATGTGTGTGCATGCATTGCTAGAGACCCTAGCAGGCTCTCACCAAGCTCACGGCCTCTCAGAAAGACAACATCAGAAGGAAACTTTTGAACAGTGAATCCTGTAGCCTGCCCCCTCCTCAGCCCTGCGTGCAGAAAGCAGCCCTGCTGCTGCCGAGGAGAGGTGGTGAAGTGCTCCCTTCTCTGCTCAACCACACATGGCACCAGGCCACAGCCACGTGGCCCAGGAGCCCACCTCCCAGACAATGCAACTGTCTTGTGCTCAGACTGATGGCCCCTGTGCAGGACAGCCAAGCAGCCCACAATCCCACAGCCCACGGACACACGACGACCCCAAGCACAGCTGGATTGTCCATACCTTCCTGTGGTTCAAATGTTCGTTTCCTTCTTAATTTACGGGTGGAATGTTTTCCAAAAAACTTCAAGCCCACCTTCCTCAAAGGATATGTTGTGAAAGCCCCTCCCCCAGCAGCTGGAAGACAGGCCTATTTCTCAAGATGGACAGAATGCACTCTCATTTCTCTTTGCGGACTCCGCTGTTCTGCTTTACCACTTCCCCGGGACGACGGGGCTGCGGCTGGGATTTTTATTTCGTCACTTTGGCAGCAATCTGAAATAAATGATATCTGAAGGTGTTATTTAAACTTGCAGTGGAGTTCACCATCTACGAAGCCCAGATGTTCCCTAGTTTCCCTTCCTCCCGTAAGCCCCTCAGGTCTGCAAATACACCTCCACCTCCCCACTGCCAACAACAGCCTAAGCAGTAGCCCTGGCCCTTACCCCAGCCACGCCCATCCTCGAGCTACAACGCTGACGTTTCCCACACGAACTCATTTACAGCCCTCTCCAGGGAGGAGTCCTCACGCTGGGGGCCCATAGGCACGATGGAACCCAAGCGAGGCTCCCCCATGGCGTGCCAGGGGGGCAGGTGGGAAGGAGCAAACTAAAGCTCTTTTCCTGCCTCCTTCAAGTGTCTGACCCACACCAACGCCCCAGAGACCCCTAGGCTTGGCCAGGGGGCCAGTGCCCCGAGCTTTTGGACCAAATGCAGAACAGGCATCGCCCAATGTGTACAGTCCTGTGTGGTTTCAGTGGAGTTGCAGGGGCTGGGGGAACAGGAGCAGGAGTGAGCTGCAGCTGACTCCTGCCAGAAGTCTGGAAACTCCAAGCTATGAGCAGATGTCCCTGGACCACCTCATCCAACCTCCTCGCAGCACGGGCCCTCACCAGGCCAGGTGGGGTGGCCCCAAGCTCAGCCGCTGGGAGCCCCAGACTGGCATTCCTGCCACTCACTAGCAATGCACTCCTTTGTTCTCTCACTTGCTGAGAAAACATTTATCAGGCATCTAGCACGTGCCAGGCACTGCATTTGGCACATGCATCTGTTAAAAGGGCTAGCCTCCCCTACTTTGCAGGGACAGTGAATTAACAATTTCTGAGTAGTATCTACTTTGACAGATAAAACATTTGAAAAGGCAGAGTCCATGAGAGGAGTTACAGGAGGAGTCCTTTGTACAAGTGGAAAGGCTGGTTCCTCCTGACATGCACTGAAAAGGCCAGCCACATAACCAGAAAGCCGGGTTTTACAGAACAGCAATTAAGTACAGACTATTACACATTGAGCAAAGAAGGACAGCTCGGGGTATGCTTTAAAGTGCCAGAAAGTCCACTCCAAGCCTGGACTAAAATCCAAGCCTGTACGTATCTCAATGCATAACAGCCTGGTCAAGGCTAACCTACAATCATGTCATATCCATATAATCATATAATGATACCTTCAGAGGTAACAGTGTACGCATAGTACTAGAGAACGAAGCCCTAACTCCTTAGCATAACATTCAACAGCTCCAAAATGTAGCTCTGAGAGAACAGAAGTAAAAGCTTCTTCTATGCCAAGTATCATGCTAGGTACTGAACATAAACTAATGGACTTAATCCTACCATCATCTGACATGGCAGTTTTTACTTCTGTTACTGGTGAGGAAGCCAAGGCAGAGAGATTAAATGGTCACCTACAATCAACGGAGCAGTGGACGTTTGTCATTTTCTTTGTGTGGTTATACTACCCCTTTACTTGGGCGGGATGGGGATAGATTTCCCTCCTGTGTGTCCTAGTAGTGGGATACCAGGTCCTGCCTGATTTAGGGGCTGGGGAGAGCTTCCCCATCCCTCTCCCATCTCTGGCAGCCAAAGTGCAGGCACGTGACTTGACCACCTGCATGCTTCCACTTGGGACTCAGAGGGAAGGGCACCAAGGACCTATAAAAACTGTTCCTAGCAGCAGCAACAGGATCAAGAGTCGAGTGGATGCAGATTCAGGTCACAGAGGCGGCTCCCTGCAGGTGTACCTGAACCAGGTGGTTCTGGGTGTGACCTTAGCTGGGGTCTCAGCAGCTGCCCAGCCTCCTGAGTCCCTTTCTGAACCTGGGTCATTCAGTCAACTCCTAACACCCTTCCAAGGCACTCCTTTTCTGCTTAGGTTGGCCAGAGTTGGTTTCTGTTGCTCACAACTAAGAACGCTGGCTCTCAGGTTGCAGCTGCAAGGTTCACACCAGGCCTTTCAGGGGTCCTCATTCTCATGAGTGAAAATGACAGAAGCCCACCCACCCCTCTTGTGTGAGACAAGCCCATGGGAGGGTAGGGTACTGGGGGGATTTCCTTTCACTTTGACTTTGGAAAAGAGCCAGTGCTTTGACAGGCAGTGGGTGGGGAAAGTGGGCCAAGTGGCCTCTGGTGACGGTTTGGAAATGCCTCCCTCAGGCTGGCTCAGCCCACTGAGGACCTGGGAAGGTAGGAGGAGGCTGCCACCTACTAATGCCCAGCAGAGACCACACTCTCCAGTTCCAGTGAGTCCCCACGCTCTCTGAAGGGCTGTGTCTTCCCAGGAAAGGTACTAGATGCCTTGGGAAGCCACAGGTTTCCAGCTTAGAGAGCTGGGGCTCTCCGTGTGGGGTGATAAGTGGCCAGAAAGCACAGCCAATGTGTCAAGAGTCCTCTGAAAATAAACCATGGCTGCTGAAGCCACAGTAATGCAGGTCACTCCAGGGTCTCTCTAAGACCCAAGCCCAGAATCACAGCCCCTACAGCCCACACATCCAGAAGTGTTTCTGAGCTCCAAGATGCAAGGTGGACAGCTCATGGCCCCTCCCCTGGCCATCACAGATGGCATCTTTAGCAAAGCTAAGAGGCAGGAGGGACATGAACTTGCTTAACTGAGTCCCTCCTAAAGTAGCAGGCACTGCGTCAGGTGCTTCACAAGTGCCCTCACTTAACCATCAATAAATATCTGCCAGGAAAACTCCAAGGATGGCACAGGACCCAGCACTTACTAGGTGCCCCGAACACAACTGTTGCCTGAGGTGTCGTGGGTGGAGTGCTCAGAGATTGAAGCAGGTGCTCAACAAAAGTGGGTGATTTGCACCAAGTAGGGGTTCTATATACGGCTCCTCTCTGTTCGATGTCCAAGATATTCCTTCTTTGATTGCAAGCACAGAGGCTGGTAACAGCCCTTAAAGGAAAACCACACAGTAGTGAGCCCAGAGTAGCTGCTCCATAAAACTCTGTGAAATGAACTACGTGCAGGCATCAGTGGCTGGATTCTGCACGTGGGGGCTGAGTTCTGGCTCTGCCTCTGGTGGGCTGGACTCGTAATATAGGAATTCCCCCACATATAGGAAAGGTTTTCAAAAGATGAGGGGGCAGCATGAATGTGACAGTGTCCCTACAGTCAGGTATCACAAGCCTTGTTGACACAAGAGAAGGACAAGATGCAGGAAGCTTAAGGAGTTTTGCTAAGGTCACAGAGGGACACAACAGGGTTCTACCTGACTTTTAAAAAATTATTATTTTTTTAACATCTTTATTGAGATATACTTCACGTACTATACAATTCACTTACTTAAGGTATACAATATAATGATTTTTCTAGTATATTCACAGGGTTGTACAACCATCAGTACTATTTAATTCCAGAACACTCCTGTCTCCCCCAAAAGACAATGTCCCCTCTGACAACCACTGATCTATTTTCTGTCTATATGGATTTACCTATCCTGGATGTCTCATATAAATGGAATCACACAATATGTGGCACTTTCTGTCTGGCTACTCTCACTTAGCGTGACATATTTTAACACTCATCCATATTTCAACACACATCAGTACTTCATTCCTTTTCATGGCCGAGTGATGTCCACTGTTTGCTATGTTTCGGTTTGTTTACTTGGTCATCAGGGGATGGACATCCAGGCTGGCTGTGTCTGCTTTCTGGCTGCTGTGACTCATGCTGCCATGAGCACCCACGTGTACGGCCCGTGTGGACGTGTGTCTGCGCCTCTCTGTGCCTGACTCTCTGCCCTGCATTCTCTGCCCTGCACCTGATGGAGCCTCCAACAGGTATAAACTCCAGATTCTCTACCGGTTGGAATCTTTCATCATTAGAAACATCTGATTTGGTGACCCTTCTGAGGGCAAGGAAACAAATGCCAAGCCCAGATAATCCACTTGATCTGTCCCACTTCACATTTATCACAAAAAAGGAGGGAAAAAAGTCACCCTAAATTGTCCGGAAGCCATTTCTAAACTGACTTTACAGTTCAGCCGTGTCCAGAGGCAGACTGAGCCGTCTGCGCCATGTGGCACCGCAGCCTTTGGACTGAATGGAGTGCGGTGCCTTCTTCAAGTGCACCTGAGGCTGCAGTGCCGGAGCAGGGTAGATGAGGAACCGAGTAACGGCAGAAAACTTCCCAAGAGCCGCGGGGCAATTTCCTGCGCCAGACGGAGGCAAGCTGCAAAATCACTTAGTGTGGACGCGACAGTTGCTATAAATCTCACTGAAGAGTAAGTCCTGGGCAATCACCCTTGATTTCAGTCTCTTCCCACCATAGAGCCCACATGCTGCCTTGAGATGCACGTCTAAGTTGTCCAGCTGGCATCCAGGGTCCTCCACAACCTGGCCTGGCTTACACCCAGTCCTGTTCCTCCTTGTTCCCCTCCCAAGCCTCCCTGTGCTCTCACAGGAGTCCAGGCAGCACTGTCCCGCATGCACCATCACCTACATAGCTGCACTAACCACCACCCCACCTAAAACCCAGCAGCTACGACCAGGCCCACCACAAAAATGGCAGTCACACCACCGCAGCAAGCAACAAGCCAAGGGCAACCTACGTGCCAGCCCCTGGGGTTTGCCAAGCATGTGCGTGAGCACCACAGTACCAAACACCTTCCCAGGCCCTGCTCCCTGCCTCCCGGCGCTCTGGGAGCAGAGACCGCTGTAGGCACACCTGGATCTCAGCACACCTGCCCGAGGCAGAGTCCACGGGGAGCTGGAACACACAGGTGGGGACAGGCAGACCCAACACACACACGTCTCTATTCCCTTCTGAAGCCCACGGAGAGATGGGGATGGACGGAATAAATAAGGTGTGAGGCCACAAGGAAAAGGAGACAATGACAGCTGTGGAAAGAGGGTAACCGATTTTTGAATGAAGTAAGAGAGTGGGCGAGGGGTGACCGACTTAAAGCAGCAGAAGCCAAGCCATGGGGAGGCCATGCCATGGACCAGAAGCCGCAGAGGACACGGGGCGTGGGCAGGGAGGAGCACGAAAGTGCCAGTGGAAAGCCCATGTAAGGACAGTGCCACCTGAGGTCCAGCTGGAGCTGTAAAGTTGCAGAGATTTCACAAGTTGGTTGACATCGTGTCGGTAGCTTGAAATTGGCACTGTAGGAATATTTGCAGCTAAGAAATCAGCAAATGCTACACACCAAGGCTCCCCCCTATCCCCAGAGAGATGGTTGTTAAATTTTACCAGCAGGCCACTGCTTAAACCACCCCCCTACGCCACCCCCCACAAATGGCCGGGACTAATCCAACTTAGCCTGACAGGACAAAAGTCCTATTTTCAGCAGAACTTGGGCCAGGCTCTGGACTAGAGATTCCATGAAGTGGGTATTAAATTAAAGTCTAGACGCCAATTATTGAGAGAAGCAGCTCCCTTCTCAGATGTAGCTCCCATAATGCTGGCAGTAAGGTCCATGGCCTCTGTCAGGAGACTGCAGGATCTTCTCTGCAGACACTAGTCCAAAGGAAAGACCTGAAGACTGGGCAGCTGGAGGGGACCCAATGAACTAGGCAGGTCCCACCACACTTGTGCACATGAAGCCCACCAGCCAGCCAGCCCAGCTCAAGCACCAAGCTCAGGACTTCCCACCAGCTGAGGGCTCACTCCTGGATAGGAACAAAGGCCAAGGGGCACAGCCATTTGAGTACAACCTTTAAAATGAGAGATCAAGAGGAATAAAAGAGAAGAGAGAGAAGAAAACAAACAATGCAGAGAACAAAGAAAACTTCAAAGCAAGCTGTAATTAATATTCTCAGGGAGAGAGCAGAAGACAGCCATCCAGTAGAAAAGAACAGGATACCATAAAAAGGAACAAGCAGAGAACAAGAAAGAACCCTTAGAAATTAAAAATGTAATAAAGTAAATTTAATACACAGACTGGAAATGAAAGTGTGGACATTTCCCAGGAAGCAGAAAAAATATTCCAAGAGATGGAAAGCAAGAGAGAAAAGAAAATTAAAGGATTAGTCAAGGAGGTTCAATCTCCAAGAAAGAGACATTCAGGAAGAAAAAAAAAAAAAAAACCAGAGGAAAAGGAAGGTGGAATTAGTATAGAAATCAGAAAAGAAAACATCCTTTTTTGTTGTTTTTTTTTTACTGAAATGGCCCATTGCAGGCCTAGTACAAATGATTTTCAACAGAACATCAGGACACATTACATGAAATTACAGAATACTGGAGACTAAAGGAAAGATACCAATGACGACACCCCAAGAGAAGGAAGCAGGTCATTTACAAAGGATCAGGAACTCAGAATTCATATGGCAGGATACTTCTCAATAAGAATACTGAAGCTAACTTTTCAAAGCTATAAGTTTCTGGAAGCTCAAAAATAGAATTTTTGGATGCTAGGAGACAGAAGCAACACCTTCAAAATTCTAAGAGAAAAATAATTCTAAATTCTAAGTCTGGACAAATGATCAATTAAGTTTGAGGGAGAATCAAGATATATTTTTTCAGACATGCAGTGTTTTAAAAACATTTTTTTCCTATGCACTCTTTCCTGGGAAAGCACTAGAGGATGTGCTCCAGCAAACTGGAGGAGTAAACCTATAAAGAGAAAGACAGGAGGAGGAGCAGGGATCCAACACAGAGGAGAGGCCGGGGGCAAGCCCGGGATGGTGGGAGCGATGTGCCAGGACCGCAGCCCTGTGGCCGGCCTGGAGGACGACAGCGCAGAACAGAGCTGGACCCGAGAGCACAAGGAGAAGGGGCTCCAAGAACCAAACACACACTGACAGCTCAGCTGATGGGCTTGGCACTACCGACAGGGGTTTTATGTTTCTATTGGGAAGTTCAAGAAAAATCAGTGATAGGTTCATAGAAAAATAAATAAGGTAATTGCTAACTCTAGAAAAGCCAAACACTGTACACAAAAATGTAATCACAGTGCATACTTGGATCAGCTGGGAAAAATACTGCGGTCACATGGTCATGACACAAATGAACAGAAGAACTCTGCAGTGATCTAACCAAATCACGACAGGACTGAGGTAGGAGGGCAGAGGTAGGAGTCAAAGACAATGTCTGAGACTGCAGTATCAGGTTAGACGAGTGTGCACTATTCAGCATTAATTTAGTCAGGCTTGGCTGTAATCGATGCTTTCCAAATATTTGCTGGATGGTCACGTTGAAAGTGAGCTCCATGCCTGATCCGTGACAGGGTCTTAATGAATGGTAACTGCCGGCCACTTTTCTGACCCTTCCTCCGAGCTGTGCCCCCAGCTCATCCAGTGCTAGCAGGGAGGGGGCTGAGAGCACAGAGACCCAACGCCAGCTCCTTGGTGGCTTTGCCAACCATCTCCTGCCTCTCCACACGAGAAGAACATGGCCCAGCGACAAGGAGAAAGCAGAAAGAGGACTTGGGACCCATCCGATGAGGTTTTATATCTGCTTGACCTTGAATCAGTCCCTTACCCTCTTGCACCTTGGTTTTCTCCTCTAAAACTCTGTCACAATGACACGCCTGCCACGGGGCTGCTGCGAGAATCATGTGGTAAGCCCAGGGCTTCTCCTGGTCCCCCTCGGCAACACACTGCGGTACTTTGCAGATCCAGAGCCAGCCTCCTCTTCTCCTGTAGTGCTCCAGAGAGGGCACACCCTCCGGAAGTTTCCTTTAGAAGCATGGCTGGTGCCAGTTCTTGGCAGAGCATGATGCGGTGCTGGGCCACAATCCAAGCAGTGCCACCAGGCCTCCCCAAGCACTGCCCACATTGCCTTGGTGGCAGCACTAGGTGGGCAGAGTCAAACCGCCCGCTGCGAGGCCAAGTTTCCTCTGTGCCCAGCTCTGCTCGGCACTAGCTGGGGACCTTGGCAAGCAGGTAGCCAGGTCAGCAACAAGGGCTTCCTGAGGTCCATTCTGTGTTGGGCCCCAGGCTGGACTAGTCTGGGGACACAGAAAAATCAGACATTACAGCCCTTAAGGAGCCCACAGACTCACAGGAAGCATACATGCAGCAGACAAAGAGCACCCAGTGACAGTGCTGGGGCAAGGGGCTGCAGAGTGAACTGCGGGGCACAGAGGAGGAACAGATCAGCCCAGCCTGGGGTAGGGGAGTCCCAGAAGGTTCCTGGAGGAGATGACACCAGAATCCAGCCCAGGTCAGGCTTACTCAAAGCACTCTTTTTCTTTACCTTCCCTCAGTCTCTCTGAGCTCCCACCTCTGATCTCCAAGCCCAGGAATGAAGAATCCCATTCCCCCAGCGTCCGCCGCAGGTAACCAGTCCCACCTTAAGTCTCCGTGCTCCACAAGGCAGGTGGTGGGTGGCCAGGGGCCGACTGTTATGTCAACAGGGAAGATTATGGCCACTGGGAAAGGCAGTGGGGACAGAGAGGAGCCTCGAAGCTGAGACTGTTTCCATGCCAATGGCCTGCCCAGTAGACACAGGGAGAGAGAAACCAAGAACAGTCGCCATCCATGCCGGCGGCTCTGAACCCCTTCAGCTGTTAGGAAGGGGGAGAGGACTCGCTCAGCTTGGAGGAGCAGGCTGCCATTGGCAGGAGGAGGTTGAGATGCCCCACAGGCAAGAGCCACCGGCAGAAGGATCCCAAGGCCCCTAAGAGTGAGTATTAAAGGGGAGTGAAGGAACCTGCACTTCAGAGGCTCACTCTGAGCCCTGCTCTGTTTCTCTGGGTTTAGATCTTACAGCTCTTTTCCCAGATAGACATGAAATTGAAGCACAGAAATACTAACTTTTCGAGGGTTTTACAGCTAATAAGTAGCAGAGCTAGAATCTGAATCCAGGCCTGATTTCAAAGCTTCTCCCCCTAGATTCTGCTAGCTGGCCTATGAAAAAAGGAAAGGACAACAATGGCTGAGAACTCCAAGTGCTCATATCTCAAGAACCTCCTAGAAGGTGCCAGGACAGAAAGCGGCACTGTTTCAGAACCCTGTTCCTGTGGAGTTCTTGTGCACCACCCAACCAGCTTGCAGAACAGGCTCCAGAAGGCAATGCGGTCAGCTCTTTGAGGACAGACACAGCAGGGCCCCGAGCCAAGGACAGCAGGGCCACGGGTGGCACAGAAAACCCACATGCTCCCTGCCACCACGAGTGTGTGTGCAGCTTAGCAGCAGGCCCCCAGGCCAGGAACCCCATGGCTTCTCCCGTTTCTCAACATGGGCCAGCTTCAGTCCCAGGCTCAGGCTGGTAAAAGTTCTGCTGTGGACAATCTGCTTTAGGACCTCTTTTTAGAGATAAATGTGGGGTGTGTGTGTGGGGGGGGGTGCTGCAAAAGGGTGAGAAAGTGGAAGAAGTGAAGGAAGAGCTTCCAGCATGTTCAGTCCTGCGACAGCCTTGCAGCACTTCAGGGCACATGTCATCACCCGTGGCAGAGACGAGCACAGGGCAGAGTCTTAGTCCATTCTCTTGCTTACAACAGAACACCTGAAACTGGGTAATTTATAAGGAAACAGAGTTTATTTCCTACAGTTGTGGAGGTGGGAACTCCACGGTCCAGGGGGCGCATTCGGTGAGGGCCTTCTTTTGGGTGGAGACTCTCTACAGGGTCACTACACGCTCTCCTTATGAAGCCATCAGAACCGCACCAGGGTGATCAGGGTAACCAGGGTGCCACAGGCGAGAATAGGCAGAGGAGAGCATGAGAGCTGACCTGCTCACTTGCTCTCCTTATGAAGCCGTCGGAACCACACCCATGACAACACATCACTCCATGAATGGATCAACCCATTCACCAGGGCACAGCCCTCACAGTCCAGTCACCTGTCAAAGGCCCCACCTTTCAAATACCATAATAGGATTTCCCACCCTCTTAACACTGTTACAGTGGGGGCCAAGGCTCCAATACATGAACTTCTGGGGGACACATTTGACTTATGGCAGGCAGGAATAGGGAACAACCTGCTCAAGGTCACACAGCTGACCTAAGGTTCAAATTCTTTCCACTTCCAAATCACCAAGACGACTCGGCGCTTGCTGACATCCAACATCCATTCCCAGGCATTTACTGAGGGCAGGTGCTGTGCTGCATGGGAACTCACAGTGGAAACGGCTCAGCGGCTGTGGGCTCTAGGGATCTGCCACTAGGAGGGACACGCAGTGATGGTGACAGACACCATCTGAGTGCTCAGCAACAGGCAGGCCCAGCTCGAGCAGCTTTACTTGCATAAACCCCCTGAGTCTTCACCAAGGTCTTCTTTCCTTCCAGGTCAGGTGGAGAGTACGAGGCCCAGAGAGGTTAAGGAACCCGTGCAGGGGGTATGAGGTGTGACAATGGAGCCAGGGTGGGACTGGCAGGCTGACTCCCAAGCCCACGTCCTCAACCACTGGGCAAGGCTGGTGAGAACGATCACATTTGGTGGACACTGCGGCCGGGAAGCGCAGATGTGGACAGGAGAAGCTGGAGAACCTGCAGGGCTCCTCCACCCTCCCGGTCTCCCTGTCCCCCAAGTGTGCCCGCAGCTCGCTTCTCGTTCATCTAGCTGTTACCTGGGCATGCTTTGCAGCAGCAAGGGCCATGCAGCCTGTGAGCAGCATGAGGCCGTCACTCACAGTGCTTCCTTCTCTTTAGAAGGTTTTTCCTTTGCAAGGATCCAAATGATGCCAGCTTCTTCCACTGCTGGAGGACGCTCAGCCATGAGCTGCTCACTTCTCCATGGGATGGTAGAACAGCCACAGCTCAGCTGAAGGAGTTTCAAGAATCTCCGCAAGGCTGTGAGAACACAGCCACTATCTAATGTGACCAGCACCGCTGGATCAGAGGCATGCTTATTTAAGTCTTATGAAGACCTTCCAAATTGACCGAGGACGATAGAAGGATCACAAAAATTTACTGAATTAGTCAATGTATAATCTCAGGTCCACGGCTTTATTTTTAAGCTAGCACTTGTATGAGTACACACCAAGAAATCCATACACACTGCCTACACACGAGTACAGGTCTATCACCTGCATTGCATGCAAGATGAAAGGGAGGCTCAGGGACCTCGGTAATGTGCCCTCGGCTAGTAAGTGACTGAGCCCAGGGTTTTCTGACTCCAAAGACTGTGTTCTGAACAGCCCCACTGCAGCTCGTGCCTCTGGGTGCCAGGCCCTGTGCAGTGATAAAGTGGCATAGCCCCAGCCCTCAGGGTGGAGAGTGATTAGGGCTAAAGGTAAGACAAGAAGACAGCAATACGGTCAGTGGTACGCTGATGAATGTTTAACAACCAGCCATTTGGGGTAAAAAACAAACAGATTTTTTATATTTGCTCATTTCTGTGGTGTAAATACTTAGCTGATTTCTAGCTACCAACATGATGTTAAGTGGCTCACAAAATTCCTGAAACGTGAGCTAGTCTGAGTGGACTCCAACACACACCTGGACAGTCTTCCTCCCTCCTCTGCCACTTGTGTAACCGAGGGTCCAGGGTCTCCTAAGCACCCAGGCGCCTGCCACCACTCAAAGGTCCAAACAGGAAGTGAACCGGCCATAACCCTTTGCTCTGGGTTTCTACTCTTGCAGGAGGCAGCAGGAGGTCATGAACCATGAAATACTAGACTGCCCTCAAAACATAGGGCTAACACTGAAACGGGCTCCAAAGGGAACTTTGGTGAATCTCCATCCAAGGAGAAGCAGGGATCTCCATACCTACCTGCCTCTGCTTTATGTCATAAGTCATCCATGACAGGAAGTTTCAATTTGTCACCTATGGATAATGACCTGTATTAGCTGAGGGCTTGAGGTTTAGCCCATGTGACACCTTCCTGAGATCCCACTGTAGTCAGGCCACATTCCGTCCTGGGCTCCAATGCAAGTTTGGCTCCAGAACTGACCAGTGAACCATGTCCCCAGTCAACCAATGCAAACTGAACAAGCTTGTACCCTTCACTTACGTGCGAGGACCTCAGTGAGGACCTGAGTGGGCAGTTAGCAAGACTTTGGCTAGATAAGACAACCCTTTCCCTTGTTCGGGGAGACACTCTCGGGGCAATCCCCAGTGTTCTCCTTACTTGCAGGTCATGACACCTCTTTCTCCCACCCTGGTGTTGGCAGTGTTGTGCACTCCGAGGAACGGACCCCATAGTCTGGCAATACTTGATGAGGTCTTACTCATTCCATAAGAACCACTTCAAATGTCAATGCCTGGAGAAAGCTTTCTTTGACCTCTTCAGACGCAATGTGCCACGTTATTTTCCATGACCTCTCAGCCTCTTGTACACATCTCAATCACACCATTTATTCTCCAGCATTTATCATTGTTCCCTGGGAACCCCCTGAAGAGAGGGACAATCTCATGAGCACACAGAGGTGGCATATGGAAGACAGTAGAAAACTACAGATATAGCGACAAATACAGATAAATTCTACTTAGGAGCAAAGAGGCAAAAATTCTAAACAAAATATTAGCAAACCAAATCCAGCAGTGCATCAAAAAATAATTCATCATGACCAAGTAGGATTAATCTGAGGATGGTTCACGTCAAGAAATCTATCGGCCTAAATCACTACAACATTTAAAAGGAAAAAATATATGATTATGTTAATAAATATCAAAAGGAATTTGATTTTTAAAAATTTCAGGAAAAAAAAACCTCTTAAACCAAGAACAGAAGAAAACTATTCAAATTTTAAGAATTATTTTACAAAAAAGCAAATATTCTACATGTATACTATTTTTTTTTGCATCTCTAAACATAATGCTAATTTTTAACTGGACAAAAATGCTCTTAAAGTTCATAGAGACATATAGCTAAAAAAACTGTAAAAGCAATAGTGAGAAGGGGCTTGTTTTACTACGTATTAAAACTTGTTCTAAAGCCACTATGATAAAATGGCATGACATTAGCACAGAAATGGAGACATCTTTTTAGTGGAATCCATAAGGGAATCCAGAAATAGATCCACATTTATATAGGAATTAAATATATTACAAAGGTGGCATGAATTCAAAGAAGAAAGAATGGTTTTTAAAATAAATTGGTCCTGGCATAACGGACTAAACGTGCCATAAAACAAAGCGAGGATATACCTCATTCAACATGTACAAATAAATTCCAGATATATTGTTTTAAACAAAAAAAATGATAAAATAAAGAGAGCACGTATGCAATTTGGTAGTGTTTAAGAAGACATACTGAAATGCAGAAAAATGAACGTTTTATGGGAAAAGCCATGAAAACCAAGTCTAAAGAAACAATAGACTAGGAAAACGTGCCCTTAGCACACACAGCAGGCAGCTGGTTCCTACCCCAGGTCACAATTTCCTACAAATGGGCAGGAAAAAGACACAATTTTGTAGGAGAAGAGGCAGAGAATGTGAATGAGGCATCCAAGGAGAGGAATCCACATGATCAATAAACATAAGAAAGATGCCCAACCTCATGTGAAGTCAGGGAACAGCAAACTGAAGCAACCAAGATGTGTCTCATCCACCAGATTGCAAAATAAGACGATGACGGTGCCCAGTGCCAGGAGGGTGGAGGCGGGTGGGAGGGTGTGCAGGTGGGCATGTGGGCGGGCATGCGGGTGGGTGCTGCAGCAGCCTCTGGCTGTGGAAAGTATGCTGGTGCATGCACTGGAGTGTCAAGGGCATGGATCCTAGAGGAATCTAACTAAGAATATTAGGACCCTGCTTGTGTGAAACAAATACATTTTTTTTCCCCTTTTTGTAAATACATTTCAGATATATATCAATATGTGCCTGCATACATTTATATGCACCTGGGGAAAAGTGTGCAAGGATATAGACCAGGGTGTGCTAGGAGGACTGGGTTTCTCCTTAGAAGGATGGAAATGCAGATGACGGGGAGACTAATACCTTTTATACCACTCACTTTGTATTATTTCAGTAGTGAAAAAAAGCAGGGATTAATTTTATAATTTAAAAAAATGTAACAAATGGTTTTGAAGTGCTTTCTATGCTGAAAAGCAACACCAGCAGCAAGGCTTGATAACTGGCATAACCATTATTGCTTACAGGACCCGTGAGCTTGTTAAGGCTTCTGAGTAGAGATCAACAGATGCACAGTACCGTAATAGCCTGGTAAATAGGAATCAAAAAGGTAGCAGCTGGAGTTCTCCCCACGGAGCTCCATAGAGAGGAAATGAATCATGGGGCCAGGCTTGGCTATTGGCTGGGCCTAAATGGCTCCACACTCTGAGAATTCGTTAAGTGGCTGAGCAATAAAGGAGAGAGACTGGAGAGTTCTCTCGGCACAATGGCTTTGACTTCTGCCCTTTCAGTCAGGATGGCTTTATTAGGGACCGTGGGGTGCTACAAAGAGCTCCAGGCTCCAGCCACCCAGCAGCCCACAGCCTTGAGGCTTTGAGCAGGCCAGTTCATCCCTCTCAATTAAAAGTCCATTCAGGGCCGGCCCGGTGGTGCACTGCTACAGTGCGCCGCTTGGGAGCGTGGCGGCGCTCCCGCCGAGGGTTCAGATCCCACACACAGACCGGTTCCCGCTCACTGGCTGAGCGAGGTGCGGGCGCAACACTGAGGATTGCGATCCCGTTGCCGGTCCCGGTCCGGTGCGGGCGCGACACTGAGGGTTGTGGTCCGTTGCTGGACACGAAAAAAGACAAAAAAGGAAAAAAAAAAAAGTCCATTCAGCTGGAGCTGAGCTGGGCCAGAGCCAGGCCAGGCCGTGCGGAGGCACAGGTGAAGTCTTCAGTACATCCCTCAATCCTGCATTGGTACCTGCTGCAGGCCAAGTGCTGGCACTCAGGAAAACCAACCTGAAGACAACACAGACCCTGCCCTCAAGTGGATGCCAGCTTCCCAGGTCAGTGGGAATGAGGACATGACCTCAGTAGCTTTCTAAGTTGTGGTCCTCCCATTTGAGAAATGAAAGGGTTGAATCCAAATGTTGCCAAGTACACGCATGCGGTTAAGAGAACAGAGCCGGGCGCCGGGTCCTCGGGGCAGGACAACCCGGCCCAGCTCCAGGAGCCTAGGTGAGGGGAGGACACTCTCACACAGGGCACCCAGGGCCAGACTTCCAGAAGGTGCCAAAGCTGGCCGCCTGAACAAGAGGCACTTGAACAGAGCCGCAGGACATGGGGGCTGCCTGACTGCAGAGGAAGAGCAGCTGTGGCGTCACTGCCAGCAGAGCCTGCTGCAGGCGCACATGGGAGTGTCCTCACTTGATAACACATGCTGCTGGCAGGACGGGGCCCTCAGACACCTGAGCCACACGCTGGATGGGGCACCGGGGAAGCCCCATCCCTACCCGTCGTGGTCAGCTCGGGCTGTGTAACAACACACCACAGACTGCACACCTTAAACAGCAGACACCAATTCCTCAGTTCTGGAGACTGAAAGACCAGGATCGAGGCACCATCTCCAAATACAATTACACTGGGGGTTAGAGCTTCAACATATAATTTTTGGGGGACAGAAACATTCAGTCCATAGCTCTACCCCTTGCAGTGCCTCATCACCCCAAAGGTACAGAGGGGAGGAGCTTTGTTGTCATGGAGAGGGTGGCACTTGAGCTGGGGCTCAGGTGAATAGCGGTCTGACATGGAGGAAGGTGTGTATATAAGCAGGGGCGGGGAGGACATGGGGGCAGAGCAGGCATCCAGACTAAGGGGCCTGAACGAGCAGAGGCTTGGTGCCTGAATGGCAGAGTGGGTTCAGAGGGAAGAGAAAGGATCCAGGTGCCCAGAGTAAGGTGGGTGAGGAGCCCGAAAAGACACTAAGGAGGGCCAGGAGTACCAAAGAGTTTCGATTTCATCTTGCAGCCCCTCCCCAGGGGTCCTGACCCCCAGGGATCTCTTTCCAGGAGCAGAGGAGACATATTTAAAGTCTCAACTACCTGAGGCAGAAAGTGTTCCTGTAGTGGAGGCACCAGGCTTCCCAGGACACTGAGCTGACAGGCCAAAGCTCTGAATTTTCAAAAGGCTGCCTGACCCTGACCTCAGGGCCTGTGGAGGCATCTGCTCTGCAATAGACAGACCCTCAATAGGTGACCTCGGTCTAAAGAAACAGGACCGGGCTGGGATCTCTCTCACTGCTCTGCTCAAGCATATGCTTGCTCCCTTTAGATTCTCACTTACCCTTGGCCCAGAAGGTCTCTGAAAGCTGAAAGGAACAAGACTGGCTGCCCCCATTTTGCAGGGAAGGAAACAGACTCCGAGAATTTGCAGGGTCCATCAAAGGAAGTGGTCAGGCCTTGGGCAGAAGTGTTTCTTGGTTTTGGAATAGGCCTTAGAGGTCAGAAAAGGCTGGGCAGTATGTGGACAGATTACATAATTCCCAAAACTCCTTATCTGCAAAATGGGTGAGGTGACAGTCGACGGGTCAGTGTGAGGATTCCATAGTGTGGTTCCTATAAAGTGCTTCGGAGGCCTGTAGGAATGGATGTCCAGCACTGCGTCACTGTCATTACTGCCAGGACCACTGAGACATTGTGCGGACAGGTAAATAGCAGAACACATCCAGCTGCAGAGTAAACCCTCCCAGCTGGCCAGAGCAGTTCTCCAAAGTGTGCTCCATGGGAACACCAGTCCCAAGGGGATCAGTAGCTTTACCTTTCTACAGAGCTCCATGATATGACATGTCTAGGACTGGCCAGGATCTATGCAGCTAAGATTTCTTTACTCTGCACTTCTCAGAGCCTTTCATGTGCTCCTGTGAGGCCCCAGGAGGGATGTGGATGTGACCAGGGAAGCCCTCCTTCCTTGTTAGGAGCATCACATGGAGCGAGCTCTCCACAGAAAGCACTCTGGGGGGGGGGGGGGGTGCTCCGCAGTGAGAGGTGACCTGGCTGGGCCCCAGATGCGGGACAATATGCTGGGAAGGTGGCTCTTGGGACTGCAGTCACTGAGGTCCCCTGAGAGCAGCAGAGAGGGGCCCTTCAGAAGGCAGAATTATGGGGATTGAGGGTGTGGGTAGAAACCACTATGGCCAGAGAGGGAGATGCTCCTCTTGCCTGGGGGTCCAGGAAGACGGGGGGGGGGGGGGGGAGAGAGCAGAGAGTGACATCTGTGAGCATCCACCACGCACCTAGTCCCTAAGGCTTGGGAGGCCAAGCAGCCTGATCCCGAATCCTGAGTCTACTCTTAGAAGCTATGATTTGGTGCAATTCATTCAATGTCTCCTTGTTCCTCTGTCCCTACCCCTAAAATAAAGACCCACTTCACAGGGTTATGGTGAGGATCAGTCAAGGGGATGCCAGATGCCAGAAACACCTGTCAAAGTGTTCGTCAAATGGAAGGGATTAATATTATGGGATTACTAATTCAGACGCCTGCTCAGCAGAGCTTTCTTGTCCATCTCAGAGAGTGTCTTTTCAACACTTCAGTTGCTGGATGCTGCTTTCCTTTGTATTAAGCTCCAAGTAACCACAAGTGGGAGAAAGAGTGGTTACAAGCGTCTCTGCCCTACATCACTAAGGCTAGGTGAGTGTTGGGGAGCAGCGGCCCAGGAGAGAGGGGACTGGGAAGATCTTATTGAAGGGTGTGGGACCTCACTGCAGGGTCAGGCAGACTGAGAGGCATGGCAGATGCATCAGCCCAAGCAGGCTTGGGGCAGGGACAGCGTCTGTCTTTCCTGGAAGTAGCCTCCCCTCTGCAACCTGTGGCCATGCTGGGCTCGGAGCACTTTCCCAACAACTGGAGGGGAGAACAGTGGAGACTGGTGCGGGCAGCATGACGCCCTCCCAGGCCGGTGTCCTGTGCCCCCACAGCTGCACAGGATGGAAAATGACAGGCTGCAGGGAATTTGCTAGGTGGCCACTGCAGACGCATGCCAGGAGGTGCTGGCTGGACTCTGGACAGATGGGAGCCAGAACAGGGGACAGGCTGCATCAGCGACAAGTGCGGCATCAGACCTGCAGGATCTGAAACTGTTCAAAGAATCTCTGCCCTCAGTCCCTTTGGGATCAATTAATGTTCCCAAATAAAAATGGAAATTTAATTTCCATAATAAGTTCTGAGGAAAAGGTCACTTCCACCCACGGGAAATTTCATGGCCCTGGTTTGTTTGTTTTGGCCGGGCATTCTGCGGGCAGGGCGGGTGACCAGGCACCCGTGGAGGACCCTGGGGAGCCAGCTTGCCCGGATGCAAAAGGGACGTGATCCTGAGGAGCAGCTGCAGCTCACGGCCAGCACTGCCGGTGGGCTCCTCCCTTGACGGTCACTGAGCTGGGCACTGGGGGTGAGAGCTGAGCAGCGCACCCCACCTGTCTGCCTGTGGACGAGGCCATGTGATGGAGGAAGTGGACTCTGGACAGATGGGGGCCAGGGGTGGGGAGCCCGTTCTGCCTGGAGGGTAGCAAGGTGCAGAGGCCTCCTGGCTGGCTCTGAGATGGGGGAAGGTGCCCCAGGGGTGAGCCATGTGAGTGGAGCAGAGCTGGAGGCGGCTGGGAGCCAGGCTCAGGGGCTGGAGTGAATCCCACGGCCAGCAGAGAATCCACTGAGACCCATGACCCTAGCAAAGAGGGGTGTTTTAGGAGGACTATGCTCGCAGAGAAAAGATGAGAGGCCGAAAGGTTAGAGACAGTCTGGACCAAAGAAGACAAGGCCGGCTTCTCATCAGACAGGCTGCAGGACACAGCCAGGTGAGCTCGACAGGTTGTGAACAGGCGCCAGGCAGCTGAGGCTGTGGCTTCCTTCCTCTCCAGGGGCAGGATCTGGGGAGAACAGAGTCACCCTGTGTTGTATAAACACAGAACTGAGTGAGCCAGGCTCCCCGGTCTGGAGGGAAAGGGAAGGGCAGGGAGGAAGGGACACACCAAAGGACCATTTTTTCCCAAGCACCAGTGGTGTGCCAGGCACTTCTCACACATCATGTCACTTCCATTTACCCTCCCAGCAAGCCCATGAGGTGGGTGTCACTGCACCTGCTGTGCCACAGGTGACAAAGCACAGGCCAGGGAGCCCCACAACTGGAACCAGGCCACACTGCCAGGAGCAGGGCCCTGCTGGGTGACCATGCAACTATGCTGCTCCTCCATTTGTGAGTTGACTCCCCATGGCGGCAATGCTGAAACGCGTAAGACGAGGACCACCGCGCCCACCGTGCTGAGGCGTCTGGAACGGGGACAACCACAGGAAAACATCAGCCGTAAGGCCGACCCTGTGTCAAGCAAGATCACTCTGGCTTGAGCGTGGAGCGTGGACGGGAGGGCGGCCACGGAGGCACGCTCGCTCACCAAATGCGCGCTGCCTCCTGCTCAGCGCCAGGCACTACTTGGAGGTAGTGTGACGACGGAGCCTGGAGGGCACAGATGAGCCAGCGATGGGATGGTGATGCGGCAGGGAAAGGCCTGGGTGCTGGGAACGGAGGAGGGGCTCCCCCACATTGGTGGGAAAGGGGCCGAGAATGGCACCAGCACACGGGGGTTCCAGACCGAGGCTGCAGCGTGGGCAAGGGGAAAGGTGGCAGATCAAGACAGGTTCCAGAAGTAAGATTAACAGGAAGGTGTCAAGGAGGGATGGAGACACGAGCCAGAAGAATCTATGATTTTTCTCCATTGTGGGTATGACTGATGATCGTGGGATCCCACCCTCTCCTCTCCCTCCACTTTCCTGCTCCAGATGAGGGAAGGACAAGTCTGTAGCCACTGGGCTGAGGCAGTGCTTTGGGGTGTGGCCCGTTGTTCGGGGCTTCAGGAATCAGCTAATCGATGCCCTTGTAACACAGGATGTGGGGCAGCGGCATCAGACATGGACTCCTCTCAGCAGCCCAGGCACATCTAAATACCCTGTCTTAACTGAGTGCTCATCTGACAGACTTGTGCCAAATCCCACAGGGTAATATTTGAAATCCTGGACACCAACACTCCTGATCCAGTCTTGATTGTCCTCTATCAAACCATCTCCTTCATTTATTAATAGGTTGAGGCTGAGTTTTATACTGTCGTTCAAGCAAACTCATTGAGCACGGTCCCTAGCAGTGACCTCAGCCCCTCAGATTTCTTCTGGACCTTGAGCCCCTCCTCTGCCATGGGAAGCTACCACCCAGCCCCCCAAATCCCCCCTGGCCTTGCTGCACACTCCATGCTTGTCCCTCCCTGGCTTGACTTCCAGAACGATCACCACTCAGGAGGTGGGAGAGTGGTAGGGCCCTGGAAGGGAGCTTCGAAGTCCATCCACCTGTTCGGTCCAGCATTCGAGCCAAGACGTCACCTAGCCCGAGCTCAAACACCTCAGGTGAAAGTTGCCACCTCCTGGAATCGCCCATGCAGCCGCTGAAGATGCCAGAAAGCCCTACCTGGTCTACCCCTCGGGTCTTCTGAGTACTGGGTGGGCTTTGCTGCAGCGGCACTGTACAGTAAGGCTATGATGTTTTCCAATGATAGCCTCTCAGAGACATGAAGACTAAGACCCTGGCCTTCTGAACCCTTCTGCCTTCCAGGGCACAAGGACACAAGGAGCCATGGTAAATACGTCACTGAAGGTGAAAGCACTATTCCTGTGGCAAAGGCTGGTACAATGGAGGAGAGGGGATTCCCAGAGCCACAGGTGGTCAAGAGCATGCTCCTAGCCAGACTGAGGGCCAGCCCTGTGCTCATGGCCAGTACTCGATATTTTCTACAAAATTTACATTTGCTTGCTTAGCAGAAAAAGAACTGTCTGGGGAGGTGAGCACCTTCTTTTAGAATTTCAGGGGCCGAAGGAGACAGCCACGGAGACCATCACTGGCTTCCTCGGGAGTGTGGTGTGCAAGCGTGAAGAGTGGCCGAGCAGCTCTGCCTCAGCATCCAGGCCTGCCACATACTGGGGTGCTGCCAGTGACAGCTGCTCACCCCACTCTGACTAATGAGGAAATCAAAAGTCCGAGAAGCTGAGAGTCCTGGCAAGGTCGGCCAGTGGAGCAGGGAGAGAGGCGCTTTTCCAGCCTGACTGGCTGCAGAGCTTGGGCTCCGTCGCTCCACACCTCTCCCCAGCATCCCCCACATGTGCCCATGTGACGCCCATCTGCAGGCGGCTGTGTGGTAGTAGCACCCACAGGTGCTCAGCTCCTACTGGCTTGCTCTGAATTGGCCTTAGGACAGAATATCATCTGCCACGGGGCAGCGGTTTATCCCTTAGCATTCTCTTTCTGATCTATTTGGCATCTCTGTCCCCACGAGATAATCTAGGAAACCACACTACTCATTATCCTGAAATCAGCTGGACAATGTGGCCAAATGCCCACTGAAACTTGTCAATTGAAGATAACTGTTCAAATTTTCTACCAAGCACATCAAAGACCAAGCTCCGTTGAGAGAAGTGATTACTGCATCAGGAGATGCTCCTTTGAAGGAACATCCTGAGATTTCTCGGCAGGGGGCTGGGCAATGCAATTAATATTCATTGATCAAGATGCCCCAGGGTTTCTGACATTGGGCAGTAACCTTCATTAAGGGCCAGGCTTGCAAGGTCAATCAACCCACCGTTTTGTTTCCATGCAGTTGATATCCAGAGAACAGCTTGAAGGAACCCTGCCCATCTCTGTCTGGCTCCAGAGATGGCACCCAAGGACCATGCCAGCAGTCCCTCTATCCCCGAGGGCCCAGTCTCTGAACCTCAGCAGGAAACCAAAGATGACAGATGGGCAATACTTACAGAAATGCCTACTTATCAAGAAGAGCTTGCCAATGAGACGACAGGTCGATTTAAATAAGATCAGCTAAAGACACCCAACTATTCTATAATCGTATCGATCAAAACTTAGAACAGACTTTCTTCCCACAAATGTTCTCTGCTTAAAAATTCCTACAGATCAGCATGGCAAACTTCTCTTTTCTTGTTCCTGTACAGAACCTTTGTCTGCATACAGAGAGGTTTTCTTTTCGGACTGTAGCATGCGCACCTGTACTAGACGAATGCGTGAGAATATGCAAATGTAGACACACCCCTCTGGGGGTACAAAGTTTCCCTCCCTCTTCCCCACTTTATAAACCAGGAGACTGAGGCTCAGGGAGGTTAAGTGGCTGGCCAAGGTTACATGCCTCTCCAGTGACAGAGCTGGCGTTGGACCCCAGCTGGGTCTGAAGCCAAAGACCACACACTTCCCATTACTTTGTACCCTGGAACTTTTCTCTCTGCACACGTGGAGCGTTGGGGGCTAGGGCAAGGAGAACAATAAGAGGGAGCGGGAGGGAGATTATGAACGGCCATGAACACGTGCTCTGTTAGGACAAGTGTAAGTTAGCTAGCGATAGACACGCACCTAGAGACATGTGAAAACAGACCTCTGCCCTGCAGCTGCCAGCACGCAATTCAGCATGCTGGGGTGAAGGGAAGGAGCCCAGACGTGTGCGCGCGTGCATACACACACACGCACGCACTCACATAAATACATACATATATGCACACATGCATACACACATTCACATATACACACGTGTACATGCATTCACACACACGTGCATGCATATACATATATGCACACATATGCGTGCATTCACACACACACACATACATGTTGTATTAGTCCATTTTTAATTGCTTATAACAAAATACATGGAACTGGGTGATTTATAAAAAAAAAAATGAAATTTATTGCTTACAGTTTCTGAGGCTGGGAAGTCCAAAGCCCACCTGCTGGTAGCGACAGTGACCAGGGGTCTCATATTGCAAGATGGTGGAAGCAGAGAAAGCAGAGAAAGCAAAAGGCAGACTCTCTTCTTCTTTTAAAGCCCTCAGAACCACACCCCTGACCACCATTATTAATCCATTCACTACTGCAGGGTCCTACAATCCAATCACCTCTTCAAGTCTCCACCTTTCATTTACCATAATAGGATTTCCCACTGTCTTAACGGTCACAGTGGAGGCCAATTTTCTAATACATAAAACTTGAGGGACACAGTTCAAGCTTCAGGGAGTTTTGGGGGGATATAATCCAATCCACTGCACATGTGCACACACATGCATACACACATTCACACACACACATACCTACGTGTATTCGTGCACACACACGCATGTGCACACACACACAATCACATACATGCATGCGTTCACATATGCATGTACATGCACACACACACACTCTATTAGTCTGCTCTGGCTGCTATAACAAAGTACCACAGATTGGGTGGCTTAAACAACAGATCTTTATTTCCCACAGTTCTGGAAGCTTCAAGTCCAAAATCCGGGTGTTGGCAGGGTTGGTTTCTCCTGAGGCTTCCCTCTTTGGTGTGTAGATGGCATCTTCTCCCTATGTCCTCATGTGGCCATCCCTCCGTATCCATGTATGTCCAGATTTTTCTTTTTATAAGGACCCAGTCATACTGGATCAGGGCCCACTCTCATGACCTCGTTCTAACCTAAGTACCTCTTTGAAGGCCCTATTTCCAAATACAGCCACATTCTGAGGTATGGGGAGCGGGTAGGACTTTAGGGTGTGAATTTTGTGGGGACACAACTCAGCCCACAACACGTAAGTACACACACACACACACACATACATGCATACATACCCTGGGCGCATATATATATATACATATATATATGTATATATGTATATATATATTTATATATTTATATATATATAAAATATACCCCTGGAAGGGGATATGCTAGGCAAATACCAAGCGCAGTCTGGGCCACTGTCACCAGAAAGCCCGACAGCCTCTCTGGATTGCAGGGGCCACTCTGTGAAGAGCAAGGTTGCTGGTGACCATGAGCAGACCGTGACACCTGCTCTCCCAGCTCCCTGCACCCTTCAGGCTGGCAGTCATAGGCAAAGGTCAGCCAGGTTGGCCCAGGAGCACCCAGCCCCACCCAGCTCTCCAAAAGTGATGGACTGCTGCTGAGGAAGCCTGAGCTGCCAGGGCTGCCTAACAGGGAAAAGTGGATGAGGATGACTGCCATCACCAGTGGTGCAGACTGGCCTGGGCTGAAGGCTCTGCGTGCATTTGCTGCTCATGGCAGCCCCAAAGGTGTGAGCACTTACCCCATCTCAGAAACAAGCCAACGGCTAAGAGGCAGGAAGGAGCTCCCCGCAGGCACGCAGTGAGAACACGGCAGAGAGAGCCTGGGCCTGAACCCTGGGCTCTCGGACTGCGGAGATTCACATTATAAACCTCGTGCCACAGGTTCCAGGGATGCCGTCTATAGGGCAGATGTGCTTCACTTGGGCTTTTGGTGACCTGCTGTGCCGTGTATGTTTGACAGACACCGAGGAGAACCTGCTTTGTGCCAGCCCCTAGGGACACGGGAACTCCCAGCCCTCAGAGAGTGTTACTGATACTTGATCCTAACAGGGGCTACAGGAAGAGAACTGCACCTATGCGTGCACACACATGCTCGGGCACTCACACACGGGCGTGCATGCACGCACATGAATCACCTCACTTTAACTGAGTAGTTAACGACAGAGTTTGTTCTCTATGAGGAACTGGGGTAGACCTGGATTCCCTACCCAACAGCCACCACCACCCCACAGCATCCTTGTACACAGCACCTCCACTGGTCACCCACCCAACTCCTCTCCAGACCCTGGCAGATTAAGGGACACGCATTACATAGGAGGAGCTTTAAATGTAGTCTCATTTGTTATGCAAAGCAAGTTGTGGCAGTGGAAGTGTGGCTATCTTCAATCTAGAGAGGGGGAAACTGAGGCCCAGACAGGTTAGACTGCTCATTGCAGGGGGAGGGCCAGGATGGTGCCCGGCCAGGCTCCTCTGCCCAGGCTCTACCCACAGAGCTCCCTAGTCAGTGTGTCCACTATTCCATGGTGCTTCTGTGACGGCTCTTGTCCTGGCTGCACTGCAAAAGCACATGTGACTCAGTTGTCTCTTTCCTCCATGTGAAGTGTCCATTCACCTTGTCTCTCCAGGTTCCCACTTTCCTCTCCCAGGGTGCCCACAGCTTGTGCCCTTTCTTTCCTGCCACCACAGGTGTCCCCTGCCAGTAACCAGCTCTGAGAGGGGTGAAGGAAGGGGGCATCGCTGAGGGCCCCGTCCGGCTCTCGAGCTTCCCTTGGGAAGGCTTTCTTGGCCCTGCAAGACTCACCCTCTCATCAGATAGAGTCTGAAATCTCATGAGCACATTCTCTAATCAAAGTGCATAATAGCTTCTTTCTTCCTTGTCCTTCCTGTAAAAATAACATTTGCATGATAGCATCTGACTACCATCCAGCACGGAGTCTGTCTTTAATACTCAGAATCCAACAAGCCATGCACAACATGGAGACAAAATGGCCAGGATACTTGGGTGACAGCAGCCCCTGAGATGTGCTGGCCCTGCCAGACAGCTGCGTTTCTGGTTGGTTCTGGGATGAGCGGGAACTGCCCACAGCAAAGGAGGCTGGTGGGGGCAGGAGGACTGGCCACGTGGAGTTAGGAGAGGACCTGGCAGAGGATGTGCCTCTTACCCCAGCCTCAGCTTCACCATGTCGGTGAGCTCTTGGCTAAGGGCAGGTGTAATATTCTGGGGAAAGGTACATCCTGACCCACTTCTCAGCTTTCAAGATGCTGCCCAGAACAGACGTGCAGGAAGCAGTCCTGATATCCAAGCTGGATCAGGTGTCCTCCTTGTGGGAGGCTGTGTGCTAAGATGACCCCAGAGACCCCTGCCCCTGGGTAATGTCCCACTCCTCAAGAGTGTAGAGAACCTAAGAATATGTGACATGACTCCCATGATATGGCACATTATCTGACAAAAGGGAGATTACCTGTTGCTAGAATGACTTCTTTTAGCTTCTCTCTGCTTCACACGTGGAGGGGGGGTGAAGTGGGGCCCCATGTGGTACTATCTGTAGGCACAGCAAGCAGCCAGGGGCCACTTCTGGAGCTACCACAAGTTGACAGAGATCAGAAACATGAGTGACACTCTGAGAAAGAACCACGGCAGCGGAAGCAGCGTAGGCTTTCATTAGGAGTGACCCTGCCCAGCACCTGCCAGCCATGTGACCTCAGGCAAGTCATGGCACCCCGGGGGCCTGTGACATAAAATGGGATGGAAATATTCACTTCGCAGAGCTGTTATGAGGGTCCAGTGAGTTTCTGTGTACCAAGTATCTGCCAGGGCCTGACCCAGAGTAGGTGCTCAGTAACTGCTAACCACCCTGGTTTTCACTGGTTGCTAGTGCTGTGGTCAGCACTATCTGGTATTACTGCCACCATGGTGTGCCTGTGCCTGCTGGTAGCAGACACCTTAGACAGCTCCATGCTGCAAACTGCTGTCTGGGGGAAGCTCCATGGATGGCAGAGGGGTATATCAGAAACAGTCTGGGATTCCTAACAACCTGGGACAACAATGTGTGTGCTCTCTATGTGACATCGGTAACAGAGAGGCAAGAGGCTCCCCTGTAAGGAAGAGGGCGATAGCCGCAGGGCACATGGGGAACCCGCTAGCCCACAAGCTGGGAATGAGCAGCTGGTGGCGAATGCCAAGAACGCCATCCTCCATGATGCTTAGCCCTCAGGACTGCCAGGACCACGGTCACGCCATCTCACAGCTGAGGGGGTGGAAGCCCAGAGAGATGGACCACAGTGACCAAGAAGTGGGTAGAACAGCGTGAACTCAAAGCTCCAGGTTCTTCCACCTCTCCTTGGTACAGCCAGTTCCATGTGTTGGTGTCATCGTCTTCCAGGTGCACAGCAGCTCTCTTGAGAGAGATGTCGCACCTGAGATACAGGTGTTGCCCACATCCTCCCTATTTCAAGATGTGAAACTGCAGCCAAGAACATATAAGTCACTTGCCCAAGTAGCAGAGCTGGCACTTGGAGCTGCTCTCTCAGGCTCCAAGTCCAGTGGTTTTCCCACGACCGCACAGTAGTAGTCACGTCAGTGAGCCTCTTCCTCGTACTGCAGGTGGCTCTTATTTTTGTGCCGACTCCCTTGCACAGGGTGGCCAAGGTGCTGAGGCAGAGATGAAGGCAGCCCTTGCAAAGGGGCACCAGACCAGCCAGGAGGACTCTTAGCCCTCGAGATGTCTAGGTGTTTCTGCTGGTTGGGGGTTGCTGTTCATGAATGTGACCTTGAGCAAAGCACTTGTCTTTGCACTAAAGCACTGGATTTTTTTTTTTTTTTTTTTTTTTTTTTTTTTTTTTTTTTTTTTCCTGT
>NW_007726135.1:901925-964892 GCF_000696425.1 Galeopterus variegatus | reverse complement strand
GTTCATGAATGTGACCTTGAGCAAAGCACTTGTCTTTGCACTAAAGCACTGGATTTTTTTTTTTTTTTTTTTTTTTTTTTGTCTTTTGTCTTTTTTCCGTGTCCGGCAACAGATCGCAACCCTCAGTGTCGCCCCCGTACCGGACCGGGGACCCGCAAAGGGATTGCAACCCTCGGTGTTGCTCCCGCGCCTCGCTCAGCCAGTGAGCGGGAGCCGGTCTGTATGTGGGATCCGAACCCTCGGACGGGAGCGCCACCGCGCTACCCAAGCGGCGCACTATCCAGTGCGCCACCGGGCCGGCCCCAAAAGCACTGGATTTTAAACAATGGTGCATGGAGGGATTGGGGTGAAACCACCCCCAAGTCTCCACCCCCTGGTCAGCTCCTCTGGCCTCCTAACCCCTGTTCAGAATAGAGCAGCTTTTTATGTTTTGCACGCTGGGTTGTGCATATGTTGCATTTGATTGGTTAATTTCTAAAGCCACAGAGCCTAGACTCCTGAAGGTCCTCCCACTCCACGACTGTGGTGAGCACCCTCGTCAGCTTCCCTCCTCGGCCCCCGTGCTACTGTGACTGCGCATGCTTGCTCTGTATGTATGCGTGTCTCCACATCCATCCATCTGTAGACGTACATCTACATCTCTCTCCATCTGTCCATCTGTGTATCTATTCCTGTATCCACGAGACATCCTAACTAATACCCCAGGGACAGCAGTGGAGAGCTGCAAGGAAAGCCAATCAGTGCCGCCGCTGTAAACCTATTGAGTCCCAAATGACAGCAGATAAGAGACACTGTGGCCAAATCTGCTTTCTTTAATTAAGGGGGAGATTGATAAGAGATGTCAGAGTGAAATGAAGAGACTCCAAGCCTCACTGGTTTGCTAAGACATCAGGGGAGAAGCTGAAGATTTAAAAAAAAAAAAAAAAAAAAAAAGCTTCCCTAGAAAGCTCACAAAAATTGTTATGAAAAGGATGGACAGAGGACTGCAGCGATGTGAATGGACCACCGTCTCAGTCACTAGTGCCTTGACAAATTACACGAATTACATCTGTGTCTACATCTACACCCATCCACCCATCTATCTATCATAACTAGCATTTTTCACCAAGGGAGGCTGGGCATGGCACAGAGGGACGTCCCGGAAGAAGAATCCATATTCCCTTCCAGCCATGGGTGATGTCCATGCTGGCTCTGAGCCTGTGCTGGGCACTCCCGTGTCATCCCCAAACCCCAGATGCATGGGGGCTGCTCAGTGTCCCCTTTTGTAGATGGGCTTGGTGAAGGGAAGGGCTTGCCATCACCAAGCCCACGGAGGTGGAGAGTGGGACCCAGCCAGGCCTGCATGACCCCACGTTGCTCCTTCATTCAGCCCCGCAGGAGCACAGACTTATCTGGGCAAGACTGGAAACTCACAATGCATCTAGACTCGAGAGAACCAAAGAGAAACAAGCTCGGCTTCCCAAAAGCCATCTGGAATACTCTGTTGAATTCCCATGAGCAGAAACCAAGGCTCTAAAAAATCTCAGCATCCATGGAACTTGTTATGAGAAGAAACAAGTGTTCTTTCAGAAGGATGCTTCTAATTGGAGATATTTTAATTTGTAAACTATACAATATGATCTACTAAAACACCTTGATGTTTGTTACCATTTCTGAAAACAGTGAGATATGATTGGGCCCCACTGTCTCCAAGGAAGTCAGAACGGCTTGATAGGAATTGCTTCTTCTGTCCGAATTTTTTTTCTTAAAAAGAAAACATACAATGAGGACTTGGAGCCTAGAGGCCTGGGTTCAAGTGCTGACTGGTTGTAAGACCTTGAGCAAGGAACAAAAACATGTACAATTTAGAGTGAGGTCTCAGTAATCTACCCACCCATGGTGTTAATACAGGGAACAAACAAGAAAGTGGACTGAAAAATACTCTGCAAACTTTACAGGTTTAGAAAACACATCTGTGCAGCACAGAAAGGCATGTGCAAGGTCAGCAGCTAGATCATGGTTCTTACTGTCACTGTGATACGCACACATAAGAGCCCTCCTGTTGACAGCGATCATGCCAGCTGGGGAGGCATGTTTCACTCTAGGGCAGCTCCTTGAGGCAGGAGCAGAGGGGTGCACACCCACCAGAGGTACTGTTCCTGGGCCCACAGCTGCCCGGGAGGGGGGAAACTCTGGCTCCTGGCAGAGAGCCCACCCCAACACCCGAGAGCTCTTCAAAAAGTTCCATCTTCCCAAAGATGTTTGTCCATCAGCCTGAACAGGGTTTTAACTTTAAAGAAGGAACCCTGAGGGGTATTTCTCACAGGCATGCTCCCCCTGCCGGCCCTGTGGAGTCCATGGACTGGGTCTGATCCCCTGAAGGCAGGCCTGTCTGCAGCCCAAGGTGCTCCTGAGCTTCATAGCCCCGGCCAAGCATGTCCTCATCATGTCCACTTGCTGTCCCCTGCTGTTTCCTTACCCATGCCTGGTCTCCTGTCCTTCTAGGTACTCAATCCAGATGCTGGAGAGGCCCCTTGCCCCTCTCTTCTCTCCACATTTCTCACTTGCCACTGAGACTCTCCTTCCAGAGTCCATCCTATCAGCCCCTGCCTGTCTGTCCCCAGAGCTGCTACAGTGGTCCAGGCCACCAGGAGCTCCTGGCTAGACAGCTACACCCTCTGCTCAGGGCTCGCACACCTCTAGCTGTGCCGTCTTCCCCTGGGGCCCACACTGTGTGTTCCTGCCAAACCACACATCTGATCGCACCCCCAAAAACTCTTCAATGCCCCAGGATAGGAGGGCCTACCACACCCACAGGCTGCATTGTCAGGAATCTTCTTCCTCCTTGTGGAATTCTTCCAGTTCCTCAAACCCACACCCTCTGAACCTCCTAGTGGTTTCCCTTGTGAGCGGCAAACTCCTGCTCACCCTGTAGGTCTCAGCTTAAACACCTCCTCCAGGAAGCCCTCCCTTGCCCCCGTGCCGGGTGATCACGTCTGCCTTTACCTCATCTCCCATTCAGCACTTACTGTATGTCACTGCAATCTTACATAGTTAATCACTTTCTTTCCGGCTAGACTGTGGCGTTGTGAGCACAGGACCCACCTCTGCCATGCTCACTGCTGTGACCCAGATCACTCGCTAAGTACGTAAACGAATGGACAGCAGGAACTCGGGGCCATGCCTGGGCTGAGCAGGACAGCAAGCACGCCATGGAGGAGCCTCTCTGGTGTGGGCTGTCTCCATTCCCTGCTCAAAGCCTCTCCAGGAAGGGAGCCCAGGAGCCCCAGCACCATCCTGGTGTGGGCTTCTTGGCCGGCAGGGGTCAGTCTGCTTTCTTTCTGGGGGCCCGGCCTCCCGGGTGAGACTGCTGGTAGAGATGACAGACACATCAAGGTTACCTAGGTCGGACTGGCCTCCGGGAGGGAGATGATGAGCCTCATGGAACATTCTCAGCCCCGTCAAAGATATTTGTACGGCTGCCTCTGACAGATGGTCGTTTCAAATGAGGCTTGATGTCCAGCGTTGCCTAGGAACACGGACATCAATCTTCTTCTCTTATCGCCCTCCCTCCCAGCCCCTGCTGCGGAGATGTCAAGGGCCTCTGGCCAGCTGGTGGCTGGACGTGCAGCTGAGGCCCGGGATCTCCAGCCCTTGTAGCGACAGGGAACTGACACAGCAGGGAGAAAAATACACACAGCCACGCTGTTTGGGGATAGTTTCTCCCTTTTCCTAAGGGGTGGCCCTATTTGGTAGAAACACCCATATAAAAATACCAAATATTATCATAAGATGGGTCAGCCCCTGGCCTTTTCTTCAAGGTGTTGCTTCAGCCTAAAGTGCTCCTCTGTCTTTGACTGGCAGGCTGACCACTGCACTTGTCTGAGAGCCACCCAGGCATGGTCTCAGCACTGGTTCCTTCACGCATTCAGCAAATGCCCAGCACCTACCATGTGCCTCTTGCTGTGCCTGGTGCTGGGGACCTCATCAGGGACGTGAGGATCATGGTCCCACTGTCATGGAGACCACTGTAGAACAGGACAGCTGGCTGGGCCATGACTGCGGTGGTGCGGGACCTAGACAGAGGTGAACCGTGTGACCCAGGGCAGGGATGGCTTTCACCAAGTGAAGTCCATACTGATGGGGGACCCAGGCTCAAGCCACGAGGGGCTGACAGGCTGTGACCTACCATGGGATGGTGAAGGACAGTACATTCAGGAAAGGCTCTCGGGGTATTAAGAGATCAACGACAGGCTCTGTGGTTTTGGCCACAGGAAAGTGGCTCACTGGAGAGGAGGCCAAGCCACAATGCAGTTGTCACCTCTGTGTCTACCGTCAGCCATGCCCCACAGGGGCTGCTCACGTCTCAAGCCTTCTTCCCACTGCGTGGTACCCAAGGGCCCTGATCCATCCTTCGGATCACAGCTGAAATGCCAATTCCTCCACAAAGCTTCCAGCTTCCCCGGGAGGGAAGGAAGAAATGTTCCAGGAAGAGCAAACAGCCCATGCAAAGGGGGAGTGGGCATGATAAAGTCCAGAGACAGAAGGTCTCTGCCAGCCCTGTGCCAGGCACTGGGACAAGAGACAAAAACAAACGGCCTCTCTCCATGACACACACTTTCATGGCAGTTCTTCATGTTGTCTCCAGTGGACTTCATTTTCTGAGAGCCTGTGTGTACCAAAGAAACTGTGGCTACAACACTTATTTTGTTTCTGTCATGAGAGCCACAGAGGGTTGTTATTTTCCACCAAAAGCACAGTAAATGAAGCTTTCAGCTGGTCTGGGCAGTCTGAGCCCAAGGCACTGGGGAGTGTTGGAAATGGCTCCCAGTCTCCATCCCCCACCTGGAAGACCCTCAGGGACCAGGGACTCAGGCTGGGAAACATGAGAAGATCATGGGAAATGTGCACACTGTATCTATCCCCAGGGCTGTCAAAAAACAGCACCAGATAAATATCTGTTGCATGAATAATTGAATGGGAGGTAGTTGTCACCTACCAGATGTTTCAATGCCATGCAGAGTTATAGTCATGGCACTACAGCAGATCTGAATGCAGATTCTTAGTGATGATGTGACAACCTGTACTGCTCCCCAGGAATGCCGGTGCCACCGGGGGGCTGCTTGCCAACTAGGTAGTCCCTGAAGGCCCTTTGGTTCCAAGCTGCAGGGCCCACAGGTAGAAGTGACAATGACCCTCACTTGCTTTTGGTCTCAGCCAGGAATTCCTAGCAACCGCCTGCACCTGGATGACCTTGGTCACAGAGGTTCTCAGGACGCTCCTAAGTGCCCTGCTTCCTACTGAAGGATGCTCATGTCACCCCTGCCCCTCTCAGCAGAAGTGGCTTTTCACTCCTGTCCATCCAGAGCAGAGCATCAGGAACCCAGTGGAAAGTAAATCTGCTTGGAAAGCAGTTTTATTGCATACTGGCCATCGCTACCATAAACAACCGTAAAAGCCACACTCTCTGGACTTGAGCCCTTCGTGCTGATTGATGCATTCCCATCTACCATCATGAAGCCAGGCCCCCCAGCTCCTCCTGCAAGAGTGGACGGTCCTCTGGGTCCTACGGAGCCCCTGACAGATACTTTCACTGCTGATGATGTCTGGAAACTGCCTGATATCTACAGAAACGTGGGTTTGGGAATCGGACAGTCTTCAGGCTGGCTCTTGGCCCTGCCACTGACAAGGTGGGTGACCTGGGCTGAGTCGCTTGATTTCTCGAAGCCTGTACAATGGGACAAATGTCCCCACCCTCAGCAAGGATGTGATCATGGCCCCAGGGCCCAGCTTCACGGCACAGTGCTTTTCTCTGCCTCCCCAAGGACTCTGAGCCCTAGTTCTCACAGCCTCTGACCCAGACACGTGGTGATTCCCAAGACCCTCACCAAGGTGCAATCCCAGGGGTCTGCCTTCCTGCCAGCTCAGTGTGGGGCCGGGGGATACACATCAGCTTCACCCACAGCCTGGGAGAGCCACAACTGAATCCACAGTCAACACCCATGTCCTGGGTGTCTTCTAAGTGCCAGGCTCCAGCAGTCACGCTCACTGCTTGTTCCACCTCATTTAGTCCTCACATCAACCCCCCAAGGTGAAACGTGACAGGCTCTACTTCACAGAGGGAGCGGCTGGGACGTGTGACTTTCCAAGGCGACACAGGTGACAAGTTGCCCAGCCTGGACTGGGATCTGAGCGATCTCACTGATACCGTCTCCACAGCCCCCTGTTCACACACCAGCGATCACGAAGCAGCCCGGCACAGACTCTCTCAGGGGCGAGGCGGGGACACGGGCCACTGGCGCCACCTTCCATGTCACAGGGAGGGGAATCTTGACCACCATGTAGGAGAACCAACAGTCAGAGCCATCACCCCCCGTGACTGGTCACCTCAGGCATTCGGTCCCTGGCCAAAAGGTCCTTGGTCAGGGAATGTGGGCCCCAGGTGGAGCACAGGATGACCCCACGCTCCTGATTCTGCGCTTGACCTCCCACTTCCTGCACTCACTATTTCTTCAACAGATTCTCATCACACACCTCTCAGTGCTGGCCTGCAGACATGCTCGTAATCCCTCGCTTTCCCTTTATCAGAGGAAGCCAAGGGCTGAGGTCTCCAAAGGCGTTTCCAGGAGAACATCCTCCTCAGACTGACAAAACCCAGGGCTTCTCCCACCGGACTCTATTTCCCGCCCCGTTCCTTTCCCCTTGCGTGTCCTCCCACTGAAACATGCCTTCCAAATGGGAGCCACCACTCGGGGCCAGGACGAGGGCTTCTGGCTTCCCCAGGCCTGTGCAGAGCCCTCCCCAGCAGCTGGCTTGGCCGTCCTCATAAGGGCGAATGGTGATTTGTGTCCTGATTGTGAGCAAGGGCTGGGCTGTGAGCAGGCTCAAGAGTGCTCCCCTCCCAAATTTATGTCTGCCCGGAACCTCAGAATGTGACCTTATTGGGAAATAGAGTCTTTACAGATACAAGTAATTAAGAATCTCTAGATGAAATCATCTTGGGATAAGGGTGGGCTCTAAGTCCAAAGAGTAGCATCCTTATAAGAGGAGAAGACACAGAGAGACCGGACACCAAAAAAAAAAAAAAGGCCATGGGAAAACTGAGGCAGAGCCTGGAGGGATGTAGCTACCAGCCAGTGAGTGCCAACGACGGCCACGAGCCCCAGAAGCCAGTAGAGACAAGGAAGGACTCGCCACTCCCTGAGTCTTCAGAGAGAGCATGCCCTGTGACACCTTGATGACAGACTGCCAGCCTGCAGAACTGCAAGAGAATAAGTCTCGTTGGTTTAAGCCACCCAGTGTGCTGTGCAGCATTTTGTTATGGCAACCATGGGAAGCTAATACAGACAGACCCCGTATGAGGCTCCTCTGAACCATGGAGGCCATCCTGTGGCCAGGCACAGGAGACCCAGTAGACCTGGACCACACTGAAGTGGACGTCCTTCCTGCCACACCTCTTCTCAGAGCAGCCTCTGCTTTGACACTGTGGCTTCTGGGGCCCCCTGGCCCGGTGAACAGAGCTCATCTGTAAGGAGGCAGCTGCGATAAACCCGGCACCCGGAGATGCTGAGGGCGGAAGAGGGCACGGCAGCGAACATCCGCGAACTGGGACATCCTCGCTCATTCATTTCTCGTCTGTTCCGGCAGAATTCACTCCATATCTACTCTATTGGGCCCAGTCCTGGATGCTGGCAATGCAGTGTTGATTCAGTCAAGACACAAATGCTTAAGTCTTCACGGAAAAGGTAACATTTGAGGAGGGCCTGGAAGGAAGCTGAGGAGGCTTTACAGAGGTGGGTGCAGATACAGAAACAGCATCACACAAAGTGTGGGTGTAGGAAAAGACAGGGCTCTCCTGGAGGAAAGACCGGAACCCTAGCTGGATGCTAAATCCCAGAGGGCCTTGAGCATGCCAGAGGAGGTTCTGCGTTTGACACTCTGGCCTGGGAGCAACTGATGGTTTCCATGCTTGGGAGGTTTCCAGTAACGGAGTGGTGGGGTCCCACCCAGCCATGGGGACCTCTCACACTCTGTACAGGAGAGGCACACCGTCTGCCCTGCTCACTGCCCTGAGTTGTCAGTAGAGGTCTGGCCGCCTCTCTTCAGCTTTACTTCCCCCATGCCAGTGGTCAGAGAGTTTTTTTGTCTCTTTTTACTGTTGCTGCCTGATTCTGACGTTCCTACTCGGTCCTGGGAAGCCAGGAATAGTGGAAGGTACAAACAGGATGTCTCAGCTTCCTATTGCTGTGGCTTAAAGCAACACAGATTTATTCTCGTACAGTTCTGGAAGTAAGAAGTCTGAAACGGCAGGGCTGTGTTTCCTCAGGAGGTCCAGGGTAGGATCCATTGCTTTCTTTTCCTATTATAGGGGGTGCCACATTCCCGGGCTCCTGGCCCTTCCTCCAGTCCTTCCCATGTCACCTCCGTCCTTCATTTCTAAGGATGCTTGTAACTACACTGGGCCCATCCAGGTAATCCAGGCTACTTACCTATTTTAAGGTCAGCTGATTAGTCACCTTAATTCCATCTACAACCTTAATTTCCTTAATTTCCCTTTGCCCTGCAAGGAAACACATTCACGAGTCTGGGGACTGGGCTGTGGACGTGCTTGGGGGCTGCTGCTCTGGGCTAGAGTACCTCCTCACTGTGCCATGCTTCTGCCCGTCTCTCCTGGGGTCCCTGTTCGCCTGGCAGGAGAGGCCCACCCCAAGAAGGCACGAGCAACGAAATGACCGTGCTAATGGTCAGTACGCCTGCTGAGTGCAGTCTCTAGGGCAGCCTCCTCCTGCCTGATCTATCCCTGGGCAGGGCTGGCCAGGTGGGGAGGGTGGTGCTGTTGACGGTCTCCCCTCTACTTAAGGAGGTCACAATCCCCTCAGGGACACAGGAACTGCTGGAGAGACAGAACCCCGAGAACCCGTGGTGCTCAGAGTGGGGAGCTAAGGGAAGGAAGGCAGCTCCATGCTGGGCCCTGAGGAGACACATGACAGGCTGTCTCCACCCACAAGAAGCTTGCTGGCCAGCTGGAGACTCAGCCCTCTAAACCATCTGAGGCCATGCAACGAGCCTCAAGAGAGAGTCGGGCAGCCCGACCTGTGAGCACAGAGGACACCACCACCCCCAGCCCCAGGAGCAGCCAGGGCAGGCTTCATAGCATGGGGACCTCAGAGCCTGGGCAGGAAGACAAGCTCAGGGCTGAGTAGAGGGGGGCAGAAGGGAAGTGGGGGGTGCTGAGCAAGAAGAGACCGGGACATGGGGAGCCCAGCGCACTGTAGAGGACACAGTGATGGGCACGGCCAGCAGGCAGGGGCTTGGAAACAAGAAGGGAGAGCTCAGCAGAGGCCAGTCTGCGAGGCCCTTGCACTGGAAACCAAGACGTCTGGACTGGACTTCTGGCCGCTGGTCAGAGCCATGCTTTTAAAAGATTGTCCTGGCATCAGCGGGGCCACTTTGCAGCCTCTCCTTTGACAGCTGTGTGGAGAGTCAATTTCATGGCCTCTTGAAATATTAGGGCTGCGTGGCTTCTGGGCTCCCCCCCCCCTCCTTGCTTCTTAAGAACAGCCTGGGCCTGGGGCATCGCACCTGTGGAAACGCGCTTTAAAATTTCCACCACTGTCCAGCTCTGTGTCCTAAGGAGAAGCCTTCCAGCCATGCCTCCACACTCCACATTAAAAGTGAACAGCATGAGTTTCTAAGGGAAAAACAAACCCAGCTTCTAACTCCTGTCAGTGCAGATACCGGCGTTGATCCTCACAGACATCCCCCACCAACACCCAGCTTTGCGGGGGCCCTGACAAATGAACACAACGGGCGATTCATCACAGTTGTAAATTGAATGAACATCTTCTCGGGCCTTGTTGCCGGGGGCTGCAAGGACAGCTTCCCCTGCAGGAGGAGGTTGGGCTCCCATGAAGGAGGGCCAGGCAGGGGGTGGGCTTGGGAGGCAGGGGCTGGCTGCCCAGAAGGGAAGGGGCAGGTCAAGCCCCTCTGCCCACACCACAGCAGGGCCCCGCCACCACCCCGTCCTGCCCATGGACAGTGCTCCAAGTGCTGGTCTTTCTGCTGGTCGGCTGGCTGGTGCTCCCCAGTTCTGCACTTACTGTCACTGTGGGGCATCTGCCCCCACCAGGACCTGGGACAAGGGCTCACTGAATCTTATGGCCTAGTCCCAGGAGGTGGCTCTGAGTATTTTCATCTCAAAGATGAGGAAGCTGAAGCCTGGGGAGGGGAAGTGACAGGTATGTGGCAGGGCTGAGCCTGTGGGTCAGATGCTTCCAGCACTGGCTTCCAGCTCTGGCCCTGGGTCCGGAGTCTGACTAGAGGCAGCTGGATGGCAGGGACTTGTCTGTCTTGTTTACTGGTTCATACCCAGTGCGCAGCCCTGTGCCTGGCATGCAGTGGGCACCTGACAAATACTGAATTGGTGAAAGAATGTTGTAGGTATCCAGATGTCTGTTGAATACACAGTCATGTGAAGAAACAGGGCAGAGAAAGTTGACCTCACTTTCCAAGCAGATAAACTGAGGCTCAGAGAAATGACAACGTCCTCAGCTGGCAGGGCTGGGCCAGCCTTGGCTCCAGCCTCTCTGGGATTTCTAGGCTCCTGCAGCACCAGGTGGAAAAGCCTTGAAACGTCCATTTGCACATCAAGTTGGACTCCTGAATCCAGGTGTGCCAGCCAGAATAATGGCCCCCAAAGGTCCTGATCCCCAGCACCTGTGAATAAGTGTCCTTTCCATGACAGAGGAAATTGAGATGCTGATCAGCTGACTTTAAGATAGGAAGGGTAGCCTGAATTATCCAGGTGGGCTCAACGTAATCACCACGGTCCTTAAAAGTGAAAGAGGAAGGCAGGGAGGCAGAGCCAGAAAGGGGGCATCGAGAGAAAGGCTCGCCCAGCCATAGCTGGCTTTGAAGGTGGAGGGGGCCACAAGCCAAGAAATGAGCGGCCTCTGGACACTGGAGACGCAAGGACGCGCATCCCCCCTGGGCCCCCAGGAGGACCACAGCCCTGCCAACACCTTGATTTTAGCTCAGTGAGACCATTTCTGACTCTGACCTCCACAACTGTGTAAGAATAAATTTGTGTTGCTTTAGGCCACCAAGCTTGTGGTGACTTGTTGGAGCAGCCACAGGCCTCTCATACAGCCAAGAAGCTACAGTGTTCAGCACTAGGCCTGGCTCCCCATGTTGGGCTTTGGCAGCCTGGGGGTGGTGGGGGTAGGGGTACGTTCCATCCCGTCCTCCCCACTCTGCCCCCACTCCCAACCTCTAGACAGCACGGCCTATGAACTTCTCCAGGCTTCCACAGCTTTTCCCCCAGCCCCTGGTCTTCCAAGAGCAGCTCCCCAAAGAGACCCACTCTGGCACCCAGCCTGCCACAGAGGGGTTTCTACTCAAGGAAACCTCGCCACAAGAAGGATGAACTCAAGGACAACTACGGAATCTCAAACTCTGTCCTTGCCCAGCTGTGACAGCACCTCTCTCAGACTCATTTTCCTCATCTATAAAACAGGGCAACTGTATGGAAAACATAGGAAAATGGTCAGGGCCCCTCCGATGTTCAGAATCTTGCCGAGCATTTGATGTAAATGTGCACGTGCACCCAGGTGTTCCTTGGCTAGTGTTGATGTAGATGCGCATGCGCACCCACGTGCCCTGGGTTATCAGACTTAAGTATAAAGGATGAGTGGCTCTGATCCACAGTGCCCCCTGCCCCTGGGATGCCCCTGGAGGGGCCATGGGGAAGCCACTACTGCTGCTGGAGACGGTTGCTGCCAGGGCCCCTGGGACCCTCCGGGAGGCCACTGCCACCACCGCTGCCGCCTGCTGCTGAGGACTGAGCTCCTGTTGTCTGCCAAAGGCTCCCGGGATACTTTTCCAATTACCTAGCGTGGACCTGCGTTCGAGGGGTCTGGTGACCCAGCCTGGCATGTGAAGGGTCTGTGACCCAGTATGTACAATGGGTTTGAGGGTCTGTGGGCCCTAGCCCAGACAATACAAATGGAAAACTTAGTGTAACTAAAATGATGAAACATTTTGGCTTTAGTTATGAATTGCTTTAACAATACAGTTGGTGGAGCCACACAACTGGCATAGTCACCTGGCAACGCAGGATTCCGACACTGTCCTAACCAGATAATTAGCATAGCTATTGCCCTAACCCGATAGCAACTAACATCACGGCTGGCTGTTGTGATGGGCAGGTCCTTCCTCACTCACCCATGGATGACTGCAGCCAGGATCCAGGCTGGCAGCCATCCCTGCCCCACAGATCCCCAAACGCCAATCACCTGTGGGCACATGCGCAGAACGAAGCCCTGGCAGCTGGGAGGGAGAAGGTGCGGGACCATGGAGAAGACCAGGGGCTTTCGAGGAGCATGCGTGCCCATTTTCCAAAACCAAGGGCATGTGCAAGATGGCTAAGAGCTGGCTCATGTGACCAGAAAGAAAACCTGAGGTTTCTAAGCCAGGGACACACACACGAACACTCACGCGCTCTTCCACACACACCCAGAAGTGCGAGTGAAAAACGAATGGAACCAACTTCATCCTGAAGGAGGGACGGAATCGATTCAATTGATGCAGTGAGAATGACGTGTACACACGCACACACGCACACGCACGCGCGCACACACACGCACACACACACACACACACACACACACACGCAGGTTTCTGGGCCAGCCGATCAAACTATTCACCCAAACTACGCTGCACAGGAAGAGAAGCGTGGGAAACGTGAGCCAGCTCGGCCTCCGACCAGCCTGGGGAGGTGTGTGAGCCTCTGCCTCCCTCTGAAGGGGCTAGAGACAACAGGAGTCTATTTAAAGACCCCTCCCAGGCAAAAAGATCACCACCACCAAAGCATACGCTCCCCAGCCCCCCGCCTGCACCTGGGACACCAGGGGCCCAGACCTCAGTTGACAGGAACTGGAACGAAGCCCCTGTGACACACACAGGGCCTCTCCTTGGACAAATCACTTAGACTAAATGTCTTTAACAGGCTTTGGAGGGAGAAGGGAGGAGAAGAGAAACTGGTGATGGGAGAAGGTGGCAGATGCCAGCCTCAGTCACAGCAGCGGGGCCTGTGTGCCAGAGACAAACACATCGCACAGCTGGCCTCCAGCTCCTGGGCATCGTGTGCATCACACACAGTGGCAGGACCCGAGTCTGCTCGTCTGCAACCTTCCCAGCAACCCTGCAGAGAAGACATTATTAACTTGGCCCCCTGACCCTGAAGCCCACATTGCTTCTTTAATGACTACAGACAATAGATGAAACACACACATGTGTGAGACCGCGTGCGTGCACACACACTCTAAGGGAAACTCACATGATGGTGGATTACCTACAACAGATAACCTGGGAGAGAGGAATTTCCAGTGTTTATCAGAGAGCCATGATACGAAGTATGGAATTATACATTTGTGTGTTTTATGTATACGCAAAATCTATGTGTGTGCATATATCTCAAGTTGGATCGCTTTCTATATATAGACATACAAATGTATAGATACAGCGCTCTCCCTACAAATGTGCATGTGTGTGTATATATATCTCCCAGTCCCTGAAATAGAATCTATATACTTAGATGAATTACAGTGTTTAAAAAGAAACTCAGGGCTGTGTGTGCCTGTGTTCCAGACTAAAAGCATTCCTTGTGTTCCTTCTCTTTTTCCTTAGGCAGCCTTCTCTTGGCTCGGCATCTGCTTTTCCGACTCTGGATGACGTGACTTCTTCATAGGCCAACACCCCACTGCAGGTGTACTGTCTAGATTGACCGTGCTGTGCAAGGCTAGAGACAGATTCGTTCAGTATGAAGGGTTTTGCAGGCATCAGAAGGTGAATGGCAGTCATCTTGACAGGCTTTTGCCTGGTCCACTCATGATATTCAGTGCAGGTGACTTCCTGGCACGCCAGCCAAGGGCCTTCATGTTTCTTCCTGAGAGTTAGGTCAAGGTACTCTCAGCTCCATGACCCATGAGTAAAATGCAAGTGCTCAGTGTCCCCTCAGACCCTGGATGGTGCGTCTCCAGCAATTCCTTATGCAAGGCCATTCCTGAGTCATGTCCTTCCCTCTGGCCTTTGTCTGGGATACCTGGAGAAAAGATCTCTTGGGATCTCCAAAACATACTTAAAGGGCCACAGCAAGAAACAAAGAGCAAATGGGAAATGGATTTTGTAGGGGTAGACTGTGAAGACACTGCTGTCCTGTCACTGGGAAGAGATCCACCATCCACTGAGCATGTCTGCAGTCATTCACCACTGAGGCTGTCCTCATGGGCCCATCCAACTGTCCCCTTATTCAGCTCTTCATCCATCAACCCAACTATGTACTAACCCATCCAGCCATTAACCCATCTAGCTATTGACTCATCTTCCCATCTATCTACCCACCCTCCTGTCCCCCTGTCCAATAATCATGTATTGAAGTTCTATCACATACCAAGAACCATTCCAGATACTGGAGCACCAACATAAATAAGACGTTCCCCTGCTTGAAAGAGCCCAGTCTAAAAGAGGGTGTCATCGTGTAAAACAACCTGCAAAAGCCCACCATCCACAGATTTCCATCTCAGGAGCTTCTGCGAGAATACATAATGGAGAAAAAGCACATCAGCTCAGCTCCCAACCAGCACATGAAGTTATAGGTTACTTACACATGGTGTTACTTTCAGAGCCTAACTGGTTGGTAAGCAGAGGAACTCCTGAACAGCAACGTGGTAAGTTCTAAAGAGAGGTACGAACAAAGGATCCCTGCACTCCCCCACACTCTGCAGCCTGGTGCTGGCCTGCCTTATTTTTGGTGCTGGGTCATAAATCCACCTGTTCACCCACCTCCCCCACCGGACTGTAGCGCTGGGCGTGCAGCATCTGCTCAGTTGGCAGCTGCTCTCTTCCCTGGTCCTGGGTCTGCCACTTACGAACTTTCTTCTTGTGGGCATTGTTTCCAAATACATAAAATGACAGAGAAAAGCAGGACTGATGATTCCTGAAGGTGCTGATGGTATTAATGGTAATGGTTTTCAGCATTTCAAATAGTCAACTGGAAATCACGTGTTTATGTTCCAACAGGCAGCACAAACCAAAGCAAATATCACTTTCCTTCCCTTGATCTAGACTGGCCTCAGCTCCATGAGATCACACCAGGTACCCCGGGTGGCCCAGGAGCTCTGGTTGGCAGATAATGTGTTTTTGATTCATGATGTAAAAGATGAGTCTAGTGTCCTTCACTGAACAGGATGGGACACAATCTTTCGAAATACAGGTAACCCCTGGGGAGTGGGAACTGCGAGCAGAATTCCCCGGAGGTGGCCAGAGGGAGCGCCGTCTGTGGGTCCCCTGCTCCCTCCTGAGTATCTGTATGTCCTGCTGACCGGGCCGAGGGCTGTTCTCAGTTCAAACACGTTCTTTGCGTCTTCTTTCCTGTCATGATTCTGAGCCTCAGCTTCCCATGAAGTGTTCCGAGGTGACACAAAGCCTGGCGGTAAACCATTCCTGCCCTGTCAGCACAGGGGAGCTCCACGCTCGGTTCTGGGAAGGCCCCTGGCCCACAACCCTCATCATACAGCCTGTTCTGGCCAGCTTTCCTGAACTTGGCGCCCACCCTAATGCCCGTGTGGCAGGGCGTGGGTATGCCAGACGCCTGCCCTCCCCAACACCCAGACACCCAGCCTCCCATCTGCAGCCTGGGTCCTCCTCAGACAAGCAGTGGGGAAGGTCGGTGGCCAGCATGCAGTCACTCAGAAGCATCCCAGACCTGCCTCCTTTTTGGAAAGGGCTGGAAAATGTATGTCTGTGACCACGGTGCCCAGCGAGCCTCCATCTAGTCACCACAGGGCACCAAGTCACTGACCTGCCCGTCTGCCCATAGGCAGGAGAGCCTGGGAAGGAAGGGACAGAACCCAATTCCTTCTGGACCTTGCTGAAGGGATGAACAAACGTGTGAAAGAATGATCAGACAAGCTCCAACCACTGACCTCCCCGAGGGTGTGATCTAGTTCCACGCTCCAGAAAATGAGAGGCAGCTTGCACCACGTGGCCAGGACTCTGGTTCCTCTCCAGGTCAGCAATGGTCTGTAACCAGGAAGGGCAGTCCCTGCTGCAGGGGGCAGGAGTGGGGCCGGGGCAGGTCCCCCTCAATGGGCAGGGGCCCTGGGGGTCAAGGTGGGTGATGTTACAGAGCTGACAAAGGGCTCTTGTTTGGGTTGTAAGTTTTGCACTTTTTATTTGTGAATAAATGTGTAAATATTTAACATTTTATATGACCTATATTACACGCATGTAATTACATATACATATAACTAGATAATATGTAACCATTATTTAATTTTGTTTTCTTCCAATTCTCAAATGGTCTCACTGCAAGGGTCATCGACATAAAATAATAAACCCAGGGAAATTAACACCTCTGACCATTTTTTGTCTTTGAGCTGTCTACTGTAGAAAACTCATCATTTTCTACCAGATTACCAGACCCTAGGAGGGTTTTATGAGTGCTTACTATGCTCAGAAACCTCTGCTCATTGAGTTCTTCCAACACTGCAAAATTTTTTCCACTCCCCACATGACTTGGGAACATCAAGAACTGAAATCATCTCATTCTCTTTGAGTCAGAATCGACAGGGCTGGCTCGTTCCCCGGAGCCTCAGTTCACAGATGCCACCATTAATGATGCTTTTAGTGCAGGAAAAAGTGCAGAGATCCGCCCCCGAGTCAGGCCTGGGCTAGAGTCCCACTTTGGCCAGTGCAGCTGTGGAAGCTGGGCGCTGGTGAAACCCTAGGTATCCTTGTCTGTGCCCTGGGGTGAAGGAGGTGACAGCTGGAGCAGCCGGCACAGGGCCCGGCACAAGGACACCCTCAGGAAAGGACAGCATATTAAACCACCCAGATGCAAACCCTGGCTCCTCTCCTTCCTAGCTGTGCAGTTCTGGGGAAGGAGCTTCCCTGCTCTGAGCCTCGGTGAGATGATGGGGAAGTGGTCCTAGTGGCTAGGTCAGAAGGAGCACCTGGCATCACACCTGACACATGGTAAAATCATAATAAACACTGCTCCCATCAGCTCCTCTCTTCTTTCTCTCCCCTGGTCAAGTCTCGCAGAAGATTTGCTGGCAGTCGCCCCCTGTCAGGTCCCAGGACTTAGCAGATTCTGGAATGAGCTCAGCACAGGGGGCACTGCCACATGGGCACTGAGGCCAGTGCTGGACTCTCCAGGCTCTGCCAGGAAGCACGCTAGCCTGCCAATGCCCCCGAAAATCACACTGGCCTGGCCACCCTCTTCCCAGATTGAAACAAGGGCCAACGGGGGTCCCTGGTCTCTGGACGGGCTCTCTGGTTCCTCCAGCTGTGTGATCACTCACCTTCATCTATAGCTGACATGGTGCTCCTGAAGCAGACGCGTCAATTATTAAACCACTGTTTGTTCGTGTCTCTGAGAGGCAGGAGACTGTGCCTGCTCCACAAACATCCCTAGAAGACAGTCAGGCTTAGCTGGTTACCTTGTAACCAAGAGCTGGGCCACAGACCGAAGGACAAATAAATAAATAAAACAGGCGCAAAGATTCTGAACCTGGCATGTCAAGCTGACAGGTGCGGGAAGATGAATCGAGGACGGCTAAATATTTGCTTTCCTCCGTAATCGGGAGAGCCAGCTTGGGCTTGCCAGACCTTCTGTTTAGAATCCCAACCTGCTTCCAAGCTGCCCGCGGGTGGGGCACTGCCACATGCTCAGCTCTGGGGCCTTGGCAGGCAGTGTGACCCTGCCAGGCCACTCTGCTTCTCTGAGCCTCAGATTCTACACCTTCCAAATGACAATGGCATCAGCAATTCAGCAGGTCCAGGTGGAGATCAGAGACAATGAGAAGCACCCGAATCCTGTCGGTGCTTGTTAAATGTGTAGGTTTGGGCTCCACGCCCGACCTTCTAAATAAGAATCCTCAGGAGGCAAGGGGGTAAATCCTCATATTTCAGCTCTCGAAGGAGTCTTAGGTGGCCACCTAGCCCCTGTCCCCCTCCCTCTAGGAATCAGTGATGAAAAGCCCCATCCCATGTGGGCCATGACTGGCAACTCCATGAGGCAAAGACTGAGCCACATCCCTCTTATGGCACCAGTAACAGTAGACATGACCCCCACAGAACTGCAGAGCCGGGGCTGGCGGGGGCCGGCTGGAAGCACACACATGTGAGTCAGAGCTGGTTCGTGTTCTGGTTCTCTGTGGCTGTCTGGCCTGGAGCAAGATGCCCAGCTCGTAAGTCCCAGTGCCCTCACTAGTAAAAAGGGAATGATGCTCTCCACCCCCAGGTTACACTGGGGAGAGAAGGGGACAACGTCTACAAAGCAGCACGATTCAGTACAGACTCAATAAACGTGGTCAGCTTCCCCTCCGTGAGGTTATCTCATCCGCCCTCACTCCAGCATGGAATTCCTCTGACCACAGCCCCAGCACCTCAGGCTTGGGAATGTGGAGGAGAGGCCTGTAGGATGAGGGGCTGCAGACCGAGGATGGAGCTGCGAGCCTCAGCGTGGGACAGCAGCGTGCGTCACTTCTGCGCACCTCTGCACCTCTTCCAGTTGTTGGCTACCTCTCCCTGGAACCTCAGGACACTGCCAGTACTCTCAGGACCTGTTTGCTGAAGTCATCTCTGCCCCCGTGGGAGGACCCCTCAGCAAGCCTTCAGCCCTGCTCTTCCTCCACCACCCCCAACCTCAGGACTAGGAGGCGGGGGGACTTGGCCTTGGGAAGTGAACCTACCAGCACCCCACTGCAGCCTGCATTCTGGCAAGTGGGAGACAGCTGTGCAGGACCGTCTCTTCCCCAAGAGCCACCGTGGCTTCCCCCAAGCTCCCATGTAACACAGGCCGACGGCAGAGCAGTTGTACTGAGGGCAGGCAAAACGTATTCATGGGCTTCTTTGCTCAAGAGCAGCTGCATTAACTGCATATGAGCATGGCCTCCCTTTGTGAAGAGGACAGGCTTGCTGTCAGCATTCACTTCTTCCCATGTCAAAAACCCAGCGCCTGCTGGAAAACAACTGACCAGAGGCAGGGGAGAGGGTGGAGGGAGAGTACGGACAATACCAGTTCAGCGGCACGAGAAAGTGCTCATTCATTCGCTCATTCATTCAAAGATTCGTTTGTGCAGGGCCGGCCCGGTGGCGCACTGGATAGTGCGCCGCTTGGGAAGCGCGGTGGCGCTCCCGCCGAGGGTTCGGATCCCACATGCAGACCGGTTCCCGCTCACTGGCTGAGCAAGGCGCGGGAGCAACGCTGAGGTTTGCGATCCCGTTGCCGGTCCCCGGTCTGGTACGGGGGCAACACTGAGGGTTGCGATCCGTTGCCGGACACGGAAAAAAGACAAAAGACAAAAAAAAAAAAAGATTCATTTGTGCAAATATTCACCCCCCACTCATTCATTCTGATACCGTGCACTCACTCATTTTTCTTTTAAATGTCCTGTGTGTACCTGACATGAACCTGACACTGCTCAGCATGGGGACGTGGAAATGATGCAACCACACACCCCTGCCCTCAAGGTGGCCCACAGTCTATGAGAGGAAACAGGGTGATAACAGGCAGCAGCAGGACAGGAGCATGGTCCAGGAACCCAGTATGGGGGGCTGCTCGGACAGAATGGGGCTACCTAGTCAGTGTTTTCAAATGGCAGGAAGGTGCTGGATGCTCCAGGTGGAAAGAAGAGCATGTGCAAAGGCACGGGGGCCAGAGCCCCTGGTCTCCAGCAGCTGCACACAGCCAGGCAAGGCCAAGGAGAGGCGGGCACCAGGAGGCAAGGCCAGGGCCAGCAGCGCCAACAGGCCTGGTCCTACAGGTCTTGCTTAGGAGCCTGGTTTGTACCCAAGGACAGTGAGAGCCAATGAGCATCTGAAACAGAAGGTCTCGAGAAATCGAAGCAGGGTGAACGCACAAAGGACTTGCACACAATCCCACATTACAGCCTAATGACAACCCTAAGAGACAGCCCCCATCTTATCTCCACTTGACAGCTGGGAGACTGAGGGACCCACAACAAGCACAGGGGGCAGCATGGACTCCAAGCCAGGCCAGCTGACACCAAGTCCATGCTGCCACTGGCCAAGGAAGGTGCACTGGCCACAGAGCAGCTACTAGACAGCTGGGCACTGGCGGCGGCAGCAGCAGCTGTGTTGGCCCTCCAGAGGGAGTCGGGAGCTGAGCCCAGGGGCCTGTGGCCACCCTCTGTCTCCCCCGCTGCCTGGCTGCCACGGCCCACTCATCAAAGCCTGCAGGGGTGGAGGGAGCAGCCAGCCCAAAGAAAGGGGCAATGGATCCAAGTGGCTGGCCGGCCACCTACTGCCTTTCCCCCCGTTCCCCACAGCCACTGAACAGGCAGCTACCCTAGGAGCCTCATCCAGGAGGAGTGCTATAAGAAAAGGCTATTAGGGGTGAATCCACATACAAATGGGACCAAACTGTCACGGCAAGGTGTGACTGGGGCTTTACCTTGAAAAACAAAATGAGAAAAATCATGAAAACAAGCTTATTTCAAGTTATACTTAATAAAACCCAGGTGATATATACTTGCCATATGCACTGACTCTTTAAAAGAGCAAAGAGTGAAGTCTCGGTTGCTTTATCCTGCACGTTTCTGACAAGCATGGGACGGTGTGGCCGGATGTGCTTCCTTTGCATTTGACTCCCCCGGTGGGACAGTGGAGAGTTTGCCTGGCACAGCGATCGCAGTGCTTCTCCAAGGCTTCCACCTCACCACGGGCTCTGAAGTCTCCTCCGAGGCCCGCCGCCAGACCCTCGCGTCCTCTCTCCCTCAACTGTGCCCAGCAATCAGAGTGGGGGTCCAGCAGCAGCTCTTCCATGTCCCTTTCATCCTCAAGAAAAATGCCTCCTTTCCAAGATTTTAAATTTACTTTGTAATTGCTTCACATTTTCTCTGTACTCTGTCATCAGAAGCTAATACACAGTAGATAACCTGGTGACCCAAACGGTAGAGATGCATACTAGAGAGGTGAGGCAGGCATGTGCATGGGGACAGTGTAACCATGAGCGCCGGCCCCTGAGACACAGCCCGCACCTGTGGGCACACGAGCACCCAACGGTAAGTGCACATGTGAGAAGCGCCAACGGTTCTGTCAAAGCCAGAGCCATTGAGCAGCTACTGCAACCCAGGGCCACTAATTCGAGGGCGGGGCACAGTCACCCACGCTTCAAATCTGTCCCTTTAAACACACCTCTCACAGCCCTAACTCTCGGCCTTGGCCCATCCTGCTGTCTCCATTTGAAAACCTTTTCCCCTCTTTTCGCATGGTGAAATTCTTCCCCTGCTCTTAGACCTCTCTGAGACGTCACTTCTTGCATGAATTCTCCCTCATCACCACCAACAGACATGGCCCTCACAACAGAGCCTATCCCAGTGCTATATGACTGGTCCCCAGGCCCAGCTCACAGACTCTGAATTTCTCCAGGGCCACCCTACAGTCTGGGGGCCCAAGTCAAAGCTCAGGAAGTGGCATCTTGAACGGAGCTGCCTGTGTCTAAAGCCGAGATGCCCCATGTGGCTCTGTGACTTGGGGGGTCCCTCCATTCCTGGAGTCCTGGTTCCCAGCACCCAGGAGCCTCCAGGCCGGCTCCTTGCCCAATCTCCAAGCCCATCCTGTGTTCCACTTTTAGAAGCAGCAATCACAACTGTTTACTGTCCTAATGACCCACAGAGACACTTAACTAAAGCAGGGCTTCTACTGCTTACTAAGCAAAGCTGAATTTCTGCATAATAAAGTTCATGCTTCCAGAAATAGGAAAGGCATCTGGATGGTAACACGCCTCAGCTTCAGAAAGCAGGGGAATTAACGCTCCCTCCTAATGACAGCATGACAGTTTCTGCATTCCGAAAAAGAGAATGACCAATGGCAACTCTGCTCCCCAACCAGGACAGTTCTGCCTTTAGCACTCATCCCTGCACACACAGAACGGGCCCCAAGTCCAGCTCTGCCTCACATGGCCAACAAGGTGCCCTGGCCCCCAGAAGACATGGGATGCCAAGGTGAGAGACATGTCGTGACATGGATGTGGAGGGAGCTCTGAGGTCAGCTGCCATGTGGAGGGGGACAGCAAGCTGTGCCCTGAAGGATGGAGCCAGGTGCCGGGGGAGGGGCGCTGCTATGTCAGTGCCTTAAATAAAGTGATTCCAGCCCCACTGGTGCCACAGACCCCTTTAAGAATCTAATGAAACTGTTCCCCGAAAAACGAACCCTCACACGTAAAAGGCGTGCTGTCCTGTGCCCTTTGAGGATGACTCATATGCCAACGGTTTAAACATTTGTTCGAAGGAATGTGAGCTTTCTGAGGACAGATCATTTTTCATCTCTGTATTTCCAGTAATTAGCACAGTGCCTGCCACACGCAGTGGTGGAACAGATGCTTGTGGAGTGAACAAACCACTGAATCAATGACCTCCCAAACCACCAGTGGCCATGAGCGAGAAGCCCACATCATGGTCCAAATGGAGAACGAACTCTCCAAAGACCACTGCGGTTAGACGAAACACGTGCTGAGTCCCGGACATCGGTCCAAATGGGACTGCCACAGGGTTCCTGGGGTGGAGGGAGGGAATGTCCCCTGTCACTCCTGTCCCAGGCATTTTGGTGGCTCTGTGTTTCTCCACCACAGGCCTCTGTGGTAATGAGACTGGCATGGAGCGGGGGAAACAAGTCCGTGGTAAATAAAATGCAAGTATCACATTCCCACTGCGGTTTCTCAGCAACTCAGATTCTCACCAAAACCCAGACAAACAAATTCAAACCAATCTATTCCATGCCAAAATTTCAGATTAGGACAGAATTTCAACTTAACAGTAATTCTCCCCTCAACCGCTGTTCTTTCACCTCACACTTACAGTGACCTCTGAGTTCCAATTTTCTATGTCTGTCCCAATTGCCACTGCCATTACGGTACAGTGATGCCCTTACGTTGCCCAGGCTGCCTGTCAAGCCCAGAAGCACCGAGTCCCCAAGTCAGATGGTGGCCCTGGTTTTTGCTTCAGGAATCATGGGCCAGGCCAGCCAGTGTCCAGGACCCACATGGCGTGTTGTGAGGGGCTGGGAGTGCAGGTAACAAACAGGTTCCAAATGTGAGAAGATTACAGTCAGGACAAGAAAGCAGCACATGGATGACTGGCCTCTAGGAGCATCCTGAGAAAGGTGGCTGCAGGATCCTCACCCGGTGTGCAAGAGGCTCAGCAGCACTTCCAAAGGGGTGCAGGGAATGGAATCGAGTCAGGATCATCGAGATCACTGCAGTGACTTGCCACGTGACCTCAGTGGCAAGTGACAATGCAGATGCCTCCACCCATAACCCTCTACTTCCTCTTAGCTGTCATGACCAAGTCCCCCATTTTCCTGGCTCCCTTCTTCTGTGCACACCCATGTGATGGTGCTTCCCAGACTCCCCCATGGCCCACACGCTCCCTATGGACTCTCCCTGGGCAACCTGGCTCAGGCCTTGGCTGTGTGACCACCCAGGACCCCCACATCTTCATTTGACCTCCATCTGTGCTTCAGAATCACATGTCCACCTGCCTGCTCGACACCACACGTGATGTCCACAGCTGTGTCCAGTCAATCAGTTTGACTGACTGTGAGCTCCTGCAGGACGAGGCCTGGACAAACCGTCAGATTCCCACTGTCCGTTTAGGTTTGGGGAAGAAGAGAAACTGGGAAAGGAGACAGAGATGGAACAGCCCACCAGGAAACGCCTCCAGGAGACTCACCGATGAATGGGCAGTGAGGCTGTCCCCCTGCCCTGCCGTGCCCGACGGGTGCCCCTCAGCCATTCTCTGAGGATGTATGGATTGAGAACCTTCTACCTGTCAGGCATGGCACTTAATGACAGCCTCTTTTCCTACTTATGCCTTCTTGGAATGGAGTCTACCCTTTCTTGCCCCACCCCTCCCTCCCCCTTAACTGGGGAATGCCGAAGGAATCCTGACCACAGGCCAAGCTCTCCCTGTGCTCTGCACTGCACATAACCTCTCCCATACTCCTCAGACTTCCGACGTCCACTAGTACCACCTCCCCAGTCCCACCAGATGACTTCATTACCTATTCACAAGGAACATGCACCCCATCGAGCAGGACCTCCAGGTCCTCCTGCTGCAGAACTTGTGCCATGTGTCTGGGCAGCAAGACTCCATCTGCCACAGAGGCAAGGCCTGCCACCTGCTACACAGCATGGGTCAGGCTGCAGAGCAGACCCCCGGGCACTGGCCTCCACCTGCTGCCTCCCCTGGCACCCACTCCACACATGGCTATGTGCCCCTCGAGGGCCTCAGGTTCAAGGACTCCTGCTCATTCCTGCTCCGCACTGCCCTCTGAGCCTGCTCATGCTGACTCTTCTTCATCTCTGCTCAAATGGCCCTTCCCCTGGACCCCCGTCCTGACTGCCCAGGGAAGCCCCACCTCCTCATTCCTCACTCTCCCTGCCCCTGGTACAACACCTGTAGAGCACGTGCTGCCATCGCCACTCTGCTGTGGGCATGGTCCTCGGGGACTGCCAGCTGTGTCTCTGGCACAGGCAGCCCTAACACAGGGTCTGTGCCTCCCTGTGTGCGGCAGGGGTCCCAACCCTGAGTGCACAGAGGCTTCGACAATCCTCACCACAGACTTATGGTATCAATAAGCCAGGACGAGAGCTCAGGACTATCTGCAGCCCACAGACGGCCCTGTCCAACACACCCGGCTCCCCTGCCTTCAGCACCTTCCACAGCTCCTCCAACTCATGCCCAGGTCTGTGCTCTGGACACAAGTGCTGAGTGAGTGAGCTGCTGCCGTCACCATCCCTTGCACAAGGGTGTAGCAGGTTCCCACTGAGGCCCACACGCCTCCACTGCCCTGGCTCTGTCCCCACCTCGGCCAGCTGAACACAGCCACTCCCTAACATGCCACAACACACATCGGGTGCAGCCCGTGGGCTCCTGCACTGTCGGCGACATATGCTGGAGGGAGGGACCAGCTCCCATGTGGGCCTGTACTTTTCCTCCTGCCCACTGGAGGCTAAGGGACAGTGAATGGGCTTCCGAGTCCAATGGAGCCTGCGAATCAAGGGTACTCTGTGCCTTGGAGCCCTGGCCCCTTCGTGGGACAAACTGGAGATGGCAACATCCAGCCGGCTGCCCCCCTCGGCGGCCACGCTCTGATGCCGGGAACTGGTCTACTCTCTAGAAAAGGGGATGTGATACTTTGTATCCATATGTGTTTATTGTGACATTCCCAGAAGAGTCCTTGACGTGGGTGGCTAAGCGCCACCCGCAAGGCACTCTTGCTAGACAGACAGTACGTACATCACGTCACTCCATCTTCTCCACAGTCACGTAAATTGGGATATGGTCCATTTCACAGATTCAGAAACTGAGGTTCTGCAAGGTAAAGCAAGGTAAAGATCACAGAACGAGAACGGTTCCGCTAGGAGAAGAGCCCGGGCAGCCTCCGGGTCGCGGCTGTTTCAGAACGAGGCGACGAGCCTCCTGCCCCACGGGGGTCCACACGTTCTCCACCATCGCAAAGCAACGTCTCCGAGAGTGAAGGCTCCCTGGCTGGCCTTTTCCAGTTGTTGGACTGGGCCAACCATCCGGTGACGAAGCACCAACCTTGGGCCCCAGGGAGAAGGACACTGTGGGAGCTCCTGGGAAAGGTCAGGGGCTGAGTCTTTGAAGTTGGCTCGTCAGGCTCAAGGTCTGGCTTCAAAGCGGCTGGAGGCCAGCGCTCCCTGTAAGGGTCACTTCCTCTGTCAGCTCCCCGAGGGGAGGAGTTATTTCCCCCAAAACCTTACAGTACTGAGGCCTAAGCTCCCCCACATTTGCTTCAGACTTCACCTCCCTCCTGAGAACCCTACGTCTCAATTTCAAATGCTCTCTGTTAAGCACCTGCCCTGGGCTTATTTGGCACATTCTAGACACTGTAAGTAAGACATGGGAAATGAGGGGAGAGCCCAGCTCGCCTCTGCCTGACAACGTCCCAGTCCCGCCAGCACACAGCACCAGGCTCGACGTTCCTTCCCCTGGGCCTCATGTGCCCGTGTGTGAGGGGAGGGAGGGACAGAGTGACCTCAGGGTCCTGTGAGCCTGCGGGCCTCAAGCACGTTTCCCAGCCACTGACAGTGCCTCATCCCTGGCCCGGGCAGCACATAGTGAAGGGGCTCTTTCTCCTCCACTTCCCTCCCACAGCCCAGCACGCAGAGCAGGCCCATCCCTAGTGACCTGTGCGGGTGCCGCATCTTGCAGCAAGGACCGGCAGCCCCAGGGGCCTCTCTCCATCTCCTGGCACTGGCCAGAGGCACGGGGTCCTGAAGCACAGTCCTCCAACCCCTCCCCTGGCCAGGAAGCTCCGAAGCCCATGCTGAGGAGAGGGCTGTGAGGCCACACCCTGCTCTCGGTCTCAGTAGATAGTTCCAAAATTACCAACAAAAGTTCATTTGGGGGCTGGCCTGGTGGCGCACTGCTGTAGTGCGCCGCTTGGGAAGCGTGGCGGCGCTCCCGCCGAGGGTTCGGATCCCACATACAGACCAGTTCCCGCTCACTGGCTGAGTGAGGCGCGGGAGCAACACCGAGGGTTGCAATCCCGTTGCCGGTCCCGGTCCGGTACGGGGGCGACACTGAGGGTTGCAATCCGTTGCCGGACACGGAAAAAGACAAAAAAAAAAGTTCATTTGGCTCATCCTCTCTGTGGGAAAAAGCCACGGGAACTGGTTGCATTTACTGCAAAGCGGCACAACAGGAACTGTCCGCGTTTACTGCAAAGTGGTCCCCCTTGGCTCTAGCTGAGCCCAAGGCCAGCACTTATGCCTGGTGGCTAACCCAGTGGACTCAGGACTGTCTCTCAGGGACCAACTGAGCACGCCCAGAGCATACAGAAGCCAGGGAGCAGGCGTGCGGATGAGCCAGCAGAGAAGGGACCCTGTCCCCCTGCACACCAGGTGCAGCTCCACACCTTGAGCACTGTGTCAGCGGCCTCCACACAGGCCACCCCCACTAGCCGCTGGGCCCGGAGGGCAGGCCCTCCACCCGTGGGGTGTGTGAGGTGGAGAAGGAGGCCCCTCAAGCATCCTGAGGCCCTGCTCTTTCATGCACAGTTCAGCAGACGTGTTCTGAACAGGCCCTCTGTCCCTAGAAAAGCCGTGTCCACCTTTGAGAACAGCTGAGAGGGCAACTTACTACCACCACGACCATCACCCTGAGTCTCCTGCTGGCAGCCTTAGTTGGAAATTGCAGCTAAAAACAGACCCACCACCAGGCAGCACAGGGAGAGGAAGCCAAAATAGGCAAGGAGCGGTGTTCTCGCCATGGCAGGCTAGAAACAGATCCAGGATTTGGGGCTATAGCTGATGTCACCCAGGCCCACCAGAAAGCCTGGTGGTTCCCAGCCAGGACTGGGACCACGGAGCATCAGAGCAAAGGGGATGGCACTGCCCACCAGTGGGAGTAGAAACACCGTCCCCCGGTGACATCACCCCACCCTTCCAAGGACAGTGTCATCAGGCTACCACAAAGCTCCCCTCTCTCGGTGCATGGGTCACACATGGCCTGGGATTTCAGCTCCTTAAGGATACATCTTATTTCTCTAAAAGATGCCTGGTGGTGCTGAGGGAGAAAAGGAGAGTGGCATTTATTACCAGTTGACTACTAATCCTGGGTCTTGAGTCAAGATATTCACTCAAGGTCACAGAGCTGGGACCAGAGCCCAAGTCAGCTGCCACCTGAGTCCATCTTGGAAGTGAGAGAGGTAGGGAAGTGGTTATGGAGGGGTAGGTTGGGGCTGGCCGTATCCCTAGGTCCCTGACCACTCACCCCCCCAACCTTGAGTCCAGCCCTAGGCTGATGTTTTCACTCTCTCCCTGCAGAAGCCACAGGGTACTCATGCCACGTCCCTCCCAGGGCCTGGTGCGAGGCAGGCGAGGTCATGGGAGAGAAGCTTAAGGCAGGCCAGGAGCACACTAAAGGAGCCAGAGGTCTGGACTTGATTTCTTGGCAGGGAGACCTCGGGCAAGTCAACTCCCCTCACAGGATGTCCCAGGGTGCTCATTTGTAAAACCAGGATGGATAATCATGTCATCCCACCTAGGAGGTTCAAAGGCTCTCATGCAACACATATGCACTCTGTCAAGTGCAAACCAGTATACACGTGCCATCCTCCTCAAGGATCGATATAATGTGGTGGGCATCAATATCCAGCATGTTCTCAAATGAGGCAGGGAATGAGAGAAGCTAACCCTACCACTGTACTCAAAGAGCGTCATTTTAGCTGCTGAAATGTGAAGTCATTTAAGAGGAATTTAAAGGCAGTGCCACCTGAGACAGGGGCACAGCTGACATGGACAGATCCAGATGCCTGTGCACAGGGGGGCCAGCACTCGCCTGTGTTTGTGCTGATGGGATCCCCGGGTGGGGGCAGGACAGCATGGCTGGCAGTGCAGGAGGAGCCTCATGGATGAGACTGGAGCTGTGGAGGATGTGTGGGGCTAGGAGAAGAGGGAAGAGAGGGAGGCAGGGCTGCTTGGATGGGGTGGCTGTAGGAATGGACATGACCCTCTGGAGGAGGCGGGCTTCCTCCTTGGGGCTCCCACAGCACCCCTGTGGACCAGGGGTGAGCCCCAGGCAGAGCTTGAGATCCAGGGGACTGCAGGTGGACAGGGAAGGGGGTCCAGGCAGAGAGCAGGTGGGAAGTAGACTACAAGCAGCTCCATTTGATGGAGTCCATGGAGTAGGGACCCCAAAAGCTGGCCTTCAGCTTTATCCTAGGGGACAGGGGCCACAGCAGGATCTGGGTCAGGGAGATCTTTTGGAAGCAGCAAAAGACTTGGTGACTGGAGGAGGCAGCTGGAGGCAGGGTGTCCAGCAGAACAACGTCTGCAATGGTTGGGGGTGAGAAAGCAGGGCTGCTACTGGGCCTCACTAAGGAGCGGATGCAGGCATGCCATTGCCTGCCAGCCTGGAACTGAGCACATCCAGGGTCTGTGGCTACTGCTGCCCACCCCCAGCCCACAAGATGATGCAACATATCAGATGGGTAAGTCTTCATCACTCAGGAGCCCCAGCTGCGTCAGCTCATCTCAGAAAAATGAGTGCCAGGGTTCTCAACGAGGCCCTGGTTAACGGCCTTCATCATCAGGGCTACCAGGCCGCTCCAATAGCTTGGAAACTTGGCCAGCAGACTCGCCCCTCTCCTTGAGCGAGCTTCCCTGCCAGAAGCCCTTCACACACAGGCTAGTTCAAGGAGCCATTTACTCAGCTGGCGCCCGAGGCTCTTTTCTCTGCTGTCCTTGGATGAGGCATCCAAGAAAAACAAGAGATTTCATTCACTGGTACAGTAAGTCCCAGCTGATCCACGTCCAGACAGCCCATTCAATTACTCTTCTCTCTATCAACAATATATGTTTTCTCCCTCCAAGTCCTTCAATACAAGGTTTGGAAAGGCTGCAAAATCCAGAGATACAAAATTTCCTACAAGACAGAAGCAGCAGGGGTTAATTTTATTTTTTTTTAATCTTGTAAAGAAACAATGGAATACTGGAAAAAGACCAAAATCTCCATCACTTTATCCTACATGTTAAAATTCACCTTCTTATTTAAGGGAGGGAAGACACAGGACAACGTGACATAGGCCAAGTCTTGTGGTTGGCACCACACAAATGTTGAGTCAAACACCACCTCTGTGACTTCCTGGCTGGTGACTATGGACTCCCAGTTTCCCTTTCTGTGAAATAAGTCACACGCCTGCTCTACAGGCCTGCAGAAAGTGAAGAGACAGTGTCCACAGGGTGGGTGGCAGCACGCCCAGCAGCCAGCGAGCCCTGCAGAACTGGGAGCATGGCCCCCGCCCTGGGGCTGTTTTCCTGACCCCCAGGGTGAGACCTCAGCAAACTTAAAGGGCCTGGGGCCTGGGGTGGGGCGCTTACCCACACCAGGCCTGACGACCTGCTGGGGACTACAGAGCTTCGTGCAGCAATCATTCACCTGCACTGAAGTCCCTTGTTCTCTGTGGACAGAAGTTAATGGAAAGCATGAGAATACCAACATCTGAGGATGCAGAAAATGAGTATCACCAGGTCCACGGGTGAGGGCACAAGCTCTGTAGGAAACATGTCTATAAGCTTTGTCTGGAAGCTCAGGTGAAACTTTGGAACTAAGAAACCCATAGAGACCTGGGCTTGATTTATATCTGTACTAATTAGCACCAATTCAAACCAGCAGTCTAAAGTCTCTTGATTTCACTGTGATTAGGTGACAGCAGAGGAAAAACTCAAGGAGGCTCAGCAAGAGAAGCTGTCAGTCATCACAATTAAGGCTGTCCCCATGGCGTCTGACAGAAGAGCTTGGGAAGGCTGCTCTCAGGGCGAGAGCCACAGGCACCCCCGCAGAGGAACAGAGATGGTCCTGCTGGCAGGAGGAAGCTGGCCCCATACATCTTGGTCTGGTAGAAGCACAGACTTTCTCCTCCACAAACCTGTGGACTCCTCTAGGAAAATGACTGTTTCTCTCTCCCTCATTCACAAAACAAACACTGGTGAAGGCTTACTAGCCACCATGCCTCCAACAAGCAATTATTTTGTACCCTCTGTGTTGTGAGTTCACACTGAGCATAAGACGCAGATAATCAAAAGAGAACCAGGAAGAGCCACCACGGGGTGGGAGCACAGAGTGGAGAGCAGCAGGACTGTTTGAGGAGAGGACACAGTTTGCCTGGGCCTGGAAGAACACGTGAGAGTGACCTGGCCAGGAAAGGAGACAAAGACATGGCAGAGACAGGGAGCATCGTGGGCGTGAGCACGATGGGTCAGAGGCAGCCTGGCAGCTCTTCCCTCCCCAAAACCTCAGTCCTGAGGCCACTGGGTACAAGAGAGCAGCGAGGCTACAGTGGTCCAGGGAGTGGCATTAAGCCTGGGCAGGCTACAGAGGGGATCTGTGGAGTACAGCCGCCCCATGCGTGCACCGCCCCACGTGGGACACCAGAGCCTGAGCAGAGGGACGAGGGCCTCCATGCAGAAGGGCAGCCTGGCCTGCGCTGCTGGCGCACGAGTGGGAAGAGGAAGCAAGAATCAGCGGCATCGTGGGGTGGGGCCCCTTTGGCGAGAGGTAGAGATCCTAAGAGAGTGGGGGAGGGCGGGCTGCAGATGAGAGATCAGTTACGCAGAGGGGGACTGAAAAATTAGTAATTATAAGAAAGATGGAGCGTTGCAGAAGTGAGGCCCAAGTGAGGAAAAGGAACAAATCAGAATGAACCGTGCACTGTTGGGTTGGAATTAGAGATATCAGCATGAACCTATGGCTATTAATATAGATAGATGGAAAGATGGAGATGTTGAGAGAGAGAGAGAGAATTGATATTTACACAGATATGTCTATTTCCTGGCTCTGTCCTCTGAAAAGCCTTGGGAGTAGCAATATCCCAGAAGGAATGTCTACCTTTACAGTCTGGATCTTGGTTTCTAAATACCAGTTTTCACTGGAGGGAACCAAGACTCCTTGGAGAAGATGATGTCAGGGCTGAAGCTGAAGGTGAACCTGGAATATCTTGGGCCAGGAAGCAAGGACTTGCTCAAAGAATGAAAGAGATAGAGCCGGCCCGGTGGCACACTGCTACAGTGCGCCGCTTGGGAGCGTGGCGGCGTTCCCGCTGAGGGTTCGGATCCCATGTGGAGACCGGTTCCCGCTCACTGGCTGAGCGAGGTGTGGGCGCAACACCAAGGGTTGCGATCCCGTTGCCGGTCCCGGTCAGGTATGGGTGCGACACTGAGGGTTGTGATCCGTTGCCGGACATGAAAAAAGACAAAAAGGAAAAAAAAAAAAAAGAATGAAAGAGATAGGTCAAGAGGCACAGAAGGGGGCCGAGCCCATGGCGCCCTCGGGAGAGTGCGGCACTGGGAGCACAGCAGCGCTCCCGCCGCGGGTTCGGATCCTATATAGGGATGACCAGTGAGCTCACAGCGCTCACTGGCTGAGCGCGGTGCAGCCGGTCTCAAAAAGGACCAAAAAAAAAAAAAAAGAGGCACAGAAGGGAGCTTGAAGGAGCTCCCACTGATAAGATCTGGGACAATTTGAGCATCGAAATAAATATTTTAGCCCAATGAATAAAATAGGAAATGATGATTGCATACAAACATAAATAAATGAAGGAAACTTTGATGAGGAACAGGATTATTTACATAGTTTCAAAGCACCTTCCCACAAGATACTTAAGAAAAATGTAACCTTATAGTAAAGGAAGGCAAAAAAAATAGTTTCCACAAGATGAAAACTTCTAGAGCTCTGTTGAACAACAATGTGAATATAGTTAACTACTGAACTATACCCTTAAAAATGGTTAAGATGGTAAATTTGTTGTGGTTTTTTTTAAACCACAGTACATATGTAATGCGTACATACATACATACGAAAAGCAAGAAAATGGCATTAAGAAAGGACTATGCACAACAGATATTAAAATATACTATAAAGCTATAATGATTACACGGGTGGTACTGGCTTGTGGGTAGACAGATCAATGGAAAACCTAAACATATGTTTATTATTAAAGATTATTGATTAAATGACTTGGGGACAATTAGGAATCTTTCAGGAAAAAGAAAGGATGGACCCATGCTCATCACATATTTGTAAATTCCAGATAAATAAAAGATGTAAATGTTAAACGAGCCTCCAAATGGGGAAGGTCTTTCTAAGTATAATAAAAAAAAAAAAGATTTTTTTAAGAGGTTGCTCAATTTGAAATAAATTTCCTAGTATGACTCACTCTCTTGAGGAATGACATATTTATAAGGATGTTTATTGTAACCGTGTTTTTTTTTTTTACTGCAAAAGATTAGAAACAACTCAAGAGTCCATCAAAAATACAGAGCAAACACAGGAGCACACATCTTACGCAGTGGTTACAAAGAATGTGGCAGCTCTGCGTGGGTTAGGATGGAATGATATCCAGCATTTATCCTTACGTGAAAAAGGAAAGTGGCAGAACAGCTGTCAGATGCTCCCATTGAGGAAAAGAAACACAGAGAATATGTCTGGACACATAACCAGAAACAGGACAGCGGCAGCTGACAGAGAGGGCTGGGGTTTACTTCTCACTGCATATACTTTTGCACCTCCTGACTTCTGAACCACCTTTGTGCACATTTTATCTTTGCTAAATAAATAAACCAGACAAATACCGAGCACACAGGCTCGCAGAGGTTATATTGTAGTGGGCGGAGGTCCCTCCCCACCACGTTCTTAGTCTTCCCCTTGGAGGTGGGCTAGCACAGAGAGGGGAGCCTGGCCTTAGAGTCATACCTGGGATCAGGCTTCACTCTGTCACTTACTCGCTGGTGATCACGAAATGATCTTTTTGATTTTCGTGTTTCCTCTCTGTAAAACAAGGTGGTTTTACCTATCTCATGTTACTGTTGTGAGGACCACGTGACATGAGTTACATTAAACACCAGCAAAGTCCCTGTCTACAGAGGAGTCTCAATCAAGGTAGTTCTGCTGATTACTGGTACAGCTCTATGCACTTGAGACGTTTCTCAGCTTTGTGGCTCAGTTTCGTTATAACCTGGGTGCCTGGGCCCAATGTAGGTAGGCACAGAGCATGGAGTTTTTAGCCTATTCTCATTAGCTCTTTGCTTACAGGATGGCTAACCTGGCACCTGCCACACTGTGGAGACTGCAGACATCTTTCCTTAGCTGCTGCTCAGGACTCAAGAGCTTCACTCACGGCTGTCCTCCTCTCAGCTCTATGGGCGGCTGAGCTGTGCCAGTGTTCACACTGCACCTGTCAGCTCTGGCTGCATGGCCTGCCCTAGCCCAGCAGGCCAGAAGGCACTGGGAGCATACCCACTCACCACATCCCACACTGGAGAGGATTGTTAGAACCTTACCTTTCCTGGAGTCTGAATCAGAAAACAAAAGGCATAGCCCCATGTCCCATTCTCCCACAGGATAGGCCTACTGCAGATATTCCCCTTCCAAAAAGGAAATGTCTCTTAAAGAAAGTGGTAGGCAGCCGGAGGAGGGGGAGTAAGAGCTAGGGCATCCCCGGGGCAGCCCCCTGTGTCTACACAGACTGGCACACAGAAGGTGCTCACTAGCTGTTTGCTGGACGGGTGGGTGAATGGATCGATGGGTGGATGAATAAATCAATAAGTGAGTGGGTGGATGGGTGGATGGACTGATGGATCAATGAGTAGATAGGTGGGAGAAAGGATTGATTTGGTGGATGAATAGATCAATAGGCCGGTGGGCAGGTGGGTGGATGGACTGATGAGTGGCTACGTGGGTGAATGGATCGATGGGTAGTGGGTGGGGTAGATGGATGGGTGGGTGCATGGGGGATAAAAGTAAAAGAATGGAAATCTAAAACAGTGTCAAGGTTCATCTTGAGGTCACTGTTGATTTGCCTGGGAGCCACAATTCAGTCCAGCAGCCTCTCCTAGCCTCTTTTTCCTCATCAACAGAAAGAATGACAATACATTGTTCATCTATCTCCTTCACAAGAGGCTGACAGCAACAGGTGAACATGCAGCACTGAGCTGCTGGAATCTTCCCAGCATCTTGTCAGGACTGCCCTCTTCTCCAGCAGCACCCTCACCCCATTGCCTCTGAGTGCATGTGTCACCCCCTCCCAGTAGGTTGAACAAAAGCTTCCCAGCTGCCCCCTGCACTTATTGTCCTCAGACGGCCCCTCTCAGGTGGGTCCAGGAAGCCTTGTCGAGCACCTCCTCCAACCCACCTGGACACGTGCTCACTGATTCCATGGAGAGGACAAACAAGTGACCAGGCAAAGACACCCCCGAGTGGTAAGGGGTGAGAGGTGAGCAAACGGTGGTGAGGAAGGCTTCCTGCAGGCAAAAGGTGCCTCTGGAAGGGTCAGGAAGCATTCTTTCAGGTGGAAAGAGCCGGGGTTGGGGAATTTAAATCCACCCAGCTTATGTTTTGGGTCACATTCCTGTCCTTCATACTTGAGCACTGTCTAGTCAACTGGCTCAAAAAGACTTGCCCCCCAGCTCCAAGAACAAACCCCAGCCCAGCCACCATCATGCCACACTCTGTGCTGGCATTGGGGTAAGTCAGGGCAAGGCTGGGCTTACTCAGCAGGGCACCCCATGCTGGCATGGAGCAGGATTCCTCTCCACTGGTGGCCACCTCCTAGAGAATCTGGTGATCAGCAGTTAAGTCACTTCTCTTTGCCAGCAGGAGCATGGGTCAACACACAAGCCTGGAGACCACGCTGGCTGCAGGCATGCAAAACCTTCACAAAGCACATGCAGTCTGCACCAGGAACCTGCTCTGGAAACAGAGCCTCGGAAACTGACCAGGCCTGTCACAGGCAGTGTCAAGAATGTCTTGCAGTGTCACAGATGGAAAAAAGAAGCCATTAATGACCACTAAGAGAGGACTGTCTGAGTGTATTTGGGCACATCCACATGGAACCATTTAAATCACATGGAAGAATGACATCCACGCCTTGGGCTCACATCTGGCCTTGAGCACATGGGAGGACGATGACCTCACTCACAGACACTTACTGAGCAACCATGGCCTTGGTGCTGAAGGTGCATCTGCATGCTCATGCACTTGCCGGGAATGGGAGACACAGTCAACAGACCTGGAATTTGAGGGAGAAACATGCCACACGGGGGCTGAGGGGATGCGAGAGAAGAGGTGCAGTTCAGCTATGGAGGGTACGGGCAGGGAAGTCCACCTAGAAGAGCTGAGCTGGAAGGAGAGGGCTGGATGAGGTTATGGGGGCAGTGGGTATAGAGGCCTAGAAGAGAGAGGGGTGGACCATGGCTTGTGGGAACAAGTGACCGCAGTTTAGGGAATCTGCGGCAGGCACTGCTGGAAGATGGGGTAGGAGAGTAAAGAGTGAAGGAACCGAGGCTGGAGAGGCTGTGCTGCCAGCCTGGGGGCTTCTAAACCACATCAGAAGCTTTGGGTTCTACCCTTGGAGCTCTGGGAGCCACAGAAGCAGTTTAGGCAGGAGAGGGACACAATTAGGTCACGTTCAGGAGGTTCGTGCTGAGCCATGGAGAGGACAGTGCATCAAAAGGCAGCGGAACCGGAAGTGGGGACAACAGTGGTAGGACAGATTGTGGGACCTTTTCACCCACCAGTTTCTCTCGGAAAACTTATAATAATGCTTCCTCTGCTGGGTTATCATGAGCAGTGAGTGAGATGATGCAGAACGTTGCAGGTTCCCGACACGTGGCAGCCAGCACTCCACAAGCGCAATTCCGCTTTGGGGAAACGATTGCAGTTAAGCAGGCTCCCAAACATGTTGGAAAGAAGACATTCGTGGCTAAAGATTGAGAGGCAAAGGGGGAGGTGGGATGGAGATGGGAGAGGAAGACCAGGTGGTGTGGAAGTGAAGGAATAGGCCGTGGGGCCAGGCCGCCGGGGTCGGAGGCTGGCGGGGCCACAGCATAGCTGCTGCCTTCTGGGCCTTGGTCTCCTCATCCAGCGAACGGATGCAATGTTGTTGCCTCCTCTCAGGTGGCGGTGAGGGTGTGCAGCTCAGAGAATGCTCCTGACACAGAGAGGCTGCCACTGCCCACACATGAAAAGACAGGGAGGGACCTGTGGGAGGGGGATTAGGAGCCAGGAGCTTTTTCTTTGTGTGTGGGTTTTTTGCTGTCACTTGGATTCCCCAAAACCACCTGGTCCCCTACCCCAGCGACCCCAGACTCATCACTGGGCCTCAGAAGTGCTAGCAAACACGTTGGCTTGGGAGCAGATGTTTGGAGATGCAGGCTGTGCCAGAGAAATCCGCAGCCTGATGCCGTTGCTAAGTTACCTGGGAAGGAGGCAGAGGGCAGCTGCCAGGAGCCGCAGGCGGCCACGACTGCCCTCCCAGCAGCTAGTGGAATGGGTGCTCTCGCTCCCTCTCCCAGGCAGTTGAAGATGTGACTGCATTTGGTGACCTACAGCTGCCATTCTGCATGAACCTCATGCTAGAAACAAGCAAAACCACTCGCCCCCCCCCCCACAAGATTTCCACATTACACAATTAAATGAAAGGATGCATTCCAGGAAGGGGAGCATGTCTGCCTGCAGAGCCCTGGGATGTAGACCCTCCTCAGAGGCACCCAACAGAGTTCTGGCTGCCTGGCACTCCTGGATCCAGACTCCTGAATGGTGCTGGCTGAATGCACAAGGCGCCGTTTCACAGAAGGAGCAACATTCTGACCTGGCAGGATCCGCAGCCTCTGCCGGTGGTCTGTCCCTAGGGAAGCCCATGAGTGTTATCAGTGCCAGCGGGTTCTGTGCCATGTCCACAAGCGCACTGCTGGCTCCTTCCCCACAAGGCTGGGGAGTCTGGCTCTGCCTCTCACCTCTGCATCAGGGACACCTGCACAAGCTCCCACACCAGTGCCCACTGGGATGTGTGCAAACAGTCTGCTGACCAACCTGGGTCCCTAACCTGCGTCTCCAACCCTCATCAGACTAGCAGCATTCCCAAGGCAGGGACCAGGTTTACGAGGGACAAAGGTGAAGAAGAGGGGAGATGTGAAAAATGGATATTTACTGAATGAATGGATAAATTCATCATACCACATACAGCATACTCCATGTAACCTCAGGCAACACCTCCCCTTCTCTGGGTCTTTTTCTTAATTTGTAAAAAGGGAATAGTAATGATAACCTCACAGACTTGTGCAGGTCAGACTAAATGCATGTGACGAGTCTGAGCCCTGAGCCGTGCTCCCCAAATGTGAGGCAGCCACATCCGCTGAGACGAGGCCGTGGCGTGCCTATCACACAAGTGACCAGAGGCCGCTCTGTTTCCTAGACTGCAATTATCCTCATTCCTACAAGCGCTGCCTTCACCTTACAACTCAGAACTTGAGCTCATGGGTGGGATTTGCTTGGTAAGTATTCGGAGAATGTGTACGGGAAATAACCACTCCACAATGTAGCTCGAACCTAATTTGCATTTGCTGGATGTCTCTGAAAGACAGCACAGGCCAATCACTCATGTATCTGAGAAGATACAGACAGAAGAGTGTTATCGGTTGAAGAAGGTAGAGGGTGGCACAGCAGTAGGATATTCAAATCAGTGTGGCAAATTGCTTAGCCACATTAGTCACCATGACGGTGTATCTATGGAAATGCCTGGAAGACATTTGAGAAATGTCCTCAAAATAGACGGTCAGGGAGCACACTGGGTTTCTGCAACAAGCACAGAAAGGCCCAGCCCTACCTCCTCCTCTTTCCACTCGGAGGACAGGATCAGCACCTCCGTTTTCAGGACCCTTCGTGGACCAAGACGGAGGCATCTCGGAAGCTCCAACTGGACCCTTGGACTCAGGGTCCTGTGCTGGGCCTGGCCCGGCCCCTGGCCCCTGGCTCAGCCCTGCCCTCTGTGCCCGCCTCGATGTTGGATACCCCATAGGAGGAGGGTGCTGGCCCCGGGCTGGATTCACGCCCCAGAATCTCAGCTTCCTCCTCTCTACAGCCACAACAGGGACGGTGATTCTGGTGGCCCACACACTGCCCCGTGGCTCAGCTTCAGTGCCCGTGGAACAGCCTCCTTAAGGCCACGCCGGCCCCTGTAAGCCTGTAAAATATGATCTCCACTGGGATCACAGGTATTTCTTCAAACTTTCACTGAGGATTTGATACCCTCAGCATCTCCATTTTACAAGAGAGGAAATCGAGGCACACAGAACTTGACCACTAGGCCCAAGTCAAGTCTCACCGTGAGGCTGTAGCACGGCCAGGACCAAGACCCAGGTCAGCTGAGCACTGACCCCACGTCCATCCAAGCCACACGACTGCCGTCCCCATCACCCGGTAAAAGCTGATGGCTTTGCTCTCTCTGCCAAGATCCCATAAAATATTAACAACCTCTGGGAATCCACACTGAGGGATTAACCCCAAATCAGAGAGAAAGATCTATGTACAAACCGCTGCACATAACTTCTGTGATAGTGAGCATTTTGAAACAACCTGAACATCCAACAACAGAACAAGCATTAAGTTATCTTATATCCATCTGATGAAGTCTGGTCCGGCCTTTAATAACACATTAACACGTTTATAACATGGGAAATGTTCATTCTTTTGTCAAGCGTAAGAACAGACACAGAAAGAGTATGATCATCTCTAAGAACAAAATTAAAATTGGAGGATAATAAAAAGTTGGAAACGCTCAAAAATGAAGTAGAGGTTGTTTGGGGGACAGGAAAAGACTAATTTTTCTCTGTCCAGCTTTCTGGTTCTCTTTCCATGTAAGAGTACACTGCTTTCATGAGGTGATCTGGGGAAGGTCAAGGTTCTGTGTGTGAGGGGTTCGGGGGTGGCCTGGACCCATTCCTTCCCTCCTGTGCAGCACTGGTGAGTGCCAGCTGCTGAGTACTGCGCACAGTTCTCCTTCATAGGAGGGGGCACTAGGCCTCAAGTCCTCACCCCTTGCCCAGCAGGTGATAAGTGCCTACTTTATGAATACAACCATTTTCTTTTTGAATCGACCACTAGACTTGCTGTAAGTCAGGGAAGGAATCAGTCAGCCCAGGCCAGGCAGCTGGAAGCCAGGGAGGGGCCTGCCAGGGAAGGGAGCTGGGCAGGCAGCCTGTGCAGTGTGACGCAAACTCCCTCAGACGCAGGGCTCTTGTGGAGCTGCGGCCTCATTTCGTCCTCTGAGGGGAGCCCAAGTGGTGGGGCGGGCATAGGGCACGAGGCAGCTCCAGACCCTGGTTAGGGCAGAAGCGGGCAGTGGAGACAGGAGCAGGCAAGGTGGGAGGGGACCATGCTGAGGCCAGAGGTGAAGACCCAGGGGCTGGAGGCAGGCAAAACCCACCTCCTCTTGGGGCCCCCGCACTAGTGCTGGCCACCCCGAGGGCCAAACCTTTCACCTAGCAATCTCAACTGACCAGTCACCCATCCAGGCTCAACTGCACATTAAACCCTCCTCCACGATACCATCCAGCCCATTCACCTCTAAGCAGTCTCTCCCTCCTCCACGGCACCCTCCGCCTGCATGCCTGGGTCAATCCTCCCTCTGGTGCTCTCGGCCAAGCGCCCACCACGTGGTTAGTGTGACTCTTAGCCTGGGTGGGCACATTTTCTCTTCCAGGCTGTGAGCTCCTTGAGGGAATGGATAGAGAAAAAGAGACACAGAAAGAGCCCAGAGAGACTAGCAAGGCCCAATTTGTGAGCAAGAGGTATGCGGCGAGGAACAGGCTTATTTGTGTGAGCTTGTTTAATTCTCCCAAGAGCCCTGCCAGGTAGTGGTGTCACACACTCCACAGAGAGGACTGGCACTCAGAGCACCAGTGACAGCTTCAGGCATTTGGCCAACTCAGTGAAATGCGGCAAAGTAGAAGCCAGATCTGCAGGTTTTCAAAGCCACAACCACACCAGGGGTCTGTGTCTGGCTTATTTCTCTACATTCCAGTGCCTGAACTGAGTCACAGGATGAGGATGCTGTTCTCCCACAATCTGTATATACACAGACATAAATACATGATCTAAAGAGATGTTCAGAGAGAAAGTTCTGTTAGAGATGGAAAATCCCCACATGGCTGCCTTTGGGAAGAGGTACCATTCAGCTCTGCCGAGATCCCAGCAGGCGATCACCGTCATCTCCCTGCAGCAGAGACCAACCCAGGGTGTGCAGGCAGCCGGCGCAGCCATGGCTCCCAGGGGAGCAAGGACACCGTAGGACCTCTGACATGATGGAATGCAGGGGGTGGCACTGAAACCCTAGGAGCCACGGCAAGCCCCTGCCCTCCTGGATCTGCATCTATGCTCCCGCATCTGCAGCACCGGGAGGGAGGCTGCAGTCACGATGACTGTGACTCGCAAAGCTTGAGGACATGCTGGAGTCCCGTTTAAGAACTGGACCCCAGCCCAGGTCCTCCCTCCCCAGCTCCCCACTTCACCTCACAGGGGAGGCCTGGGTGTCCTGTGCTCGCAACAGGGGTGAGAAAGTCACCTCAGAAATCCAAGTCCCCACAATGTCCATATCACAATCAATAGCCACATATTCATTTGACAAATAAACACCTCAAGATTCTTAAGAATGTTCATATCCTTTGACCCAGTAACTCCATAACTACAAAACTGGTCTAGTCAGAAAATTAAACCGAAACTTGTGTATAAAGATGCTCGTTGGAAACAACCATATGTGAGAACAGTTGAAAACATCACGACACTGCAAACAGGAGAACGTTATGCACTGTTTCTGGAGACTATTTCATGCCATGAGGACAGGGACTAGGCCTCGGCAGGATGCTCCAGAGACCGAGGTACAGGGTGGGTGCTCATGGCTGGTCTCCCGCAGGGATGAGGCTGCTGGCCACCCAGCAGAAATGTCCTTCAGGTCTTACAGCACTTTCAAACAGCCATGCGCCTCCTCTAGGATAGAAGTATCAGCACTTGGATTATTCGACAACATGCCGGTGAGCAAGTGAACCATGTCCACAGCAGCTGTACCAAACATTACCAATTTCCAAACAGCAAAGGAAAACACTCTGCAGATACCATGCACGTGCAGCAGACGGAACCTCATCCCTCCTGGGACCCCTCCCAGTGGTCCCTGGCAGGAGGGACCTCCACAGACCCCCTCCAGGGCACACAGCAGAGGAGTACTCCTTCTTTGAGGAATTTATTTCTTTTAACAACACAATACATTAATAAAAGTTTCGCTTCATTTTTATTAGCCTTTCTAAAGAAATCAACTTACTTTAGATCCAGAAGGGTTTTGTCTTCAAATCCTACTAATATAACAAAAGTTGATCACACTGTCAGTCGTTGAACAGTTCATAAGTCCATTCATTCAACAACTACTTGCAGAGCACCTCATACGTGGTAAGCGCTTCCCATCCACTATTTACACCATCTGAGCCACCCGATAGCTTGGTGAAGTGGGTTTTATCATGTCCTACAAACCAACAGATGGGTTAGGTGAAGGCAGAGGAGCCTACCCTGGTCTCCTGACAAAGAAGTCAAGTCATATCTGGAAATAGGCCTTAGATTTCCAACGCACTGAGCCTCAAACCACAGTCCTAACATAGGCACTTTGAACTTCCTACAGTTATAAAAAAAAAGAGTTGGCATCCAAACTGCAAACCATCTTTCTCTGCCATGCAAATGGGATGCCAAAACAATCTTCTCAAACTCTCCAAGATCAGAGACAGCAAAAGATGTCAACTCTTGAGCCAACTCTGATTTACTGGCCATGGGGAAAACACACCCTCTGTTCACGACGGCGCCACACTTCCATCCAGCTGCACTTACCAGGCCCCCTTCCCTCCCACCCCTGCTCACCATCTACCAGACGGCTGGGGAGAGTGACTGTCTAGGGGTGGCTCCCTGGGACTTCCCTCTGAAGGTGGCTCAGCCCCATATAGATACCAGTGAGTACACCTGCTGGCCCGGCCCCCGGGGCAGGGCTGGGGGGATATTGAGAGTGAAGAGAATGAATTCACAGAGGGCCCCTCTGAAAGTTTATCACACCAAGGCTCAGACACCTGGCTGTTAGAACTGAGCTGATCTTCATGAACAACAGCAATATCCATATAAAAGACTCTGTAGCTTTTAAAACATAAGTGATTATAATAAATCTTTGCTCTACAGTCAGTAGGGATTTATGGTTTGCAGACACATTGATAAATGTCATTTCACTTTGATTCTGATCCTCAGAGCAGCAAGCACCATGAGGTTGCCATAAGAAATGCCTGTGCCACCTTGTGATGGGGAAACAGAGGCTCAGAGATATGCACAATCTAGGGCTGGCCCATGGCTCACATGGGAGAGTGTTGTGCTGATACCACCAAGGGCACAAGTTGGGATCCCTACATAGGGATGACCGGTTAGCTCGCTTGGGAGAGTGTGGTGCTGACAACACCAAGTCAAGGGTTAAGATCCCCTTTGAAAGGAAAAAACCCAGACCAAGTGCAAAAGAAACACACCAGGAGACAGGGACTCAACCGAAGTGTATTAGGCAGGCAAAATGAACAATTGGGCTGCCCTCTCGGAAGTGGGAGCAGCAGCAGGGAGAGTCAGGGTGGGCCTTTTATATCCAGTTAGGCGGAGCTGGACTGTTCCTATTGGCTAAGGAGGAAGGGGAGGGAAGCAGGCGGGGTTTAGGCTGAGCTGGGACTTTCTCATAGGTGGAGAAATTCGCACGCACAGGAAGGGGATGTGGTGGTGAGGAAGAAGGGGAAGGGGTATTTTTGTGATTCTCGGAAAATATGCCGTTCTAGGGACCTGAAACTCTCTGCAGCCACTTTGGGTGTTCCTCCAGTCCGCCTGCCACCATCTTAGACATCGGCTAAAACATAATTGCCTAACACCCTTACTGGTCATCTTTATAAAAAAAAAAAAAAGAGAGACATGCACAATCTGTCCAGGTGACTCCCCAGCATGTGGCAGAACTGAAACCTACATCCAGCTCCACTGACTCCCCAACAGCCTCTAACACACCATGCAGGTAACTGAAAGTACGATGTCAAAGACACTTGCTTTCAGATATGAATGCAGTTAAAACTACGGCTCTCTTCTCTCCCCCATCCCCACCCCCTAACCTCTTCTCTCAGAGGCTGTGATGAATCAAGGTCACTGGCATCAGTGAAACATCGCCCTGCACTGAACCCGACCGTCAGAGGCCCAGCATGCATCTGAGCATGTCCAGTCCCACCACCAGCCCACGTTGCCTATTGGGGGTCAGGGGATAAGGAGACAGGCACAAGCTTTGGAGGAAACGATGGAGCAGTGAGGCAGGGACTGCACTAGGCACTTTGTAGACATCATTTCATGTGACCCTCTTAGTAACTCACACAGCAGGCATTATTACCCCCATTCCATAAATGAGGACAATCAGGCTCAGACAGGTTAAATGATTGCCAAAGGTCACACAGCTAATACATGACAGAGCTAAGATTTGAACCCAGGGTTGCCTGATCCTGAAAGGCCATTGGACAGGGCTACATTTCCAAAAGAACTTCCTAAACTCGCCTGTGAAAAAAAGGGGAAGAAAATTAGGGTGAGAGACAGAGGCAGCAGCATAAGATAGCAGTGTTTGGGCCTGGCCCACAGTCTTCGGGCCTCTCAGCAGGTGCCTCTGCCCACGCGTGCCTGCTCAGCTTCCGGGCTGTTCTGCACTGACGGGCATCCCAGGGACAGCCTAACTTCCCAGTCCTGGCTCTAATTGTCCATTTTTCTCCCTAATTTCCCCACTATTATAAATTTTTAAAGGGTGTTCTTAGTACACCCAGGGAAGAGGGCAAAATGAGCAGAAAAGACCTTTATTATTGTTAAGTATTAAACCTCTTCTTCATCTGAAACCCCCATGTTGCCTGTCTTCTTCTAGCCCTGCTGGTTTTCAGGCAGGGCTGGGGCTAAGGTTCCTCCCTGGGTGGGTAAGGCATGGTGGCTTTTAACATGCTCCCAGCTCTGCTTACCCTAGAGCCCTGAGGGCAAGTGCTGACCTCTGAGCCTCAGTTTTCCTGTTTGTCAATGGTGGTGATAACCCTCTCTCATGGGACTGTGGCAAGAAGTAAATGGCATCACTCATGCAAAACACCCGGGACAGGAGATGCTCAATAATCTGAGCTCCTCCTTCTCAGTCCTGTGCCTCTCCAGACCCTCCTCTTACTTATAGTCTACCTGAAACAGTGCCCTGCTACCCACCTCCCCACCCCCAAGTCACTCTGCTTTTTGCTCCTAGGCCCTGTGCTGCCTGTGACCTGCCATTCACTCACCTGCCCTAGGAAAGTCCGGCTTACCTGCCAGAGGGCATCTCCTATGGCTACAGACAGAAGTAGGGCTGGTTCCCTGGGGCATATCCCAGATCTGTGTCCAGGACGGTCCAGGTGTCTGACCCTCCTCAGCTGCCTGAATCTGGTAGAAGTAGCTGACTGTGCCCAGGTAATCAGGAGACAGGACATGCCAACCTACAAAAGTGTCTGGGCAACAGGGAAGCCTACAGGGCCAAACTGTGACACCCTCTGCAGAAACACCCAGCCCTTCCTTCCACACAGGCTGGGCCAGTGAGGAGGAAAAGGCCCAAGTATAAAATGCACACCCATTCGGGGCTCAACAGCTTTCCCCTGGGAGCAGCCAGCATGCAGGAGCAGACCCTACAGGGTGAGAGGTCTCAGGCTGAAGAGGGACAGTGGAATACACAGAGAAAGGCTTATTTCTATCTTCAGTCCCCCAGGATAATTACCATGTGTGTCTAGCATGCAAAAGGGGCAGATCAAGTTTATTAATGAACTGGATGTGCAATCAAAGAGGAGATGCTCATTTACAACGAGCTCTTGGGTAAGAAGAGGAAGAAGGAAGATATATGTTTGTTACCAACTGATTGTTTGCTGTTGATCCAAAACAGATTATCTGATCAAATACCTTCCAGAGAACAACAAAGACTCTCACTGCAACAGCAATATTAACTTTGTTTCTCAGCAAAATATCTGTAAGTTCTATTTAGAAAGGTACAGACTAGGGTAAAAGTTCCTAGGTGCAACAGGGTGCAAACTGTGCCAAGCGTTAAAGAATAGTGATCTCTTCTAGGGTGAACGCGAGGTTAAGGTTTACGAAACACACATTTCCATACAGATGTGGTGAAAAGCTGTCAAGGCCTGGTCTGGGTGAGCAGAGTAAAGTAAGGTAGCAACCACACCCTTGTTCTCTCCTGCCAACCAAAACCACTCTCAGTTTAGTAAACACCTGCAGCATACACACCTATCAGGACACAGTTAATTGCCATTTCAGAAGATGGCTGACACTATAGCAACTGGACATCAGGGTACAGCTCAAGCTGCTGTGCCCCCAAACCACATCTGTGTTTTGACAGGCACCCAGCTCTTCCACAGGTGTGGGCAGACTGGACTCACCTGGGGTGCTGAACTACCTGCCCAGGTACCCGTGGCCGCCCATGCACAAGGGCACCAGCACAGCATGGTGAGCTTCTCTGTCCTCCAAAGTCTCCTGTGACGAACTTCAGCATGCACGCATCATCATTTGGTGTGCCCAACCACACCCCCGCGAGAACTAGCTTGCATATTTTGAGAAAAGGAGCACGTTCTCCCAGAATCGGTGGCGGCCAAGCAGGTACTCACCCCACTGCAGAGGAGCCAGCTGCAGGTGCTCCAGCACGAGCTGGTTCAGGAGTCCTTCCACGCTCGCCTCACCGCTGCGCTGCAGAGACGGGTGGGCCTCAGTCAAGGAAAACTCGGCTCCTGCTGAGCCCCTGGGACAGGAAAAGTTCTAGAAGTTTCTAGGCAGCAACTCCCAGATGGGAAACCTCCTACAGAAGACCAATCTCCCTCTTCTCAAGTGATGGTCTAACCAGCTGCTAAGACATCACACTGAGTATGTGGAGATCAGGGGCCTTATAAACATATCAAGAGCCTCTCATCTCTTACCCCAAAATCTGTTCAATTAAGCTACTGTTAGGTAAGAAGGAGAAATCCACTGGGATAATTTTAATCCAACAACTAATCTTGCTAGGGGAAATACAGTAAAGTGGAAGCTTATTTTTCCTTAATAAAACATGCAAACTGTGGTGCACTGTTCAATATGACCCCTGCGTTTCCTGACACGCTGGTTTCATGCTGGTTTCATATTCGCTGTGTTATACATCTTGATGTAATTACACATATTATTATAAAGAGCTCACTTTAGCAAGTTCATAATCGAGGAAGTCATAAAGTCTCTCAGCAAGTATCAGTGGATGAAGAAATTAGGTTTAGAAATGCAGAAAATAGAAGTCTCCCCGGCACTAATATTACACAGCCAATATGGTTCTCAGAAACAGGTCTATAACCCTCTCTCACTCTTCCTACATAAAGTAAAGCCACCATACTTAGGTTGCAATCAAAATGGAAAAATTTAGTGTCTGACATTCTCTAGTGATTGGGAAAGTTGGGGGAAAAAACACTCCTTCCTTTAGCACGTTAATTCCGTTCAGCAAACACAGCCAGGGCATCTGCAGCAAAACAGGCAAGATGGGTGGGGAGCCCCGAGGACACAAACCCTAAAGGAGAGAAGCTCACCGTTCTGCTGAAGATAGCCACTGAATATCACATCTGTCAAGACTCGGACAAATGTGAACAAAGCCCCTGCAGGCAGAGGGAGAGCAGGCAGAGACTGGGAGCCAGGAGAGAGAGGGAGCGGGATCTGCCAGGAATGCAGTGGGAGCTCTGGGTCTCGCTGCAGGATCGCTGGGGTGTCGAGTTAGAGGCACCCAGCACAGTGAGCACATCTCCCCCACCACACGGTGCAGATGAGCATCCACGCAAAGCTGCACAGACAAGGGGCTGCCCAAGACAGCTGGCTGGTAGCACAGGAGTGCAGGCCGAGGCGGTGAAGTGCAGGCAGCCAAGGTGCTGGGGAGCCACTGCCCACCCCCGAGTCCTAGCTATTTTGGACTTTTTTCAATTCTTCCAGAATACCATGTGCTCTCTCTGGACTCCATATCATCCCACATCCTGTGCTTTTTGCCTGGAAACACTTTTCCCTGCTCTCTTCTCCCTCCTAACTTTATTCATCCTTTAAGTCTCAACTTAGACCTCACTTCCTCCAGGAAGCCCTCCAAAGGCCCATATGCACCCCCCTGCAGCTCACACTAGATGTGACTGTCTTCCCACTGTCTGGTTTCACCACTAGCCTGCAAGCTCAGTGAGGACAGAGACCTCGTCCTGAGGCCTAGGACAGTGCCTCGTTCACAACAGTAGCTCAATGAATACTGCTGGATGAAGAAATGAACTCTGAGTGAGCAAACATCCTGGGCAAGCGATGTGGGGGCCACGCCTCTGTCAATGCCAGAACCCACAGCCCTCCATACGCAGCCCAACACTGAGACCCAAAAACTCTCCCACAGACGGATGCCCGCAGTCCCGCTGATGGCTGCTGCAAATGCTCAGGGCTCAGTTGCTCAGGGTCTTCTCCGCCACCAGCTCCAGCCCACTGGAGCTGTTTGCTTCATTCCATACCAGCATAAACTTAGTCCACCTCTTCCCTTCCTCACTGACAATCCCCCACCTGAGGATATAAGAGCTTGGCAGCTGTAACTGAGGCTCTGGGATTGCAAAAGGCACCGCGGCCCAAATGTAGGACCTGCCCCTCACCAGCTCTGTTCTCTCCTCTTAGTGGAGCTGGGCAGCTGAAAGGGCACGTTCTAGAGACTTAGCCCAGCTTTGACTCCTGGCACCACCACTGACAAGCTTTGATCAATTTACTTAAACTCCCCAGGTCTCAGTTTCATCATCTGTAAGATGGGTATAACAGAAATACCAACTGCACAAGGCTGTCATTAGCAGCATATGGAACAGTAGTCCTGGCCCATAGTAAACCTTAAATAAACATCACCTATTGCTAACAGTATCCCCATTCTCATATTCTATTACTCTTCCTTCCTCTCTTAGGAGATAGAACAATTCCTCTCCTTGCCTCAGGAATTCAGCCATCATTTTTCTTGCCGCAGACTCCCTTAGGGATCTTACTCTCCCACATGCAATTTATCAAAGTGTTTCTGCCAAAGATAATTCCCTCCCTAAGAAGAATTCTCTGAATGAAATTTTCTCCATGTCATTATGCGCACAGTCTATGTTTGTTGAACTGATATTATTATTGATATATACTGTGCAATGAACTCTTAATTATCTTATTTGGTCCTGTGACAATCCTGGGAATTAGGATTCATTTATTCACATCATTCATTCATTAGTTCAACAAGTAGCTATTGAATATGCTCAATAAGGGATATTGAGCCAAGACTATGAGCCAAGCCCCATGGAGGTCACAGCCTTGTAGGGGAGACAGCCTTGAAAACAGAAAATGTTGACCTCTAACAACCCCAGTTCTGGGTTTATACCCAAAACAACTAAAAGCAGGGACTCGAACAGATACCTGTACACCCATGTTTCAGCAGTATTATTCACAGTAGCCAAAAGGTGGAAGCAACTCACGTATCCACTGACAGATGAACAGATAAAGAAAAAGTGATCTAACCATACAATGGAATATTATTCAGCCTTAAAAAGGAAAGAAACTCTGACACATGCTACAACATGCATTAACCTTAAAGACAGTCTGCTAAATAAAATAAGCCAGCCAAAAAGGAAAAATTCTGTGATTCTACTTATATGAGGTCCCTAGAGGAGTCAATTTCAGAAACAGAAAGTAGAATGGCAGCTGTCAGGAGCTGGGGGAGGGGGCATTAGTGTTTACGGGGACTGAGTTTCAGTTTGGGAAGAAGAAAAAAGTTCTGGAAATGGATGGTGGTGACGGGTGCACAATAAGGTGAAAGTACTTAAAACTACTGAACTGAGCAGTTTAAAACACAGCTGAGATGGTAAGTTAAAAAAATAAACAGAGAAAAAGCCGACCTAAGGAAGGAGTCTGTCATTAGGAAAAGTTGCTGTGGAAGACGAGGGAGCAGCAAGCAGCAGGTGCAGAGAACTGAGGATCTCCCAGCAGAAGGGACGTGTGCACTGAGTGTTCCAGAAGGAGCTCAGGATGAGCTGGGAGAGGCAGGAGCCTCGACAGCAGAGACTCAAGCAGCTCAGGGGACTCCAGCAAGAGTGGCCGTGGAGGCAGTATGGCCCAATTCGATGGAAGAGGAAATTGAGGCCTCCGAGGGGTGGGCTGCAGTGCCCCAGCTGAGCCCACAGTGCCTGCCAGCCCTTCCCTCAGCCTTCCTGCCACTGCTGTTGCAGGTGGCTTCCCCTAACCGTGCCTCCCTGGCCGTTTCCTACCGCTCCTGAGGCGAGCTTTGACAAGCCCCAACCAGGCTGCCTTCAGGGAGGCAGCGCTCTTCAGCTCCGTTCTCTCTCTGGAAAAATAAATCCCACTTTCTCTCACAAGGAGCCACCCCACGTGGGAAGTGCATAGGGTGCTTTGGACCTCCTGGTTGTTTGGGACCTCAGAGATGGCCTGCCCAATCCCCTCCCCAAGCCAAAGCCACAACAAGGAGGTCAGGCCCAAGGGGCACCCAGGCAGCACCTGAGTATCAGGCTCTCTGTTCAGAGACCCGCACAAGAGTGAGTGAGGGAAGGGACAGAAAGGCAGGCCCCACTCTTCTCAGGAGAAATGGCCAATGATGCCACGTCCCCCACAAGTGCAGTCCACAGCCAGTGACTGACTGACACGGGGAAGGGGCTTGCAAAGGCTGCCTCTTGCCTGGAGATGAGACTCACTACCCAGTCAGGTGGAGCTCCAGACTGGTGGTGGGCCCTGGCTGCAGCAGGACTTGCTGCGGCCCTGCCCCTGCTCCCCCCAGGCTACTCCTGGGAGCCACCCGGAGGGGCCCCCTCAAGGCCTGTTTTCTCAGCTTTCGGTTAAAAGGAGGCAAAGGCTTTTCTCCCTGCTGGACTGTGAGCTCCTGGAGACATCTGTTCTCTCACAACTCAGCACCTAGTTGAGGGCATGTAGGTCCACAGTGGGGTTTAGAATATACCCGTGGTTTTGATCAGCTGCCAGGGAGGGAGAGCTGTTTAGCAAAGTGGTTAGACCACCTACTCTCACAAAGGCCAAAGCCAGTGGATCTCTGTGTCCCGGTAATGCTCAGATCACCTATGCAAACCACCAAGTTTCTGTTAAATGGCAACCCGCTCTCAGTTTCCCAAAAATTTAACTTTCCTTAGAGGAGCTGGTTGGTATGAAGAATGTATCGGCTGGGAAGGTCTCTATCTTTACGACAGGGCACAGTACAGTGTTTAGTTGCCATGAATAATGAGTGAATTATTGTTGTTCTTTTGAACACACATATTTGAACATTCTAACACTCAGTGCACCAGACTAAATTACTTCTCAAGGTGAGGAATGTCAAGGGATCTCAGCAGGAAAGATTATGGCACTTTTCTGGAGGAGGGGGCTGCAGAGCAGAGCACCTACCCGGTGCAGAGGAGGCACCTAGCGGCGTCTGTAGAGCAAGCGAGTGAGCAGGCAGGCAGTTGGGCACGCAGGCACGTGGCAGAGGGGACCTTGCCTCACCCTTCCCACAGCCTTGCCAGGTGCAGTGATGGGCCGTGCTTATTCCTGCACTTGCTCATGGGTGTGGGGTAGGAACTGAACCCAGGATCCTGGGCTGCCCCAGATGTTCACAGTCTGGCCAGGTGAGGCTGCTGCATTGCACAGCCTCCTGGGGCTCCCCATACCCATGAGGCATTACAGATTCTGAGGGCCAGGGGGCTTTTGGGGGAGGGGACAGCAAAAAAAATGCAGCCCCACCACACCCTGCAGATGTTCACGTGCGAGTGCGAGGCTGCTGCATTGCACAGCCTCCTGGGGCTCCCCATACCCATGAGGCATTACAGATTCTGATGGCCAGGGAGCTTTTGGGGGAGGGGACAGCAAAAAAAATGCAGCCCCACCACACCCTGCAGATGTTCACGTGCGAGTGCATGTAGATGCTAACGGCCAAGAGCTCACATTTCCTGATCTGAGCAGCTTACACACTAAGTGATTTAAGTTTCATCCCAGCACCATGACTAGGCATCATGTCCCATCTGCGGAGAAGGAAAGGGAGGTGAAAAGAGGTCAGGAACCCGCCCGGGCCACACAGTCACAGCAAGTCCCCAGACAAGCTGACCCCAGGCTTTTGTCTCCACCACTGACTGCTAAAGGCCTCCAAGTTACAGAAAGGGGGCGACAAGGTAAGTTAGGCCCAAAACGTGGAGCTTTTGTGTGTGAACATGAGCACGCATGCCAATGTGAATGGGCATGTGCACATACAACCACAAGTGCACATGCTCAATTCACGCCCCGAGCCCTGCACAAAGGTGGGCCGCTAACAAACTTCAGGGCCTGCTCCCTCGAGGCCCGAGGAAGCCCCTGCACTGCTGTGCTCCTCTGGCCCCCACTCACCAGATAGAACCCCCAGCTGGAGGCCCAGGGCCCGCCCTCCCTCTTAGGCAGCACCCAAGGCACACCACGTGGCTGAGGCCAAGCCCTCACAGGAGCAGGTCAGGGCACTGAGAGGGAAACCTCCAAGATGGTCCTGAGATTCCAGCCGCCTCTTACCCAGAATGGAAGAGCAGGAGAAACAGCTGCAGATGAATCAATGACAGTCTGTAACTCTCAGGATGGCTTCCTCTCAAGAATCTCTGAGGCAGAGGCCCCGGAGCCTGCTAGCATGAGAAAAAGGAGAAAAATGTGGAGACAAAGAGCAAGAGAAAACACAGGCCAGAGGGGCCGGCCCTGCCTGCAGATGATGGAAGTGCATCTGCAGCCACTGACAAGAGATACCCAGCTGCTGGCAGAGTATGTCAGGCCATGGCACAGACACCATATTTTACTTCTTTACTTGGAAACAGTATGGTCTGGTCCAAAAATGCTCCATTCCAGGGCTCCCCAAAGGCCTGCAGGGCCACACCTGCTCTGAAGCCACTCTAGCTTGCTTCCACTGCAGAAGCACACAGGAGCATGGGCATTCCTGCACTGCAGAAACCGCACCATGGACGGGGCCCTCAGCAAGCACCGGCGCCCAGGTATCTATCAGCTGAGGGCTGGGTGCTGTGTTCACAGCCTCAGCACATAGCTGCACCTCCTTGGTACAACGGGAGACATCAATTTGCACTCCACAGGTGGTCAGGAGAAAGAAAAGGCAAAAGGTGGGAAGGCTTCCAAACATACCAACTCTACAGGCTTCGCGGGAGCTAGAAAGAAACCCACACCCTCTCCTCAAAGGACTTGCAGTCTGGAGGACATGGGCCACATTTCTCACAGCTGCAGCGAGGGGCTCCCTCCTCTATGCTCTGCAGCTCTAGCTAGATTCTTCTCCTGTGGGACTTCAGAGGCTCTGCTTTAACCACTCATTTCCATGTCTGTTTTCCATAGTTGACTTTGAGCCTCTTGAGGACCAGGACTGTGTGTGTCACCACACAGTGCAGACCCCATAACATAGTGTGGGGAGTGGGGTACAATGCCTCCTAAGTGTTCCACAGATGTCTCTGCCAAGACTCACAGGTAGGTAATAGGGTTGTGATGACCACACGTTGTCCTCTCCTTTCTAGACTCTGTGCCTCTGTCTTCCTCCTGGGGATGTCCCTTCCTCCCCTCCTCTCTCTCTCAGACCCAGCACAACCGTGGCCCTCGGTGGAGGGGTCCCTGAGCAGCTGAGCACCCGCCCACCACCCTGGCACATCTGCATGACGCTCTTTAGAGCCATAACCCTATGACAACTGCTGCTATGACAACTCGCACATGTCTTTCTTGCAGCACCAGGAGCACCTCTGCCATTTCTAAAGCTCCAGTGTCCCGTGCAACTCCTGGGACCAAAAGTAGCTCGATGAGTGCTGGTTAAATAACTTACTGAAAGCAGGCATGCAAGTTTGCATGAATGTAGGCATGAAGGAATGGATAATTTTCATCATAAAGCTGGTCTAGATCCTCCACAACACTCATCTTTAGAATGAAGAAAACAGAAACTGAGGAAGGCCTTTGGCACAGAGCCGGGCACAAGTGAGGGAACCAAGTCTCAGGAAGAGCAAACGATTTACCTGCCGCAGTGACAAGAGGGACAATAGGCCTGGCCTTTGACATTACTGAGCATCACATGATGCTCCAGGGTTTACAACTGTAATTCCTGGCTGGAGAGAGCCCATCTCCCTGCACACAAGGGCACAGGGTGCATGCAAACCCACTCCCACATAACTCTGGCCAGTTCCGTGGACTCTCCCGTGGCCACCACTTGGCACCTGCATCCCTGACCACAGCCACCAAGTGACTGACCCCCTCCATCCTTGTCACTCCATCAGCCACACTAGCACAGCCTGCTGTGATGCCGCCAACAGGAAAAAACAAGCAAGTGGCCTTTTTGAGGGCTCTCAGAGGTTTTAGGTGATTAATTCTCATTTAGGATAGGTGGGTTTCTAGAAGGTCCCACGCTGGCCAGGGCAGCCCCCTGCACACTCCACTCCTTCAAGTCCCTGCACCAGAAAGACCTTCACCACACAGTGGGAGAGGCTGTCTCCCTCCTGAAGGGAGGGGCTCAGGGATGAGACTGGAGGGCTGTACTTTTGGTCAGTGCTCACCCCTGAGGAGACCACAGGGCACTGTGCACACGACATGGTCATCCTGAGCGGGGTGGTAACCGGCCTGGAGGGGGGCAGCTTTTGCTGAGTCAGTTTCCCCAAGCCCCCACCCTGCCATCAGGGCACTGTGCACACGACATGGTCATCCTGAGCGGGGTGGTAACCGGCCTGGAGGGGGGCGGCTTTTGCTGAGTCAGTTTCCCCAAGCCCCCACCCTGCCATCCTGGGGCTTGGTTTCTAGTTGCTGGTGGGGGCCCCCAGGGGACCATCTCCAGCAGCCCGCCCCTGCAGGACACACCAGCCCCTACAGAGGCAGGTGAGGATGGGACCACAGGGACGCGCCAGCAACAGAGGGAGCAGAGCTGCCATCTACACTCCTTCCCTCTGCAGCCGCCATGCAAGGGAGCTACTTGCTCTTCCATAAAAAGATGTCACATCTCCCTTCCTTGGCTCATGACCGGATCTCTGCAGGCCACACCAGCTCGCTCTCATCAAGGACAAGGGCAAGCAGTGGTGCATGTGCACTGCTGGCAAACCGAGCCCAATTTCACTGTTGGGGTTTGGACTTTCCACTGTCATCTCATGGCCCACATGACCTACAGGCACAAATTCATACTTGTAGTGGTCACCAATTCTCAGTGAAGGAAATGCTGCCAGTGGGGGATTCCAAGTCCCAGAGAGCAGGGGCAAGGAAGGGAACAGAGTTGGGACACACCTGAAGGTGGTGGGAACTGCCACAAGTGCTTTGCACAGTCCCTTCATCCAGGTGGGGCGGCAGCAGCCAACACCTCAAGCAGGTGAGGAGCCAGAAGCCACTGGGCTTGACAGCTTGGCCTGGGCCACCCCATGACAGGCAGCCACCTGCCGAGCCTTTGCTTTGGGGGGCGGCAGCAGCCAACACCTCAAGCAGGTGAGGAGCCAGAAGCCACTGGGCTTGACAGCTCGGCCTGGGCCACCCCATGACAGGCAGCCACCTGCCGAGCCTTTGCTTTGGCACCCAAGCTCATTCCTACACCCCGGGCACCTCCTGAAGGGAAATGACTTGCTCAAGAACCCCTGCCTGCTGGACTGGCAAAACCCAGAAGCTTCCAAGTGTTCTCACCGGCAGAGCCGTGGAGACAGACACAATCACAAGTTGCTGTAACATTTCACAACAGGAACAAGGAGAGAGAAAGTTTTCTATGACATAGTATGTGAAGTTTTCCAAGATATGTAGCAAGTGAAAAAAACAAGATGCAAAACAAGATGCCTTTTGTACAAAAAAGGGGGGGGGGGTAAAGAAAAATACAACTGTGTTTGCAATTACTTCTAATTTCAGAAAGAAATTCTTAAAGTTTATACAAGGAACAAATAAAAGTGGCCACTTGGAGGAGAGGCAGGAACAGGGCAGATGGGAACATCTTTATTAAAAAACTTTCAGCTAGGTTCACCTATTTAAAATAACATACAAGTAGTTTTTTAAAAGCAAGCCATGCAGTGCAACACCACTGAGCACTGCAAGTGAGCAGCAGACCTGCAACGGGGGCTGGCTCAAGAGGGCTGCATCCCAGCCAGATGGGGAAGATCTGGGGGTGCGAATCACTGATACATCTGAGGCTAAATGCACATTTTTGTGTTTCTTTCTCTCTGCTTTCTTTCCTGATTCACTCCAGGGTTCAATATCACTTGTAAGAAATTAAGACCTCAGAATACGTCATATTACTGTCTTATTAAAAGCCTCACGCCAGGCTTCCGAGGTGGTGGCAGAACAGAAACACACCTAGCAGGCCCGACCGGCCAGGATGAGGAAACTGCACGATCAGTCAGAGGAGCAGGCACTGTGTGAGTCATGACGAAGTTGCCAACAGCACCGGGGCTTGGGAGGCCACTCCAAAAGCATATTTCTGTATTAATTTGCTTTCGGACCCGAGTCATAAAATTACACAGCTGAGCTCATAAAGCTAATTACCTGCATGCATGTCCCCCTCCCTTTCAGCCCATAAGCCACCAAAACAGCCTCACATCTGCGCCTGTGCACATGAACAGCAAAGCTGGCTGGCTGAACGGCCACTGTCACAGCCGACGCTACATTACAGTGGTGATGGTGGTGGTTACTGTTGCTTAAACACACACACCTGGCATTTGGGGTGGGAGGTCAATAGATACTGATGACAGCGAGGGGAATTCCTATCACTACTGCAGCTGTGGAGAACATTTCCAAGGTGCCTACCATGGGAGAGGCCCTGAGATAGTGCCTATCACATATCTTCTTGCTTTAATACACACTATTTTCAAATTAAGACTTCAGAACACAGTGAGTACGAAACAGACACTGTTATTTCCATTTCAGAGAAAAAGACTCAGGCCCATGGAGGTTGTAAGAGAGATGGGCAGGGTGCAGGCTTCCAGCCAGGCACGTCTGACGCCAGAGCCATGCTCTGGACCTCACTCTCAGGCACTACTGGACACACTGTGTGACCCCCACTACATGAACGAGGACCCTAATACCCAGGAGGCTGGGTGGTGCCAGGGCCCAGCCACTGGCCAGTCTCCTTCCTTCCAGAAGCCCTGCTGGGAACTCTCCGAGGTGCTGACCAGGCTGCCTCCCCTCAAAGCTTTTTCTAGTGACCCAGGAACACAGAGATTACATCTCAAATTGTCAACAGGTTCTTGTCCCTGAGATTCTGCCCATCTCGTAGGAGGGCGAGGACAATGACACAGGCAGCAGGAGGACTGTGAAGTCACTGCCGGTGCTGACCCCAGGCTCTGCCAAAGTCTCTGGGCCCACACCCACGTTGCCATGACTAAAGATGCCTCCTCTCCAAACCCTCCAGAAACTCAAGTGCCAGCTCCATCCTCATCCCCAGAGCCACCCACTGGCCATGGTACCACCCTTGCAAGGGAACGCAAATTTCTCTCACAGCACCTCCGAGCTTGCCAGTGTCTGCCTCCAAGACCCGGCTGCGTCACCTGGAGCCCACTACAATTTGCACACGCATCACCTGGGGTCCACTACAGTTTGCACACACACCCTGCCCATCACACCTCTGCTCAGACCAGCAAGTGCGATGGCAGGCAACCCTGCCCCCACTGCTTAGCTGCTTTGTTTTCCCATGAAAATACATTAGTTCATAGAATATAAAAATGCAAGCCAATAAGGAAAGAATTCAGAGAACCGCTGTGGTTCTAAGCCCCAGGAGAGTAAGGAATGGTGTCCCTGGTCACCAGCACTGTGCCTGTGACCACACAACAATTCATTCACATTTGGTCCTCAAAACAATTTCAGGTTGAGGAAACATCCTCAGGGAAGCTAAGTAATGTTCCCAAAGCCACACGGCCAGGAAGGGTGGGAGTGAGGATTCAAATTCAGGGTCTTCATCTCCAAGGGCAGCACCCCTTTCCCTATCCAGACTCCTCCCATGAAGCTGCACACATCCAGAGAGATCAGCCCAAGTCCAAAGGGTACCAGAGCACCTGGGTCAGGGTCTCACCTGCAAAGCTGCTCTACAGGAACACGGAACCTCGAAAGGCCCCTGTCAACCACTCGATGAGGGCCAGAGTCCCTTAGATGGGAAACATCTCACTTTTTGTCCTGTGAGGCAATCCATGACGTTTTCTGTGGTAGGACATGAGTGTGATGGGGACGCGTCTTTTCAGCAGTATTGGCTTAAGCCCATATATGGTGTGAGATGGCAGTGTTAAATTCCAGGAATCAGTGGCATGTGTAACTGGGGTCCACTCCTGGAAAAAGTGGGACAGTGTGGCTACTCGCATGGGAAGGACAGCCCCAGACCTGGCCAGCGGGAGCCACAGCAGGACACCTGGCAGGCCAACCCTCCACACTAGGACCCTGCCTAACTCCCCCAGTCGCACCAGCAGGTAGCATGGAAGGAAGCTGCACCTCCTTGGAATAGTGGTCTTCTCTGCATGTGCATGTGCGACGACCACACAGCACACATAAGGCAGTGCTGCATTTGAGCTGCGTGCCCACCACACCCAAGAGGCAGAGGAGATGGCTCATCAGCGATAGAAGGGCAAACTGAGGCTTACAGAAGTTGCATATGTCATAGTAAACAGGTGGTGGATGGAACACATGACCTGCTTTCTCTGATGGTATCATATCTCTGTGCCTTCCTGCAGCTTAAAATCTGGCTAGAAGAGAAAGAAATATGCATTTAAAACCCGGAAACAAACAAAAAAGGATATATGCTAAAATATTATAGAGTCCCTACACTTACAGAGGCCTTGTTCCTTATTCGTTCTCCATGCACCACAGGGCTCAGAGCAGTGCCATTGTCCTGGGTTTCCACTGCAACCTCTTAGAGCTGGGATGAGTTTATGGGTCAGGTCACCTACAGCGTGGTGGGAATCCATCCCCAGCAGCACCCCTCCATCCCAACTCAACACCATTACAAGGCCTCACCAACAGCTGAGGTGCAGGAGGCTGGGAGAGAAAGCAGAGGGAGACCCTAGTTCCCTGTCCATTTTTAGGGACTCTTGTGCCCAATTCCCAAAGGCAAGCAGCACAATCCCACGACACAGAGCCAAGCATGTCCTAGACATACCGTGCAGATAAGGAGCAGGTGGCGAGGAGGGCAACATGTCGCTCTTCCACCAGAGCACCTCCCTACAATGAAGCTGGTCACATCACTCCTTTGCTCAAAATCCTTTGGTGGCTACTCAATGCTGTTGGGAAAAAAATCCCAACTCCCACCTCTATGATGAAAACTACAAAACACTGGTGAAAAAAAATGAAGAGGACACAAATAAATAAAAAGATATCCCATGTTCATGTGTTGTAAGAATTAACATCATCAAAATGTACATATTATCTAGAGCAACTTACACATTGAACACAATCCCTATCAAAATATCAATGACATTCTTCACAGAAATAGAAGAAACGATCTTAAAATTCATATGGAACCACAGAAGACACTATATAGCTAAAGCAATCTTGAACAAAAAGAACAAAGTTGGAGGCATCACATCTCCTGCCTTCAAAATATACCATAAAGCTACAGTAACGAAAACAGCATGGTATGACATAAAAACTAATGGAACAGAATAGAGAGCCCAGAGATAAACCCACACTGTCACAGCCTACTGGTTTTCAACAAAAGTGCCAAGAACATGCACTGGGGAAAGGACAGCTTCTTCAATAAATGGTGCTGGGAAAACTGGATATCCACATGCAGAAGATTGAAACTAGGCCCCTATCTCTCACCATACACAAAAATCAACTAAAAATGGATTAAAGGTCTAAATTTAAGACCTGAAACTATGAAACTACTAGAAGGAAACATAGGGGAAATGCTACACAAAAGAAGAGTGGGCAGTACTTTTTGAGCAAAACTCCATAGGCACAGGCAACTAAAGCAAAAACACACAAATGGGACCACATCAAACTAAAAAGCTTCTGCACAACAAGGGACACTACCAACAAAGTGAAGAGACAACGTACAGAATGGGAGAGAGTGTTTGCAAACTAAACTACAAGGGGCTAATACCCAGAATATATAAAGGACTAAAACAACTTAACAGCAAAAAACCTAATAATTTAAAAATGGGCAAAGGACCTGAACAGGCATTTCTCAAAAGAAGACATAGAAATGGCCAAGAAGCACATGAAAAAAAAGCTCAAAATCACTAAACATCATGGAAATGCAAATTAAAACCACAACAAGATACCATCTCACCCCAGTTAGAATGGCTATTACCAACAAGACAGAAAATAACAAATGCTGGTGAGGCTGCGGAGAAAAGGGAACTCTCCTACATTGCTGGTGGGAGTGTAAACTGGTACAGCCATTGTAGAAAACAGTACGGAGGTTCCTCAGAGAACTAAAAATAGATCTACTTTATGACCCTGCTACCCCACTGCTGGGTATACACCCAAAGGAAATGAAATCAATACATCAAAAAGACACCTGCACTCCCATGTCTGCTGCAATAGTATTTACAATAACCAAGAGATGAAAGCAACCTAAATGTCCATCAATGGACGACTGGATTAAAAACTGTGGTATATATACATAATGGAATACTATTCGCCTATTTAAAAAAATAATATGCTATCATTTGCAGCAACATGGACGGAACTGGAAACCATCATGTCAAGTGAAGTAAGTCAGGCACAGAAAGATAAATACCACATGACCTCACTTATCTACAGAATACTATTCGCCTATTTAAAAAAATAATATGCTATCATTTGCAGCAACATGGACGGAACTGGATACCATCATGTCAAGTGAAGTAAGTCAGGCACAGAAAGATAAATACCACATGACCTCACTTATCTACAGAATTTATTTTTTATTTTTTTTGCTTTTTTCCGTGTCCGGCAACGGATCGCAACCCTCAGTGTCGCCCCCGCACCGGACCGGGGACCGGCAACAGGACTGCAACCCTCGGCGCTGCTCCCGCGCCTCGCTCAGCCAGTGAGCGGGAACCGGTCTGTATGTGGGATCCGAACCCTCGGGCGGGAGCGCCGCCGCGCTTCCCAAGCGGCGCACTATGCAGTGCGCCACCGGGCCGGCCCAGAATTTATTTTTTAAAAAAGTATTTTTCACAGAAGTAGAAAGTAGAATAATGGTTGGGTGGGGGTGACCAATAGGTACAAAGCTATGCTACCTACCCTAAGTGAATCATTGTGCAGTATATGCATGTACTGAAACAATAGACTGTATGCCGCAAATATGTATAAATAAATGTTAAAATAAAAAAAATAAAAATTTAACAATCATAAAAATAACAAATCCCAGCTCCCTAACACAATGTACAAGTTTCTTCATGGCCCGTTTTTCCCGATGACCTCCCCCTTTGCAGACCTCACGCCCTCGGGTATGCACGTGTGTGCATGCGTGTAACGCCATCTGAACTACTGATCCTGGTGTCCACAAGTCTGTGCTTTTGCTGTGCCCCTGCTTTCCATCTGCCTGGAGCACTCTCAGCCTTGTCACTGTAGTGAATATTTACCACCTTTGAGCTGAGACAACAGCATACTGGGGACGTCCTCTCTGACCCACTCCACCCCAGAAACCAGCCCTTCCTTCTGCCCTGGCTGTCAGCACCACACCATGGAGATCGCCCATCCTGCACCTGCCACATGGTGCTGTATCTGCGCCCACTCAACTCTGAGCGTCTCGATTCACACCACAGTATTTATTAATAGCTGCTGCATACACTGTGAGGGGTGCTGGGGATAAAATGACCAAGACGAGATCCTTCCTACTTTTAAAAAGCCCAGTCTCTCATGCAAGGACTATATCCTACTTATTATTAGTCATTCATCTTTATTTATTACATTTAATTAGTCAGTCAATATTTGTGCAGAGTACTTTTAAAAAGCCCAGTCTCTCATGCAAGGACTATATCCTACTTATTATTAGTCATTCATTTTTATTTATTACATTTAATTAGTCAGTCAATATTTGTGCAGAACCTTTTTGTTTAGAAATGTTTTCACGCACACTGTCCCAGTTAATCTATGTATCTTGGGGACCATGAACGTTTGCTTTCAAATCTTTGAAAAACATAGCCAGATGCAAAGAAGATGCAGAAGGTTAATAAAACACCTTTCCTCTCATTTCCTGCTAGGCCATCGGCAGTGAAATATTTGGTAATGTACTGTAATCCAAGGACCGTTTGAAAACATTGAGCAGCTTTTGAGATCTGTCTAACTTTATGTGAACAAGTTTACCATGACCTGGTTTGATATTTTAGAACAAAACAACTGCTCAATCTACCCTGCCCTTGGGGAATGTGCCACCCAATGGGGATTTGTGAGGTTCTGTTGTGCACCTGTGGACCCAAGATGTGTTGGGAGAAATAAGCGCCATGCTCGGCATGGCTGATTATCATCCAGGGTCTACTGAGCAAAAGCTAGAAATCCATCATGACGGGAGCTGATGCAGAGGTTTCAAACTGGCTTCTAGGCAAGTACCCTGAAGTGGGTGCTCTCCGGGGGGTTGCCTTCACTCGGGGCACCCCCATCCCCAAAGATGGGCTCTCTGCATCCCATGTGCCAACTCTAGCGTGAATAACTACAGGTGCAGGGACTTAGCTCAGCCCCACTTCAGCTCAAATAAATTAGCAAATTGTCATAAATAGAAATTACACTAATGGAAAGACTGCTTTAAATGATTAATGAGCCTCTTTCCCATGACTTTGTTTTTTAATTTGCATCATTAACTTCCAGAATGCTGATGCTGCTGCTGTTCTCATCTTGGTAAGTGCACCAGCGTCTCAGCTGAGCTCCCTGGTGTCAAAGACCCAAATGGACAGAAAACACCACGCAGCCGGATGTGCTGCCAAGGGGAAAGGTCTGCAATCAGTTCACTGCTGCAAATCCTGCTTGGCTGGGAATATTCTAGAGTCCCACAGTGGAGAGTGGGTGAAGTCAACAGAGACCTGCATGGGGAGGCAAGGACCAATTAGCAGTGTGACTAAGGAACGCTGCCCCCTCTACAGGCTTCCTCTGAAAGGTGGGAGCAACTGGAAGGCCCTGGCAGAGGCCAGAGGCTCCTGTGCTGTTCCTAGAGGGAATCGAGAGCACAGCACCAGCGGCAGACAGCTGCATGTGAATCCCCATGTGGCCTCTTACTAGCTGGGCAACTTGAACAAGTGAGTGAACCTCGCTGGGCCTTGGCTTACTCATCTGTGGAATGTGGATAAAATCTACTTCAGAGACTTGTGAAAATTAAGTGAATAAATCTGTGTAAATTGCTCAGAACAGTACCTGGCATCTAGTGAGTGCCATATGGGTGGTTTGCTGTTACTTATGTACTGTAATTTTATGATTCTATTATATAACATATGCATGCTCATAATAACAGTGTAAAGCTACACGACTATGCCAGTTGTCGGGTTAGGGCCATAGCTACACTAATTGTCTGGCTGGGGTTATTGTCGTACTCCTGCCGACATAGCCAATTGTCTTTTTTTTTTCTTTTTTTTTTTGTCTTTTTCCGTGTCCAGCAACGGTTCGCAACCCTCAGTGTCGCCCCCGT
>NW_007726135.1:899972-901223 GCF_000696425.1 Galeopterus variegatus | reverse complement strand
TCCATTTGTACTGTCAGGGCTAGGGCTCAGACCCTTCAAACCCATTGTACAGACTGGGTCATCAGACCCCTCATATGCCAGGCTGGGTCACCAGACTCCTCACAGGAAGGTCCACACTAGGTAATTGGGAAAGATCCTGGGAGCCATCGGCAGACAACACAAGCTCAGTCCTCAGCAGCAGCAGTAGAAGCACCTTATAACAGCCTCCAGCAGCAGCAGTGGTGGTGGCAGCCTCCCAGAGGGTCCCAGTGGCCCTCGCAGCAACAGCCTCCAGCAGCAGTAGTGGCCTCCCCGTGACCCTCTGGGGGCACCCTGGGAGTGGGGGGCCCCATGGACCAGAGCTACTCATCCTTTATTATACTTAAGTCCATAACCCAGGACACCTGGGTGCACATGTGCAATTACATCAGACAATAACCGAGGAACACCTGGGCACACGTGCATATTTACATCAAATGCTCGGCAAGACTCTGAACATCTGAGGGACCCTGACCATTTTCCTTCACTTTCCCTATAGTCACCCCAAAAACACACAGTACATGTACGTGCCCAACATGCTCCCAATCACACAAATGCAATGCAGGTCAACTCGTGTGCACATTGACACACACGCAAATTTGAAACAGTGCTATGCACGCTTCTCCAGCTCTCAGGAGGCAGCCAATCTGAACTCTGTGCTCTCCAGGTGTCAAGCCCTGATTCCTTTCAGAGTAATATTAAGGTGTGCAAGCCCACCATATGTGGATTTTGGAGAGACAGCAATCAGATCTGTGTCCCTCCTACCTTACTCCCCCTGTCCACTGAAGGCCAGACAGCCAGGGCAGTCAGACAGCATTGCTAGCCAGACACAGTGGTCCTCTTTGGCTGGCAAAGCCTCCCTGCTATGAGAGATTGAAGGCCTTTGGACCAAGTTATTACAAACAGCTATAAAAGCCAATTCCCTAAAGGCAGATACAAAATGCAACCCTGTGTTTTGTTTAAGATGATCAAGGAATCAGCTGTACTGATGATAGGAGCTGTTAGTATTAAAATTCATTTCGATAAAACTATTTATTTAAACATGACTATTAGAAAAACATAGTACACTGTGTTTTAAAAGAGGTTGGTTTAAAGAGATTTAATTTTTCTTGGGAGATGAGAAGACAGAGCTCCATTAAGAAGGATCTTTGAGAATAAACGAGAAGCCAATTACAGAGGCTGAAAGGGAGCCTAAGCAGCCCAGCACAAGCAGTTTAATCCCCTCCTCTGTCT
>NW_007726135.1:897980-898922 GCF_000696425.1 Galeopterus variegatus | reverse complement strand
ACAGAGGCTGAAAGGGAGCCTAAGCAGCCCAGCACAAGCAGTTTAATCCCCTCCTCTGTCTTAAAAGGGAGGAGAGGTCAGCTGAAGGCACCTTGTCCTTATTGGAAAGAAAGAGTCTTGGAAATTGAGAACAAAGCCCAGGTGTGGCTGTATTCCAGGTGGGTTGTCGCAGTCGTGATCAACCAAATAGAGGGCACTGTGCCTAAAATCCTTATAGGGTTATGCTCATAAAACCCCAACTAAAAACTGCTGACAAACGTCTCAGCCACTTGTGAGCCTCTTTGGTTTACAGAGGGTGTCTGCCATCTGGGAGGCCATGCACCAACACCACTCAGCCATGCACAGCCTGAGACACGAGCTGCCTTGCACCCCTGCCTGGGAAGGCCACTCCTCCAGGATGTAAGACGCCCCACATTCTAAGACAAACAGTGGCACTGCTCCCATCCTTTCACGTTGCAAATCACATGCACTTATTTGACCTATGCATCCTGCAAAGACAGTCCATCTCCCACTCTGGGCAGTATATTCCTCAGTGTCTAAATCCCAGTTTGCCATTGGGTTCCTCAAGCCTGCGCCTCACCCTCAAAGCAGCCAAACAGGTTAAAAATGCTTCTCCAGACAGAATGGGAGAGATGGATGCTTATCAGAGTGCCTGGTAGAGACTGCCTAGTCAGTGCAGGCCATGGGCCTTGTGGGGATCTGCCACACTGTGCACCCATCTCTTCCTTTTTAAAGCTATACGGGTTGGATTCTGGCATGTCACCAATCCTTGAAATGCTCTATGAAGGAGATTTGCAACAAAAACGAGGAAAATTAGAAGGTCAGATAACACCAAGCCCGCTCAATGCGTATCCCCCACCTGCAAATGGTCGTGCAGGGCTGCCTCTAGAAAAGGAGCCAGGTTTTGATTCAGACCCATCCTGCTAGTTGCAGACTCCTTTC
>NW_007726135.1:894398-897460 GCF_000696425.1 Galeopterus variegatus | reverse complement strand
AAGGAAAATTAGAAGGTCAGATAACACCAAGCCCGCTCAATGTGTATCCCCCACCTGCAAATGGTCGTGCAGGGCCGCCTCTAGAAAAGGAGCCAGGTTTTGATTCAGACCCATCCTGCTAGTTGCAGACTCCTTTCATATACTCATCTCAGCTCTCAGCACAGTGCAACGAAGCTGGCAACCAGCTAAGCTGTTTGTGCATCACTGAAATGGAAACCAGTATTCAACAAATGCTTTTAATTCCTATGTGCTACTAATCATATTCTGTACTGGGGCTGGGAAAAGAAAGTGCACTCTATCGGGGCAAGGTTTCCAGCACATAGTAGGCCCTAAATAAATAGCTGGTGAATAAATGGGATTCCACCAGACTCAAGACAACACAATCTGGCAAGAGAGACAGTCTTCAGAAAAATACTTAATTTTCTGAGATTCCTAAATACTATCACCAACAAGAATGAAGCACAATGGTCATAGGAGACCCAGGGAAGGGGCGGCTGCAGCCAGCACAAGAAGTCGGGGAGGTCAGTGGCAGGGAAGGCTCCCAAGACGAGACAGGTGTGGCCCGCCCTCCCGGATGAGTACGGAGGAGCTGCACAGGGCTTCCAGCAGGACAGGGGCGGGAGATCCCGCCTGCCAATGCCTTCTGGAGTTGGGGCTATCTCTGCACCTTGCCTATGCGACCTCAGTTGAAGCAGTCAACAGGAAAATAACACAAGTCTTGGGATCCTGACTATCCTGCCAGCTGAGCAATCTCAGGTGAGTTCCTGGACTTCCAGAGCTTACTTTCTTTTTAAAAGTACCTGCATTGCAGGTTTGGGGTAAGTAAAGATTGGCATACGGCTTGGCACCTGGTAGGTGATCAAAAGGGCAGACGGATTCTTAGAACGAATCCTCACGGCAGCGCTCTGCAGCAGATTCCATCCCTGGGGCTGGAGAGAAGAGCACACAGGCCCTGCAGGTCTCACAGCCTCACCAGAAGCAGCAGGGCCAGCCTTATGAACCGGGCCTCCAGCTTCAACCAAGCTGTGGCTTCAATCCTACCCCAAAGTCAGGCACAGATGATTTCGAGATCATGTGATGAAGGCTATGATCTGCTACGAAAAGGTCACAGAAAGTTGGCTATATTAAGGTTTTCCAAGTTCAGTAAAAATTGTCCAATACTGGTAGCTGGACAGGGAGAAGAAGGTTGAAAGGACAGTGTACCAAGGAGGCGAAAGTAAGTGTATGCTTTATCCAGAAATCATCGACATATATCAAATAAGCCCAACTCTCTGGGGCCAGATGATGACTGTGCCAGGCAGAGACTCCCCACCACCCCCACACCCCCCACCTCCAGGAAACTACACAGACGTTACAAATAAGGAGGCTCTTATCGAGAAAGAGAGCTCTGGGTGAAAAGCTTCCTTTAAAAATGGCCGGGCTCGTGCTGGCTGTGAGGACAGGCCAGTGCAGGAGCACAAGCTGGATGAAGGCTTGACATGAGGAGTGCCTTGTGACAGGGACCCTGGGATGGAAAAGGAGAGAAGCAGAGAGACAGTAAAGGGCCTCTGCCACTGGGTGCGCGACCATGAGGCAGTGTAGAGGGGGTGGGCTCTGCGGGCCACAAGGGACAGGGCCACGTGCTCTGCCACATAAGTCCTCACTGCTCACCAGCACACTGTGAGGTGGGGACCATCACTGTCCCCACTGCATGATGATGACAGAGACACAGAGGGAATGACGCCATGACAAAGGTTGTGCGGGGAGGGGGATGGAGGAAACAGGACAGCAGACTTTGTGGGTGTAGTGAGGACACACACTAAGCAGCCACCACATAGTAACTGCAGAAGCGGTTTTGCATAGGCATAATGATAATAAAAATGATAAATAGGGTTTAAGAAAAGAGAGGGTTTTGGGGGTTTTTTTAAAGGAAAAAAGGCAGTATCTGGTACATGAGCTCATCTGGTTAGGCCCAGTGCCAGAGTGTAAATCCCATTCCAGAATTAGTGAATTCCAGGGTTGAAATCATCATTAAGGTTCCCAATGTTCACTGTCCCTTAGATGGCTGATAGCCCTGGGCCACCTCCTCCACACAAGGTCACCCTGTTCCCTGCAGGGATGGTCCCCAGGTCCTCTCCAGGCAGTCTGTGAAACACAGCCCTAGGACCACCAGATTCACAGCCTAGAGGCTTGGGGTACACTGGGCCAGTTCCTAGGGATGTGGTCCTAAATGTCTTTGTTGCAGCCTTTCTGGTCCAGGCTCCCTGTGATAAACTCTGACATCTGCGTCACAGAGCAGGCATGAGGCTCAGGGGCAAAAGGGACCTGAAGCAGCCAGGGGCTGGTCAATACCACCTGGGGGTTTCCCCAGAGGGCACCACAGGCCTGCTGGGAGGCCCCATGCTGAGAAGGGAGCCCTGGGTGACCACTCACAGACTGAGGGTGGGAAACCAGGAGGCCACTGTCCTTACCAGAAGAAAGAAACTGAGGAGGGAGGGGAGCAACCTCAGCTCAGAGGCTCACACCCAAGTCTGAACTCTGCAGGTGCTCAGTGGTGAGTGGGACTTGCTCTGAATCAAAGTGGCAAGGGGTGCGCCTCCTCATTCTCTCCCTTGTCACTCCGTTCGTTCGGTCTTCATGATCCCTGGTCTGGAACTGCTCATGCAACATCTCCTCAACCGACCTCCCCAGTAACCTTTGCTTCTCTGCAATCCACTTGTCATGCTGTGGCCACACGGCTTCTGAGACATCAACCTGGCCATACCAACACTCTGCCCTCAGGAGAAAGTCCCAACCCTTCAGCGTGGAATAAGAGCCCCTCCTGTATCCTGCTGCCCTCTTCAGTCTGCACGCTGTTACCAGTCACACAGAATTCCTTAGGTCCTCCCTGCTTTCCAGGCTCTGGAAGGTGCTTAGAACATGCCCCACCCCTGCCAGCCCTTACTTTAGCAAAGCCCCCATCTTAGCCTTCAACACCGCACCCTGCGTGCCCATCTCTGTGTCTGTCCCTTCCCTTACACAGGGGCATCTCCAGGGCCCAGCGCATAAGAAAAACAAAATCCCTATAATACTCGTATGTATCA
>NW_007726135.1:886533-894166 GCF_000696425.1 Galeopterus variegatus | reverse complement strand
CTTGCTCTGAATCAAAGTGGCAAGGGGTGCGCCTCCTCATTCTCTCCCTTGTCACTCCGTTCGTTCGGTCTTCATGATCCCTGGTCTCGAACTGCTCATGCAACATCTCCTCAACCGACCTCCCCAGTAACTTTTGCTTCTCTGCAATCCACTTGTCATGCTGTGGCCACACGGCTTCTGAGACATCAACCTGGCCATACCAACACTCTGCCCTCAGGAGAAAGTCCCAACCCTTCAGCATGGAATAAGAGCCCCTCCTGTATCCTGCTGCCCTCTTCAGTCTGCACGCTGTTACCAGTCACACAGAATTCCTTAGGTCCTCCCTGCTTTCCAGGCTCTGGAAGGTGCTTAGAACACGCCCCACCCCTGCCAGCCCTTACTTTAGCAAAGCCCCCATCTTAGCCTTCAACACCACACCCTGCGTGCCCATCTCTGTGTCTGTCCCTTCCCTTACACAGGGCATCTCCAGGGCCCAGCGCATAAGAAAAACAAAATCCCTATAATACTCGTATGTATCAGTAACCAGGGAAGAGTGGGGCTAGAGTCCCCAGGGTCCCCTCACTGCTTACCTTGTTGTTGTAGATACTACACAGATAGGTGTGCATTTATCTACTGCAAGGACTCCCAATTTCCTTTAGAACATGTCTACCCAGCCTTATGTGCTACATATGGGCAATTTCTGTAATTGTGGATAGCTGTCAATTTAGGCTCAATTTTTTTATAAAGTCTAAATATTTAGATAATATTACTAAAATTGTATAATGAAATTATTAGCTAATTCAATCTTTGGTCTTTCCATCTGCTTGAATTCACGTTTACAATAGCAAAAGTCTGCTATTCATCCCATGCCAGATGTCATTAACAGATGAGAGAGAAACTGTGTGTGTGCGTGTGTGCGTGTGTGCGTGGGTGTGTGGGTGTGTGGGTGTGAGAGAGAGAGAGAATGCCCTTATAGGGACAATCTCTCATAAACTTCCAATCAGTAAATTTGTTAAGACAGGGGTACCTGGCACATGGTAGGCATTCAATATATATTTGTTGCATGAATTATTAAGCAAATACAGGAAATAGGGAAGTCAACCTCTTAAAGGAGTCAAGACTTAAAGGAGAGAAACACAAAGACAGTTTCTGTCCTTTTTGATGACAGTTTTCAGAGAACCTAAGAGTTCCATTAGCCAATATAATCCCACTGGAAGATAGCATACCCTGGGCAGCATCACAGGCCTGGAGGCTGGCCAAGGGGTTCACTTTCTACTTGTGAATGTGAGTTGGAATTTCTCCTGCAAGACAGGATGATGAAACGGTCCTGGGGGTTGAATTCATGAGACACGGGGAAATGGCAGCGATGACATTAGCAGGATGCTACTGCATGCCCGGCATGGATGTGGCCCAAGGAGGGAAAGGGTCCAATCTCTGTGGAGCGTGGAGACAGAGGGGTCACAATTCCATCCATTCCTAGGCTTTCGGCTTTACCTGAGCCCCCGAGTCAGGTCATTCACAAGAATGAGCCCCTCCTGCTGGGTGCACGCACGCTGCACCCTCTTCCACTTGGTGCTGCTGATGTTGAGCTGAGGCTCCCTCAGGCCCATCCAGACCCACCTTGTTCTGCATAGGGCTCCCTGCATGAAGCTAAGATCCAAGACCCCAGTGAGGGATGGCTCCTGACTCGTGAGGAGGCTTCCACGGCAAGAGGTTACGGAGCCTCGCCAACCCTCGTCCCATCAGAAAGTCCCAAGCTGCTCTCCCTAGCTTTAGTGTCCCAGCTCAGCGAGCTGTTCCCCTGAGCCGCTCCCTTGAGGGTGAGCACTTTGAGGCAAACCCACATGGGAGGGCCCTGGCTCCACCACGCCCAGCTGGCCTCCTGGTGAGCCAGTTCACCTTGATGAGGTTCAAGGGGACAACATGCCAGTGAGAGCGATGTGGGAGAACCAAATGGGCTGATGAGCACGGTGTGCCTGGCGTGCAGCAGGGACCAATGCCTGACTTGCTTCCCTGCTACATTGCTTTGCTTGTTCCATCGGCAAGAACCAACTGGACCATGACTGTGTGCTGAGCTCTGTGGGAAAGGCAAGAGAAAGACCACCCCCATTTCCCCGCCTTCTAACTTCTCTCAGTACCCAAGGCAAGTGCATGTGAGCCCACAACGGGCTGCTGCTGCTCACGCTGGGAGTCCCCAAGCACTCTACTTTCAGGGTCTGGTTCACAAAACCTTCTGCAAGTAAAGTACTTATTTTGTCACAAACCCCTTGGAGACAGTGGTTCTATCAGGCTTAAATTCCCTCGAGCTCAAACGAACGAACTCGCCTCAGATCCTAAAACCCATGCCATGTGCAGACCCAGGGTGTTTTCAGAATCCAGAGAGGCCATCCGGAATGATCTGACACCATACAATGAATGTGACTATCCACTGGCCACAGAATCCGTGCATGACTAAGATAATTAACAAATATTCACACCAGAGGTGCCTCTTCCCAGCAGACATTCTCTGAGTGCGCCAAGCTCTCATGCCTCAGTACCCCTGGGGCATTTCCCACCCTGTCCCTTTGATAAACTTCTATCTATCCCTGACAGCCCATTCGCATGTCACCACCTCTGCGCAGCCTTCTCTGACTGCCCCCACCCAGCAGCTTCTCCTGAACCTGCAGCTCCTGGCATAGGGCTCTGCCCTTGCTCTCCTGCAGGGCACTGACTTCCTGGACAGCACCTCACTTCCTGCCGGACTGGGCAGCTGCACTGAGCCCTGTCTTTGCATCTCAGCCTCATAGTGCTTCACAAAACACCTGCACCAAAAGTAGGTGCTCTATAAAGAATGCTGAGCAAGCAGACAGGCGAGCTTTGGGTCTCCAGCGCACTCCCGCAGTCAGTGAGTGCCCACCACGAGCTGGGTGTGGGGGTGAGGCTGAGAGCAGCTTGGTTATTTCATGAAGTACTCTCTTACAGTACAGTCCTTCTGGAAACTCTCTTTTCAGAACAGCACCTTCATGCCTCAGTAAGCTGTATAATCCGATTTCAGTTTCCCAGACAACTGTCTCTGTGTCTCTGGCTGTCAGTCTGTGAAACTCCTCTAGCCCAGCCCTGATAGGTGGCCATTAGAACCTGTCACTAACATGAATATCAACACTGGCAAGAAACATCCAAAAAGACAAGAACACCACCAGCCCCAAGAAGACCTTTCCTCACACCGAATCAATACTTCATTACGTGAGGCCTTTGAAGCGTTAAGAGGTTAAGAAAATGTCAACCCTTTGGTCCATATCTCCTCACCATGGCCTTTCTGAGCTACCTGTGGTTAAAATGCAAGAGCTAAACCCTGTTGGGGTGCTTCTCAGTGGTGAGAAACCCTGGGCAAGGGCACGTCAAGGTCCGAGGTGGGCTACAGGAAAGGATATGACCCGCCAGCGAATGCCCAGTTTGCTGTTGATCTCCAGGCCCCGGGCTTCCCGCCGCTCCTCCTCCAGCTGCTCTGCATTTGCAAACTGCCTCTTCTCGCCAGGGGGTACCGGGAAACTCTCAAAGTTGAACTTGTCCACTTGAATGGCCATTCTAGAAGGGGGGAAACACAGCAGAGAATTAATCAGCAGGGCAATGTCTTCTGCTGGCTATTGGAGAATCAGCACATGCCAGCGTGAGATGGGATGATGAATCATTATCGTTAGTAATTCATAATCAATTCATTCCAAGAAAATGAAATAATAGACTCCCAAGGTGGCTCTGAGTTCAGTTGTTTCAACACAGTTTGGAACTAAAGACATAGTCATAGATTCAAACCTCTGAGAAGACCCGTGTCACCCCTGATGAAAATCTCAATTCTGTAATGGGTCAGGGCAGACATGACCCAGTGTGCCGCCGAGAGTAGACTGGATCATGATTTGAATTTCTTTGTGGAAGAACACAGAGAATGCTGGCAACTGTTTAACTCTGGGACATCAAAAGCACAATGGGTGCTCCCCCTGACGTCCCCACCTCGCACTTTCTGCTCCAGCCACACTGGCGGCGTGCTCACCACCACACCATGTCCACCAGTGGCCACAGCCTCGGCCTGTGGGTCCCCGACATCACTGCTCTCTCGGGCCACTGCCCATCCTCCCTCCAGATCTCTGCTCAAGACCATGTCCTCCACCAAGGTCCCCTCATTGCTTGTCCAGCCTTCTTGACCTTCTGACAGTTCCTAGAACACACCACACTCTCCCTGCCCTGTCCCTATGCCTGGAATATTCTTCTCCTGGCTCTTGGCACAGCTAGGTCCTTTCTATTCTAGATGCTGGAGCTTAAGAAAAGCCTCTCTGTGCCACAGCAGCTACAGCAGCATCACTTGCCCCCATCCCCATGCTCTATTGCAGCATTCAATCTATTTTTGTCCAAGCATTCACCATGATCTTTAAGATTCGCCTTTGGATCTGTCGACTGTCTATCATTTCTACTGGAAGTTAGCTCCCTGAGGGTAGAGATCCTCTCTGTCTTATTTACCAGCTTCCCCAGGCCTAGAATAATGCCTGGCACCCTGCAGTGGTTCAGTAAATAATCAGATGAAGAAATGAGTGAGTGAATTAAAAGCCTTCCCTGACACTGCAAGGCAAGGGTGACCTCTTCCTTCTCATTGCTCTCCTGGGCCTGGTACCTACATCCACATGTGCCACATCCCCACGTCCAGACAGAACCTGGGCTGTAGAAGGCATGCTGCCCGTGTGTCTGGAGGCTCCAGTAAATTTCTGTGGCCTGTCCCATTCCAGACCATTTTATTCGCATAGACAGGGGCTACATCTTACTGATGTTTGAAAACCCACCTCTTAGCACAGAATCGGGCACACAGTAGGTACTCAGTGAAGGTGCATTATATGGATGGATGAAGAGAGAGAGGGAGGAAGGTGGTTTTTTCATGTTAGACCCCTAAGTGCCTAAGTTCTGGTGCCAGCTTAAAGACCGATGAGAGTTAATCAGCCAGCGGGTAAAAGCAGGCGTTTTGCATTATTGCACAGACGGTGCTGTGGCCAAAACATCAGCAAAACGATGCGATGCTCTCATAGCCTTTGTGGCTACTCCCTTTCAACAAACAGGAAATGAGAGGAACTGCTGTTTAGGGTACATAAACACAAGGTTAAACCAAAGAAGAGGTCTCGGTAGCCAGGACAGCTTGGGAAAGAGCCACTGCAGTGTCAATACATCCACAGCATTTCAGCATTTGGCCAGACACGACGTGCAGGGCCAAGCTCCCCCAGAGTTAGAGACACACCTGTGCCCACAGAGGACGACGCTTCTGTAGCAGGAAATGCTGAATAAAAACTCACATTTACTGTTCTGTTCTGGTTATTTAAGTGGGCAGCTTAATGTAAAAAGTCAGCAAATAGAAAAAAAGCATAAAAAACAAAAGCACCCAGAATTTTACACTTTAATGTTAATATCTTAATTCTATAGTCTTTTTCCTACGTAGTTATATTTTAATAGTTTAAATCATTGTGTATAAATAGATCATTATTATGTATACATAAATATGCACATATACATAATTTTATGTCTTGTTTTATTCTCTTAATATACCATAAATATTTTCACAATAAAAATTAGTTTGTAAAATATTCTATCATATGGATATATCGTAATCTACTTAACAATTCCCCTATTATTTAAACTATCAGATCTTTTCCATTTTTAAAGAATTACTATTGTAAAAACATCGTCACAAACATCTTTGGGCTTAATGTTTTTGTCTGCACTTATGAGTGACTCTAAGGATCTATTTCTAGAAGAGGAATTACCGACTCGAGAGTGTGAAATGTTTGAGGCTGGGATGTAAAGTACCAAGTTCCTTCCCAGGTTTTTACAAAGTACATTCTCCCAAGCAGGCAGGCAGGAGCCCGTCTCTCTCTGAAGCCTTACCAATACTAATGATGATCAATTTTTAATCTTTGCTATTAATAGGCAAAATGCTACTTCACTGATGTTTTAATTTGCAGGTCTGAATTATCCCTAAGGTAGAACATTTTTTCAGAGGTTTCCTAAAAGTGCATCTTTCTCCCCATGAGCAATCTATACATGTGGCAAGATAGCTTCTAATTTTTCACCAACAAAAGCTCCTCCTATTCCCCCACCTCAGAGGCAGATCGAAGCAAACTAATGCTCTCGTCAAACAAAAGGTCAGACTATTTCCCAAGTTTTGCTAAAAGATCAATTTCAGTTCATTCCCTGATAACCCAATGGGAACTAATAACTTTCACCTTTCAACTGGGTTTGCAAACAGTCCCCAATACCAGCCTCTCTTCCTGCTGAGCACAGAAGGGAAAGACCCTGCAGGCAGCAATGGATGCAGCAGCCACTGATTACATCTGTATGATTTTCCGGTGTATCTTTTGAACAATTTCTGGTTGAGTAAGATCATACGACATTAGCCACCTCCAACCTTAACAAAATTGTAGCCATGTGTGCCAGGTGTTTTATACACACATTTGCCTTATTTAATTTGCAGCCAGCCCAGGGAGGGCTGCAATATGCTTCATGTTCCAGATGATAAGATGGAGCTCCAGGAGCGAGAGCCATCTGCCCAATGTCACAGAGCTAGCAAGCCATGAGCTGAGTCTACCTCTCTACTCAACCCTACCCTGCTTTGTTTTTAGCTTTAATTTGGTTTTTCTGTGCTCAGGCAGGGTACTCACGAGGAGGTTACTTCTTGCTCACACTGTCTGCAGAGATGGCATGGGACACATGCCCTACCAGGCCTGCTGCCCACGAGAACAATCAGTCCCTCCCACACATACCACAGCCCTCCTCCCCCAGCATCCTTAGGGCAGGCACTGCCGGGAGCACCCCTTAGGAAGTATCCCCTTTTCTAAAGTGACAAAACTCAGGCACTAAGAAACTGAGTAACTCACCTATGTCACCCAGCTGAACATCCTGGAGCCAGGACTGCAACGCGGTTGGGTCTGATTACAAGAGCCAAGTATGACTCCCCCAAATCACAGAAGAGCATGCCTGGCACCTGCATCCCTCTGACCCCAGGATCCCGGCCAGTCCCTAAGCCTTGCCCCCTCCCCATCCTTCCTCCCCATGGCGAAGGGCAGCAGGCTGACTATCAACCTGGCAGACTGCAAGAGGGTTTCCTACAGAGGAGTCTTTGCGCACGAGCTGGGTATGGTAGGAAGATGCTGCTGCATCTGTCATGGCGTCATCAGAGGGGAGACCCATCGGCCCAGCTGCCCTGATAGGTGACCTTACTCTAAACACAACCGCAGAACTGGCAGGACTTTTAACAAGGACTGAGGCCATCCTGTTTTGAGGCTTGTCACCATTGTGGCTACAGAGCTCCCCAATGATGGTGATGACAGGCCGTGTGAGAGAAGTGTATGGAGAGCACGCCAATGGGGCCACTGGGCTGAGAAACGCTCACAAGAACTGACGTGGCAGCCTGGGGAAACCCAGGTGCTGGGTGGAGAGGTGAGAAACTATCCAGTACAATCCAAGGAGAAGGAGCCAAGGCATGGAGGGTGGCACCTCGTCTGACACAGCGGACACCAAGGCAGCAGTGGGGCAGAGGGGGAGCTCAAGCTTCAGAGTGGACCACCTGGGCCCCGACTTATACATGACCTCGGCAGGCCCTGCACTTCTCTGGGCGTCTGTGTGGAATGGAAGCAGCACCACCTGC
>NW_007726135.1:827787-885305 GCF_000696425.1 Galeopterus variegatus | reverse complement strand
CAGCGGCTGCCGGTCACTCCATGAAGAGGGTGCTCATGTGTGTGAAAGCACTTGACACTTTGAGTTGGTCCCTACAGATGAGCTGAAGGGACAAGACAGGAAGCCCAGAGAGAGGACAGGAGCAGGACCTCTGCTCATCCGTCGCATTGCAGCTCTCCCGTGAGGACTGCTGCTATGGTTTGAACGTCACCTCCAAAACTCATGTTAAATCTTAACCCCCAATGTGGCAGTATTACAAATGGAGCCCTTAAGAGGTGATTGGATCACGAGGGCTATGCTGTCATGAATGAATCAACCCATTCATGGATTAGTGGGTGAACAGGGTAATGGATTAGTAGATAATCACGGAATGATATTCATGGAGTGAACTTGTGGCTTTATAAGAAGAGGAAGGGAGACCTGAGCTAGCATGTGAGCACACGCTTGCCTTCCTGCCACGTGATGCCCTGCACCACCTCAGGACTCCACAGGGAGTCCCCACCAGCAAGAAGGCCCTCACCAGATGCACCCTCTTGACCCTGGACTACCCCACCTCCAGATCTGTAAGAATGAATTCCATTTCTTTATAAATTACCCAGTTTCAGGTATTCTATCATAAGCAACAGAAAAGGGACTAGGACACATATCCAACTAAACACACCCCTCAGGACAGTTTCCTCCCAGAATAGTTGTGTTACCTCACAATTGTTAAGTTCTTCACAGTGTGCAAAACACTGTATCTGACTGGGGCTAATAAACACCATTTTGTAGGATTCTCTGCAGATAAATGAGACGGTTGCTATGAAGTGGCCAGCATGGTGCCTGGTGCACACGCAGCCCCCTGAGGACGGTGGATGCCTTCATTACCATGAGCCCACATCACAGATGAGGAGGCCAAGGTGCTGAGAAATCAAGGAAGTGGCACAGGGTTGAACACAGCAGCAAGGCCAGGGAAGAGCTTAATTCAGATGTCAAATCCAGGTCTGGCCCCGCACCCACTGTCCCACTGCCACACTATCCTGCCTCCCTACCGCAGAGTTGCTACCACTGTTTGATTCTGTTCATCTTTGATGAGTTGGAGTTAAGAAAAATTAATACTATTACTGAATGCCAATTTTCACGTTTAATTTTATGGCCAAATGTGACAATAATAGTCAAGAGTTGGCACTAAAAAAAGGTGCTGTGATTTTTGAAGAGTCTATAAAAAAGTGGTGGTTTTTAAAATACCATATCATATGATTCAGTCTTTGAACAGCTGATAACCTCAACAGGGAAGTCATAACGATGACATTTAAATACAAATCAAGAAGTTGGATTTAAAAGAACTATCGATGTATAATTGAATTAAACTTTCATTGGGAGATAATTGATAGTTATGACACCGGTATTCTAAATTTATGTGGCACATCATATGGGAATCCATTTGACTGTGCAGAACACCAGCCCTTGCTCTGTTTCATAATGCAGCACAACACCAAGGAAAGGGACGCAGCCGCCTCCCGGGCTTCCATCCTGAATGAGAAGGGACTTGAAGCGACAAGGAAGTGGTGTGAACACTGACATCTGGATCACGCCCAAAGAGAAGATCATTTTCACCTCAAGCCTCACAAATCAATTATGGTAAAAGCTAAAAATCCTTCCTCATTATTATTTTTAATTGAAGGGAAAAGATGAGCTGTGTTCTCAAAATCAAAGCTCTGCGCAGTCCAAGCAAAGCATCATTGAAGATGCACCAAGACCAGACCAACGATGCCCCGCACCCTGGCCCGCCATGACCCACCCCCTGCCAAGCTCTGTGCTTCATGGTCGCCACCCCTGTCCTCACAGCCCTGGGAGGGAATGTCCATGAGTGTTGCAGAAAATAAGGCAGCTTGCCTGAGGCCACAGAGACAGCAAGTGGGAGAGAGCAAGCTCAAAACCAAGCCCACAAGAGCCTGTCGCCCGCAGTAGGCGATGATCGGAGGGGTCCAGAGCACCGTCCCAACCCCTTAACGAGGTGCCTATGCTGACAAGTGCCTGGAAGTGAATGCTGTTCATGTGTTAGCACACAGCCTGTGCTAAGGCCCTGTGAGCCTTCCTGCACACCTGCACCCACTAATACCAGCTAACGCGTGAGGCAGGCAGGCAGTCACATCAGGGTTCCAGCAGGGATGCTGCCCAGAGCCAGATCTAGGGACAGGAACTTGGGACAAACCATGCTGGGGCTAGATCAACAGTATTCAGAGAATAGCTGACTCTTTGTAGGTCCTAAGCTTTGTGCATGTAGACACAAAATGAATCCGAAAAAGGCCCTATCCCTCCAGTAGCTGCAGAATCCCATAGGAGACATGGACCACAGACAGCCAGACTGTTTGATTTGCAGTAAGTTGTGATCAGTGCTATGACACAGGATGCTCAGGATGTTACAGGGGTATAGAAAGGGACAACCAATCCTGCCTGAGAAACTTCAGGAAGGGCTGGAAAGAACCATTGGCTGAGCTAAGACATGCAGGCTGGGGGAGCTGGCAGCTGGAGAGATGCAAAAGAACCATCCCAGGTGCAGGGAGCATCACGTGCCAAGACCAGATGTGACAGAGCGTTTCAGCTAGCTAAGGACCCTGGATGGTCAGGCTGAGTGGACAGAGGGCCTGACAGGGACAAAGCTAAAGAAGGAGGCAGGGGCCAGATAATGAAAGGCCTAGGGCGTCCAGGAGGACCTGGCACACCCATCCCCTTGCTGCTGCTGCTGCTGCTGGTTAAAGAAGTGGGCCCACACTGAGATGAATGTCAAAGGCTGGCTTTCAGGAGAGAGAAATCAAGCAGGGAGCACAGCAGAGCCCCACCTGAAGGGAGAGAGAAAAGAGATGAACCATAGCGGGAGGGGATATTTACTGAGTGTTTGCAACCAACACATATATTAACTCATTGATTTTCATTGCCCTCCAAGGTTGAACCTTGAAATGGATTTTATTTTCACAAAGCAGATCAGGAAACTGAGGCTTGGGCAGTAATGTGACCGCCAAGAGTCAGGTCTACATGGCAGCACGAAGCGCATTCCTCCACAGAGACTCCTGGAGGTGTGACTCGACAGCCGGACTGGAGCGGCCAGAGGCCTGTGGGTGAGTGGGAGCCCCTGCAGCAAGGCAGGCAAGGCCCAGCCTCTTCCCTCCACTCCAGGCGGGACACTGCCCGGAGGCCAGAGAGATAAGAACACAGCCTTCCTACACGCCTCCCACTGAGGCAGAGAGGGGATGGAGGGGTCGGATCCATGCAGCTACGACCAGGCAGAGCTGAGATGCAAATNCAGGCAGTCACATCAGGGTTCCAGCAGGGATGCTGCCCAGAGCCAGATCTAGGGACAGGAACTTGGGACAAACCATGCTGGGGCTAGATCAACAGTATTCAGAGAGTAGCTGACTCTTTGCAGGTCCTAAGCTTTGTGCATGCAGACAGAAAATGAATCCGAAAAAGGCCCCATCCCTCCAGTAGCTGCAGAATCCCATAGGAGACATGGACCACAGACAGCCAGACTGTTTGGTTTGCAGTAAGTTGTGATCAGTGCTATGACACAGGATGCTCAGGATGTTACAGGGGTATAGAAAGGGACAACCGATCCTGTCTGAGAAACTTCAGGAAGGGCTGGAAAGAACCGTTGGCTGAGCTAAGACATGCAGGCTGGGGGAGCTGGCAGCTGGAGAGATGCAGAAGAACCATCCTAGGTGCAGGGAGCATCACGTGCCAAGACCAGATGTGACAGAGCGTTTCAGCTAGCAAAGGACCCTGGATGGTCAGGCTGAGTGGACAGAGGGCCTGAGAGGGACAAAGCTAAAGAAGGAGGCAGGGGCCAGATAACGAAAGGCCTAGGGCCTCCAGGAGGACCTGGCACACCCATCCCCTTGCTGCTGCTGCTGCTGCTGCTGCTGCTGGTTAAAGAAGTGGGCCCACACTGAGATGAATGTCAAAGGCTGGCTTTCAGGAGAGGCAGATCTAGGGACAGGAACTTGGGACAAACCATGCTGGGGCTAGATCAACAGTATTCAGAGAATAGCTGACTCTTTGTAGGTCCTAAGCTTTGTGCATGTAGACACAAAATGAATCCGAAAAAGGCCCTATCCCTCCAGTAGCTGCAGAATCCCATAGGAGACATGGACCACAGACAGCCAGACTGTTTGATTTGCAGTAAGTTGTGATCAGTGCTATGACACAGGATGCTCAGGATGTTACAGGGGTATAGAAAGGGACAACCAATCCTGCCTGAGAAACTTCAGGAAGGGCTGGAAAGAACCATTGGCTGAGCTAAGACATGCAGGCTGGGGGAGCTGGCAGCTGGAGAGATGCAAAAGAACCATCCCAGGTGCAGGGAGCATCACGTGCCAAGACCAGATGTGACAGAGCGTTTCAGCTAGCTAAGGACCCTGGATGGTCAGGCTGAGTGGACAGAGGGCCTGACAGGGACAAAGCTAAAGAAGGAGGCAGGGGCCAGATAATGAAAGGCCTAGGGCGTCCAGGAGGACCTGGCACACCCATCCCCTTGCTGCTGCTGCTGCTGCTGGTTAAAGAAGTGGGCCCACACTGAGATGAATGTCAAAGGCTGGCTTTCAGGAGAGAGAAATCAAGCAGGGAGCACAGCAGAGCCCCACCTGAAGGGAGAGAGAAAAGAGATGAACCATAGCGGGAGGGGATATTTACTGAGTGTTTGCAACCACCACATATATTAACTCATTGATTTTCATTGCCCTCCAAGGTTGAACCTTGAAATGGATTTTATCCTGAAGGGAGAGAGAAAAGAGATGAACCATAGCGGGAGGGGATATTTACTGAGTGTTTGCAACCAACACATATATTAACTCATTGATTTTCATTGCCCTCCAAGGTTGAACCTTGAAATGGATTTTATTTTCACAAAGCAGATCAGGAAACTGAGGCTTGGGCAGTAATGTGACCGCCAAGAGTCAGGTCTACATGGCAGCACGAAGCGCATTCCTCCACAGAGACTCCTGGAGGTGTGACTCGACAGCCGGACTGGAGCGGCCAGAGGCCTGTGGGTGAGTGGGAGCCCCTGCAGCAAGGCAGGCAAGGCCCAGCCTCTTCCCTCTACTACAGGCGGGACACTGCCCGGAAGCCAGAGAGATAAGAACACAGCCTTCCTACACGCCTCCCACTGAGGCAGAGCGGGGATGGAGGGGCCGGATCCATGCAGCTACGACCAGGCAGAGCTGAGATGCAAACAGAGGCCTGTGGGTGAGTGGGAGCCCCTGCAGCAAGGCAGGCAAGGCCCAGCCTCTTCCCTCCACTCCAGGCGGGACACTGCCCGGAGGCCAGAGAGATAAGAACACAGCCTTCCTACACGCCTCCCACTGAGGCAGAGAGGGGATGGAGGGGTCGGATCCATGCAGCTACGACCAGGCAGAGCTGAGATGCAAACGACCCTCCCACCTTCAGGCCCAGAGAGTGGAAGATGAGGAGAAAACAAAATCTGGAACATCTCTGGCAGTTTTTTCCTTAGTGTGTTGCTGAAGAAAGAATGCGAGAGAAGTTCATGGAAGTAACTCTGACGTCTGAAGGAAGGAGGAACGTGGCAGTCTCCCTCAACAAGCTGATCGGAAGCCAAAGGCCCAACAGAGTCAAATCCGAAAATAGCTTCTTTTAGAACAGCTACAGATGGATCAGCCTGGTGATCCATCTAAAATGCAGCCTAAGCATCCTGGTATGCTGCCCATTTCAAAGGTAAGTGAAATGTACTAAAGGGCTGAAGGACCACGGTGCTCCTCTTATCCGGCCTCCATGGAAATAAAAAGCCCTTTGTATACAAATGCTCCTGTTGAGTGGAGCTGAACCTGTAAAAGATTACCATGTCGCACCCATCTTCTTAGACAGAAATCTTCCTATGTGAAGATGCTAATTTCTCTACCTTCCTCAGACACCTGCCTGCGTCAGTGTAACTGGTGCCACTTGCCAAGGGCCTCATCATCACCATGAACTCTCCATGGGCCACGGTCTCCACTAGGTGCTCTCATTTCATTCTCACCACCACTCTGTGCAGTAGCCATTACCACCATCATAACCCAGATCACGCAGAAGAGGAAACTGAGTCTCCGCCATTCCCTAAGCTATGCGCAACCGCAGAGGCAGCTCGTGGAGGGTCACTCGTGCTCTGATATGGCAGGCGTAGCCCTGCATGCAGTGCAGCAGAGCCTCCTTATGACACAGAGCTGTGCCCACGTATGGTCACAGGAGGCCTGGCCGATGTCTTCTCAGTTCCCAGCACAGAGCCCAAACATGCACGAATCACACACTGCTCGCACCAAAAACCTGGCTTTTCCAGTTAGCTCTGCCACACCCACTGTGACATGGGAAAGTGTCCTCGTCACTGTAGGCCTCGGATTGGCATCTGTAAAGTGAGCACAACACCAACCTGAACAGAGATGATCTGTGGCTGGAGGCAGTGTATTCTTAATAAGAAAACCTTTTAAAAATTGCAGTTCTCTTACTATTACTATTACAGTCCAATGGCACCTCAAACTCAGTGTATTCAAAACCAGACACACCCCATCCAAGCCTACTTCTCTCCAGGAACCATCCCTTCCGCATGCCCTGGCCCTGCACAGCCCACCCAGAGCCAGGGCTCGATTGCCTTGGGTCCCTCCTTCTCCTGTGCCTCTAGGTCCAGTCCGTGGCCAGGTTGTGTGCACCTGAGCCCTGCCATATCTCACGCCCGTGGATGCTACCTCCTCTGTGAGCTAGGGGCTGGCAAGGTCATCCTGACCCCCAGCTCCAGCCTCTCCCCTGTCCAATGCTCTTTACCTTTGGCCACCACTTTCCCTGCACTGGGAATGGGATACATGGGATATGAGCTGACCTGTAAAAGAGCACCGCAGGGGGATGACAGTGAAAGAGAAGGGGACGCAGACTACGAGAGCCAGAGGGTCAGGGAGGGAGGGACCAGTGCAGACACCAGTTTGGAGGGTTGTGCAGTGGCCCAAATTCAAACCAAAACAGCCATCGGGAAACAAAAATATCAAGTATGGAATTCTCAAAGGGACTGACAAATTGAAAACAGCCTAATTATCATCTGTGTGTAAATAACATTCTCATCACCATCAACAAATAGTGTAATACAGAATATAAGTATAGACACATATATAAAAATGAGTGATATTCCTTTAGAAAAAAAAATTTGAAATACATTTCTAGAAAGTCAAAATTTGTTAAAGAGCCAGCGTGCTAGAGAGAAACTACAATTATAAAATAAGACAACCTAACATGTACACACTCCTATGGACCAGGCGCTATGCTATCCCTCCCTGTACCTTTGCATGCTCACTGAGGCTACAGTGACAGAAAGAGCAGTCGCTGTGCGAAGCACAGTCCTCACCCTCGTGCAACCCTCACGAGTCCCTGCAGAGTGGCAGGCATTGATAATCCCGTTTTTTTTGATGAGGAAACTGAGGATCTTACGGAACTCTCGTAATCGTGAGTCTCATAGGGACTTAGGGTGGGGGCATGTAAACCAAGATCACATGAGTGGAGCTTAGCACATGATGGGTGAGCTGGGGTGTGGACAGAGAAGAACGGTCCAAGCCCAGCCTGGATGAAAGCCCTGAGCTGAGACCATGCGTGTGCAGTGCCAGCCACAGATGGCCCAGCCCCAAGCAGGAGGGTGCACAGAGGAGGCCTGAGCAGGGACACAGCAGGTGCTGGAGCCCTGAGCTGAGACCACGTGTGCACAGGTGGCCCAGACGCAACAGGAGGGCCCTGGCGGTGGCACTGACTTAATGTAGGATAGGTCAGAGGGGCCAGATGTGAAGCAGGGAGAGTGACGAGGTGTGGCAGTGATCCTAGAGAAATGCGGGACCTGAACTCCACGGCAGGGATGTAGAGAAGTGGGCGTCCTCCATACATCAAGGTCTTGGCCTCTACTCCATAAGTAATGAAATCAGTCTCATGATTTAAAAAGTAAGCTGTGCTGAGGAAGCTCTTGATTCGACAGCAGTAAAGCTGTCCCAACAACAGCAACACACACCAGCCACCACCCGCCACAGAGAGGGATGAAAGACCACGGTGGACTTCTGGTGCTCACGTGAACACTTTCACCACACAGGTTGGTGGCCGGCCTCTGTCACCGGCACTCACGAGGTGCCCCCACGCCCACCCCACCCTCATGCGATTCCCGCGTTTCAGTGCACCTTCACCTGGCTGGGCTCACCTTCTCCCTGCCTCCTTCTGGTCGCTTCTCTCATCAAGCCCCATGAAGAGGCAGCACTGCAGGTACACTCCTCCCTGTTGGACAGAGGCTCTCTGAAGAACGGAGACGTGTCGTGTGGGTCCTCACCTTCCCAGCACCTGGCAGATGCCCTGCACGCCTGCAAGCCTTTTATCTGGCTGAACCGTCCTTCCGGAGGGAACTACTGGTATAGAGCGGATTGGTTTTAAGGACGTGAAACACTCCCATTTTGTTAACAAAATGCCTCAATCATACTGAATCAGTTGCCATTAGTAAAACAAGGCTATTACATCTAATTACATATTTTACATTTTGATTCTAAGTTAAGTCTCATGTTTCCTCAATTAAATGGGGATTCCTCAGGAACAGGATATACTCAGACTTGCCTTGCAAACAATGGAAGAGGTCAGTGCCCAGAGTGGGGGTGGTGGGCATGGCCAGGGCCCAGCTTGGCCTCTTGTTCCCCCCAGAGCTCAATGCGGGGTAATGGGAAGACCACCGGGGTTGAGGAGCCACAGAAACCCAGCTTTGCAACCAGTTCTGCTTCGACGTCTGTGTCACCCTGTGTCACCAGCCTCTTGCTTGCTGTGAAAATAAGGAGCACAATGCCAACCTGAGAGTGTAGTGGTGAGGTTTAAGAAGCCACAGGCCAAATGCTAGGCCCGAAGCACACACTGGACCAATGGCAGTGGTGCCTGGCCTCATCCCACCACCCACAGCACCAGCCTTGACACCTGACCAAGCCACGTGCAGCAGAGGGAACCCGGAGGTTGCAGAAAACACAAACACCTCAGGAAGACATTTGAAGCCCACTACTGCCTGCGCCCATGCACCTTTGGGTCTCACCTGCACACCAGTACCACAAGCCTGCATCCTGCCCAGGGACCTTCAGTGCACAGCCACGCTGCTGGGCCATGGCTCCTTCTGTTCTCATGGCTCAGAAGGCCCTTCCTTCAGTCCTTGGCCTACACTCATTCTTCAGGGATTGGCTCATATACACCCAGCTCTGTAAAGATCTGACTTCTTCCTTACCCCACCCCAGGAGGACCAAGCCCTCCCTACACTAGATATGCATTGATTGGTCTGTGCCCACTGTTTTAATATATCATCAACCATACTCGTGACACTGATTTCTTTATATGGCTAGTTTGTCCCTCACCTTCTTTATTGAACCATGAATTCCACAGAACTGAGCTTTCACCTGCAAAACAGACACACACATTTCAGATTTACCTCTGAGTTATGCACAAGATAGACCCTACTCAGCATGGCAAAGACTTGGAGAACTGGTCTAAGATTTGAATCACAGACACAAGGGTCTTAGCCTGACCCTGAGTGGCACAGAGGTGGGACAGAGCCAACGGTGTGCTGAAGCCCACTGGTACCAGCTCACAAGAGCCAACTGTCAGCATCTCTTCTCAAATCCTCACTCAGTGACATCATGCTGATAGCCTGAAATGAGCGAGAGGGGACGTATTTGTACCACTAAAAATACTTGCAGAAATCAAATGCTACAATCCTGGGCTGGTTATTAAAAATTTACCAGGTCACAACTGGACAGACCCAAACCAATGGAGCAGAGACAGGAAGTGAGCTTGAAGTGAGATCTGAACTCCCACCCACGTAGGGGGAGGCAGGAGGTAGGGTGTGAGCCTAAATGGACTGGTGACCTGCCAAAACAGATCACCACTGTTCTCCAGAGGCTCACAGCAGAACCCAGCGTCCACAGAAAATAATAGTCACAATGTCCAAGATACTATGCAAAATTATCTGACATACAAAAAAACAGGAAAATGTGACCAATTCCCAAGAACCAATGGATGCCAAGTCAAAGACGATCCAAATGCTGGAGCTGCCAAAGCGTTTAAGGCAGCTATACCCACACTCCCTGCAGTAAAAGAAAACACACTTGAAATGAATTTAAAAATTGGGATTTACAACACAGAAACAAAATAGAGACAAAAAATTTACAACTTAAAAATATAATGAAATTTTTAAAAATCCACCTCACTGGATGAGCTCAATAGCAAAATGGAGCTAAAAAAGGAGAGGGAAGATAAACTTGAAGATAGGCAAATCATAAAGGAAATACTGGTAAAATAGACTTCACTAAAACGTAAAATTTTTGTGTGTTTGTTTTCAGTGACTGTCCGGTATGGGGATCTGAACCTGTGACCTTGGTGTTATAAGGCTGCACTCTAACCAACTGAACTAACCAGCCAGCCCCCAAATTTAAGTCTTGATCTTCAAAAGATCACAGACTGGGAGAAAATCACAACACATAGGTCAGACTTGTATCGAGACTGTAAAGAACTCTCAAAACTCAATAATAAGAATTCAAACAACCCAATTAAAACTGGGCAAAATGTTTAAACAGATACTTCACAAAAGAACGTATATGACTCGTCAGTAAGTACATAAGAAGATGCTCAGCCTCAGTAGTCATCAGGGAAGTGTAAATTTTTAAAAACCAGAATGAGAAACATATCCGGCGGAAGGGCTGCAGTGACGAAGACTGACCCTACCAGCAACTGGCAGTGACAGGGAGGAGCTGGAACTCTCACAAGCTGCTGCTGGGAGAGCAAAACGGTGCAGCCGCTGGAACATGGCCTGGTAGCTCTCAGACAGTTACGCACAGGCCTGTTGCATGAGCCAGCGATCTCACTTCTAGCATTCACCACGAGAAATGAAAACATACGTCTATACAAAGACGTGTATATGGGGCGGCGTTGGTGGTATAGTGGTGAGCATAGCTGCCTTCCAAAGACGTGTATATGAGTGGTCATGGTAGCTTTAATTATACATGCCAAACAAGAAGAAACAACCCAGATGTTCATCAACAGGTGAAAGGACATAAAAACAATGGTGTGTCCAGGATGAAATACTGGTCAGCTGTAAAAAGGAACAAACTATTGTTACATCCCAACACTGCAGATGAATCTCAATCATTGCGCTCAGTGAGTGATGTCAGACAAATGTGAGAACATACCAGGTGATCCCATTTACATAAAATTCTGGAACATATAAAATAATCCATACAAGCAGGATGGTGGTTGCCTGGGACAGATTGCAAAAGGGTACAAAGAACTGCAGATTGATAGAAACGTTTGCTATATTGAACGTTCTGAAAATCCCTTGGGTGCGTGCACGTGTCAAACTGATCAAACCGTGCCCCCTGAACACATGCAGTGTCCTGTCCCTCAATAACTCTTCTCTAGAGTTGTACTGAAAGATACCCACAGTGTAACTGTCTCACCCCAGAACTACCTGAGCCTAAACCACTTGAGAAGTGTGGCTTCTTGTGTCAGAAAAACCTGGTGTGAAACCCAGGCCAGGCAAGAGACTGATCTTGTTTGGCCTCAAGTTCTGTGTGTGTGAAATGGAAATGGCCATCGTTTCCATCGCCCCCCAGGACCACTGTCACTAAGCAGCAAGTCCACAGCTGGGAAATCGGCACTAGCTGCCGCAGCTGACAGCAGTGACCATCCACACAGCAACTCCTCGACCACACCACACTTTGCCACCCTCCTGCTCCTGCGGCTGCCAGTGTCCTGGCTTCTCTCCATTGGATAAACACGACCCTACCCCAGATTCCTTCCACTGAACCCCAAAACTCCGTATACGGGGTCTGTTCATGGTGCGCACTGGGTTCTCTCTCACCCTTTGTTGGTCCGGTTTACACCTCTAGGAAACCGCAGGTGCCTAAGGAGGAAGGCTCTCCCACTATTCCTAGCGCCACGCCTGGTAAACAGCAAGTACCCAACGCTGCTAATGAAGGCAGGAGCGTGGGGAGGGTTTCAACAGAACGTGTTCTACACCCCAAGGGCAGTTTTACTTTGTGGTAAATTTGTGGCTAGCAAGGACTTAATGAAATTGGGAATTATCAATAGTTCTACTTGCTTAAAACAAAAAAAGTGATATGCTTAAAAATGTGTTCATTAATAAACAATCCTCTAAACTTTAGGTATTATACACTTTTTTGTTGCTTTCCCTGACAAAGGCACACTGGTAGGGACCATGTCTGTCACATTTTAAAAGGTGATGTTTCCAAAGTCTTACATAGCACAGCACGGAGCGGGAGATCAATCAATGAATCTACTTCAAGCTTAGAGTCACCACAGTAAAATATAGTCTGATACATTTTAGTTAAGACAAGATGCCTTTAAATAACTTTAGGACAAAGCCATTCTCAAGCACAGTGCTCAGATCTGGGGAGGAAAAAAAAAACCTCCGCCTTTACCGCACACCTCAGGCAGACTTTCCTGTGCCTCCAGAAACCATCAGGTTCCCAGCTTTGGTTTTCTCTCCTTACACAAGCACTGTGCTGCCTGCTTCTCCTTCCTGATTTACAGGGTTCCACAGTCTGCCAGAATTGGCTACACTGTACCTCTTCTGAAACCATGCTTCTGCACGTGCCCTGCCACCTCGGGAACCATGACACCATGCACCCGACATATGGGAGTATGAGGAGTGGACACTGAGGTGGCATGTCATGGCCTGTGCCCGTGGCTGAACAAGGCTGTGCTAGGCTGGCCCAGGGTGTTCAGAGGAGGCCGCAGCAGAGCGGAGAGTTCCAGCCTCGTCTCCAACCTAGCCTTCTCTGCTTCAGACTCTCCATCCCCTCCAGGGTCTAGATTAGCCACTAATCTGTAAAATGGGGGTAACTGCCACCTCGTAGGTTAGGGTTTCTCCAGTCCTGGGAGCAGCTCTTGACACACAGAAGGCCATCAAAATAAATATTTGATGCTATGAGTGGATTCCTACACTGTTTCTCTAAACCCCTCTGTTATGCATAGGTAATTTAAAAATATTTAGCATCTGTTTGGCATATAATAGGTGTTGGACAAGCATAACTTTACTTCTCCTATTTTTGCCTCTCCTGGATATCTTAGTTGTGACAGAGAAGGGGATGATACCTACAATGGGCCATGCCCCTTGAGCCTTGTATCCCTATTTTAACATGCACGTGCCCCTTCCTCCTGACTCCTGGGATGGAACAGGCATGTAAAGCAGGGCCACAAATGCAGTCAACCTGTAGCTGACAGGTAACATGAGCAAGACAGAGCTGACATAAGCAACAGCGATTAGAGCATAAATGCATACAAAATGGTTCTCTTCTGGCAAACCTCAACTGTGGTGTAGGTAGGGTGGATGGTTGGCTCAGGACCGTGTGGGAAGAAAAGGAGTTAGTGACTAGATCAAAGCCTTGGAAATAAAGTTCTGTTCCGCATTCAGAACAGCAAATGTTAGGCAAGTCTTAAAGGAAACAGACTGGTGCTATTTATATCCCCCTTTTTCCCAGCCAGGACATTCAAAGGACAAAAGGTATCAGTGACAGGTTAATATTCAAAGGCAATTGCGGCCTTTCTAGACCCTTCAAATATAACAAGGGACATCCCATGTTTGGCCCCATGGAGGAGAGAAATTGTTATGCAAAGAAGTTTCGTTTTCATCCAATCCTAATAAGTGGCCTTCAGGAGCTAGAGGTCCCTCAGAGACACAGCCTAACGCCACCACTGCCTTACATATATGAGACCCTCTGAGGAGAGGCTCAGAAGAGGAAGGAGGAGCGAATGGGGCCACCCAAAGGTCATGGTGAGGATGAAATCACAACAGCAGCACCACTGCTGAGCGCTCACCGTACACATGTGCGAACTCATAGGCTCTCCATGACCTGGCAGGGGCCCCCTTTCGCAGATGTGGGAACAGGCACAAGCAGGGTGACCCCCTTGCTAAACTCGGCCCACAGGCACCAGGGCCCTGGCTCTTGTCCTCTGACCTCCCAGGCTGCCCCAGTAGGGTGAGGGTAGGAGCTTCTAGAGGATTCTAGCCCCATCTGTACAATTACAAGCTGTGAGAGCACTGGGAAGTCACTGCACCCTTCTCGGGCTCAGTTTTCTAAAGTGAAAAATAAGAATACTAAGAATAGGTAATTGCCATTTACTGAATGCCAGTTACACCAGGCCCCGGTTTACCTGCAGTACTCACATCAGCATTAGGAGCTACACAGTAATATCCCCATTTCACAGAGGAGGAAACTGAGGACTGGAGAGGTTAATGACATGGCACATATATACATAATGGCAGTTTTCAAGCAAGGTTTTACTTAAATGAAACTGCATAAAATCAGATGCAATTTGAAACCTAGAAAGATGAAAGAACACTCTTTTTCACAGGGTCTGGCACACACCTTAAAACAGCTTTCCACTGAAACCCTGTCACCAGTATTAGCAATTTTACAGTTGACCTTAAAGACCACCTAGTCCAATCCTCTCTGTGCATAGATTAATCAAACCCGAGCCCCAAGGTTGACGTGGCTTTGGGCCTGAGCCTCTGAGCCCCACCTCTCTCTGTGTACTGCATGGGCGCATCACTTGAGACGGTCCAGTCTGCAAAACCACATCTGTATCATCTTGGCAGAGGCAGACAGTGAAATGAGCACAGATCTCTATAATCTGCCAACCCATCTTGATAAGACTGAGGCTCTGACCATGATACCTTATCATAGCCTTATTAAGGATTACAAGCGCCATGCGGAGGAAAGGAAACATGAACGCAGCAATGAGAAATTAAACCCATTTCACCCTGCAAATATGACTCTGATTTATTGCTCTGTAGCAGCTGACGACGGCCTGTCAGAGAAACTCTGTTAAAAATAAAGAATAAAAATCACCCAGAGTTGTTTTGCCACACATCCAAATTAGAAAATGTTACTCTCTGGATGATTTATGTTTCAATCTTTTCCCTTATTCACAGAGAATTTGTCAAGCATTACAGGAGCGCCAAAGAGCAGCAATACAATTCAAAATGAAAGAAAAAGCTAAACGCCAAACAAGTTAAATGTGCTGAAGTCCGGGTGCTGCTCCAAAGTCAGTGGTTTGGCACTTGAAGCCTTGACCTTACGTATAGGAACACAGGGAACCCAGCTGGATTAGACCCCTAAGGCAGACCCCAGAGCCACTGCACATGAACTAGAGAGACTTCCACATCTCAGGCCAGCTACCACGGGAGGAGCATGCCCCCCTTGTGGATGTCAGGCTTGGACACAGGGTTTTGGCCACTGGACCTGAGCAGAGTGGTATATGCCACATCGGATAAGAAGCACGTGGGACCATGGTGTGATTTGTCTGTTTCTCTTTCTCCTGCCACAAGTACAAGGTAAGACTGGCTGATCTGACCCCCGGGATGGAAAGAGCATAAAGGGCAGGATCCCAGAGCCTCAGCCAACACCTTTGCTTTGATTCACCGACACTTAGCAACAGTCTGTTGCCACAGCCTAAGCTTCTGAAAAAGCTCTCCTTCCTGAAGTGCCCTCCTGTCTCTTCCGAAGCACAGTGCTCACTCTTCAAGACCTAGTGCAAAGGCCACCACTCCCAGGAGCCTTTCCTCACTCCCCAGCCAGGAGCAATCTTTCTCTTTTCGACCCACAGCCCCTCCCTGTCTGCCTGTGGACTTCACTGGTGTTCTGTTTTGTTCTGCTGCTTCGTGGTTCTTTATGACCAAGTTCCACTCCTCCTGCTGCAGGATAAATTCCTGGAGGATGTGCCCCAGCTAACAGCACCCTGAATCTTACCCGGATCCCGTAAGATCTCTTCCAACACTGAAGGAATATACCCAATTAGTACATAAATACGTGTTGAATTGTGAATGAATAAACAAATAAGGAAGCTACATTATAAGTGGTGACTACAGAACCAAACTGCTGAGTGCGATATCCTCTCTCCTGTAGGAAATAATTCCTACCTTCCATTAATCCAGCACATCCCTGGAACAAAGTACAGCAGCCAGTTACAGACTTTTGGTGCCGGGTCAGAGCAGGGCCCTGCCAGCCAACAGAGGGTGGGTTGGAACAACAGGCCGGAGTCACAAGTCCTCCACACAATGCTACCCACCCACCTCTGACCGCAGGACACTTCCATGTGGTTTTGCCTGGTCCCCTGCACAGGGCTGCCAGGTCCCGTCTCTCTGAAGACTACAGCTGACTGCACCTCAAACTTGGGCTCTTCCACTTCTGCCAACTAGTCGTTTCTCTCATGCTTGCACTTGGCAGGGCCCTGGCTTGGTATCTATTCTTCCTGCACTAAGTTTGGGGGATTGATTCAGACATATGTGAGATCTAATTGAAGTCTGTGATCAGTTTTGGACTGATATGGGTTCCTCACGTAAGTCGTGTGAGCCCAGGTAAACAACATAAGCTATCTGAACTCTAGCTTCTTCGTCTAGAAAATAATGATGCCAGGCAAGATTAGGATAAAGACAAACAACGATATATAGAATGCAAGTGGCTGCCAGTAGGCGCATCTATTACTTTATACATCTATCTGATTGTAAAGTAACAGCATCCTGGCCATATTTCTCCATCCTTGGCTGACATTAAATTATAAATACCTAAATGAGAAATTACACTTAGCAAAATTCATTTTTGAAAAAAGAACAAAAAAATTAAACACAGATTCAGCCACGTCATTGCTTTCATTTGTTTGCAAATGCGCTGTGTGCTGACGCCGCAACAGGCACAGTCCCGGGCGAATGAGGCCGACCCCAGGACCTCAAGTCTAGTCAGAGACGGGCAAGACGAGGGTGACGGGCAAGATGAGGGTGACGGGGAACACGGTCTGAGCAACGCGGGCGGCCTGGAAGGCGCGCCTCTGCGTACTGTGTCAATAGTGACAAGGATGAGAAACATCCCTCCACCACCAATGACGATCTGCACGGACAACAGAAAACCTGGCTTTTCTAACTGTCACTCTTCTGGTCTCTCCCAGACCATGCACTGCTGCTGACTGGCTCTCCCGTGCTATTTCAGTGGCACTCACAATGTGGAGAGAGTCTTTTACTTAATGATCAGCCTCTGTCCGATTCATCACTTCTACAATGCTAAGCGATTCTCTCAGAATTCTCTTCAGCCACAGGAAACTGCTTTTGCGCTGCTGAGTAACAGCCCTCTAGGGCTGTCCACATGGCCAGAGCCCCCATCCTTGCAGACCAGAGAAGGCCCACCCTCTCTGCTTTTGTGAGTAGACATATAGGGCCCAACTTCAAGGGTTCTGGGTCACAATCACGCAGACAGGGAACACTGATCTGGACAGGACAGTGTGCAGGAAGCCCAGCACTGCCAGGTTCTACTCATAGCCTGGGTCAAACCAGGTAAAGGTCTGAGGTCTCACACTCCTCACCTATGTCTTCTTCCTTTTTGTGTTGCTATAGCAGGTATCACAGAGTAGGTAATTTATAAAGAAATTTATTTCTCACACTTCTGGAGGCTGGAAGTGCAAGGCTGAGGGTCCCGTATCTTCTTGCTGCGTCATCCCATGGCGGAAGGTGGAAGGACAAGAGAGTGTGCATGCAAGAGCAGGAGAGTGTGCATGCAAGAGCAAGAGGGCCCCATGCTCGCTTGTATAACAAGCCCACCCTTGCAATAAAGACATTAATCCATTCGTGAGGGCAGAGCCCTGGTGACCTAATCTCCTTATTAGGCCTCACCTCCCGATACTATTGCACTGGGGGTTAAGTTTCCAGCAAATGAACTGTGGGGGACACATTCAACCAACAGCACCTATGAAATGGGAATAAGAACACTGGCTTTCCCACTTGTGATAATTAACTGAGATAAGGTCCATGAAGTCTTTGGTACAACATCAGTACAAAAGAGAACCTAAGGTAGTCCCCAAAACTTGTCACCTCACGTCTCAGGACCACAGTCCCTCCCTGTAAATCATCTCACACGAGCTTGTTGAAGACCAAACAGCACTGCAGGTAAGAGACGTGCAGGTGGACACAAGGCAGCAGATGTCTCTGTGAAAACCTCCTGTTCTGGAGCCCCCAAAGTGTGGACTAAGGAATTCTGTAAATGTTAGTGGCTGAAAGGGAAGGACAGAGGGAGAGACTTTTTAAATGACATGTGCTTTTGTGTCCATCTGTAATGGGGAGACCTCACTTGTCCTGTCCCCTTCACAGCCCACAGGCTGGTCAGCCAGCCCTGAACCTCTGACTGCTTCCTTATCTCTCTGGACCTCACTTTCCTCGTTCCTAAAATAAGAAAAAATACCTATCCCATGGCGAATTCTTACAAGAATTAAATGATAGAAAATAACTGCTTAGCGCAGTGCCCAGTGCGAGTCCGTGAGCAGTGTGTGGGAATCCTCCTTTCCATTTCTAGTTTTCTCACCTATGAAACACAGGTAGCAAAGGAGACGGTATTTAGTTTCCTCCCAGAGCTCGAAACTGCCAGGTGTATAACATGGCATTTTTGTACAAAGCATGTCTCAGATCTGTATCACACATTAAAATACACTTCTTCAGACTCTGCTTTTTTTTTAAAAAAATGTACATTTGTTTCAAGTTCTACTGATGTGCTATATGAACTCTGGCATGCCACTTGATGATAATAACAAAGGAAAGCATTAGTTTCATTATTGTCACCAATCACTACTTAATGTATTATAATTGAACATACGTCCAGATCAATGACCTCATTTCATCAGCACAAGAGCTCCCTCACTTACAGATGGGGAAACTGAGGCACTCAGATGGCACACTAGTTGTCAGGAGCCACGGAAATGAAGTGCAGTGGCAGGCAGTGCACAGGCCCTCTCTCACACCAGGCCTGCAGCATGCAGGGAAAGCCACACTGCTCAGGGCTGGGGACTGGGCAGAACACTGGGCTGGCACATATAGCGCAAGCTGACACTCACCTCAGCTCTTCTACTCCACACTCATTGGCCTCTTAAGACTCTCGGGCTCCTCACACAGAGGATTCCTGGAGTCCCCAAGGACTGCCCAGTGGACACAAGACCCCCAGGGCCCAGGAGAGTCAGAGGGTGACCAGCTGTCTAGCATATACCATCACAGCTCTGTGAGTTCCATTAAAGGAAGACATAGAGGTGGAGATGCTTCCTGACCACCAGCCCTGTAAGAAGCACTGGACCACATGCTACAAACACAAAAACATACGAAGCCCCTGTAATCAGGCAGGAATGGCTCACGGAGAGACAGACATGTATGTGCGGAGATGTGGCAGATGCTGCAACAGGGCTGGGCACGAGACCCAGTGGAGCACAGAGAAATGACTTAGCTTGGGACCTTCTGATGTGGGGAGGGGCTCCCCAGGCCAATGAGGAAGGGCAAGGCAACCTAGGACAAGGGTGGGAGCATGTGACATACTCGCCTGGGGAGTTCAGGCTGGAACGTGGCAAGAGTCAGACCACCACATGCCATGCTCGGGGCGGGGGGACTACTTCTATCAGCGATGTTTCCAGGAAACTGTGAGCCCATGAAAAACCGTGTTCCTGGAGAATGGCAATAAAAGCTCTTGGTACGTTGTGGGGAAAAGGCAGGCTGCAAAAGAGTGAACACAACATGATCCTAGTTTTGCCCAAGTGAAGTAAACGAGACAGCATGGATGCATATCTAGATAGCGAGGCATTAGCTCTGGGCGGTGGGATTCAGTGCAATGTAAAACTGATGTTCTTCAGACTTCTTATTTTCTAAAATGCATGTGTTATTTTTGTAGAGCTTAACCAATGGTATCTCAGAGAAGAAAAGAAACCGTGCCCCTGGGAGGCCAGAAGGCAGCGGTAAGGACAGCAGCAGGCACTCGGGATGGAAGAGGGACAGGGCAGGGGCTGGCACCGGAGCCCTGGCCACAGGTGAGTGGACAGGGAGGGCAGGTGAGTGGTAACAAGTGGTGTGGGTGCTGTGCACACAGAAGCCCGCAGCGAGTGGCATGGGAAGAGGAGCATGCGATGGGCAGGAACACGAGTGAAACTCTTGGAAGGCACAGCATGAAGTGCAAATGTCAACGTAAATGCCACACGCTCTTACTGCTGCCACTGCGGTCTACCCGAGTAAGCACAGGCGACCAGCACTCCTGACCAGCACTTGATGAGCCGCCACTGCACAGCTGCCACCCCGGCCCTACACTTGCTTCAACGGCGGCGGACGTGGCTCAGATAAGCAGACAAGATGAAAATCTGTGTCTAAGACATGCAAAGAGAGAGTCACTTCCTGAGCCGCTGTGCGGTCTTTGGGGATTTGAAAACAGAGCTTGTGGGAGAGCAATTCAACCACAAAAACCTTTCAGGAGTCTGGCTTAATATTGAAGATGCCACAGCCATTGAAATATGAATAGGAGAATGTCCTTAACAATATGGAACTGACAATTAGGGACAAGAAATGAATTCCTGCATTGAAACAATAAAGCAGGGGCCCCTCCCACCCCTGCTGACTGGGAGGTCTTTGTCTGCGGAGTGGATCAAAGCTGCCCCACCCTGCCTAGGTGTCAATCCAGCAGTCCCCGCGCACCAAATCAGAGGAGAAAACACAACAAGTTGGTTGGTTGTTATGAGTTATGTGAAAGTGAGTTGGTCTATTTTTATGTGAAAGCTCAAATATGCAATTCCTCAAAACACAGAGAGTGATCCCAGATTAACTTTTGAAGGCCAAAAGAGAAATAAGACGAGTGAACAAAGCATCATGTTCCCCGATTCATCTCTCTTCCCATCCTCCCCACCTGTCAGCCGAGTTAAGAAACATCCACTGATCGCCTGGTCCTCCGCTAGGCACTGAGACACAAAAGCAGATCAAAACGTGGTTTCCAGACATCTCAGGGGAGAGACAGGCAGACAGACAAGCAAGCAGATGACTCCACCATACTGTGGCAAGGGCTGTATTGGGGGGACATGTTGTGGTAGCCAGAGAATGTGCAAAAGCCTAGATGGAAGCCATGGAAGGTTCTAGAAAGGGTAATGCCTCAGCCAGGCACCAGAGCCTGAAGATGTGACAGCACCCAAGCCCAGGTCCACATGGTGAGCGGGTACACACAGAGAGCTGGGGGTAGATGCCAGGACCTGCACAGGAGGCCAGAGAGAGGGGGCAAGCGGGGACAGGTCTCTTCCCAGAAGGAAGTGGTCCAGCCCACTGAACGGGGCTGAAAAGACACAGCCCACCGAGCCAAGCCCTTACTCTACCCCAGGAGGCCCCATTCCCAGGGTGGGCTGTGCTCCCAGCCAGCCCATCTCCACCAAGCTTCCCTTTTGGGCTCCAGGACCACAGGTGTAGGAGGACCAGGGCGCCGGTCTCGGGGTGCGCCTGCAGCCCTCCATCCAGGCCACCCAGTTCTGGGGCCTCCGTGCCCCCCTGCCACAGTCCCTTGTGGACGGGTGCTCACCCCGTCTGATTACCCATATCTAATAAATCCTAGAATTGGAAAGAAACCTCTAAGTTCGGGTGGCAACAAAAACACCTCCAGGGCCTGGGAGAGCAGAGTGAAGAGGCAGGGACGCTCCAGCTGCCTCGCGTCTCAGCGCCGCCGCCGCACTTGGCCCCCAAAGACAACTCATCTGCAGGATGTGCGCTGTGCAGCCCCGTCTTCTGATTTTTCAAGAGAACTAGAAACCAGCTTGAATCGAAATTTCTGTATTTTAAAATGACAGCTCCGTTCATTTTGTTCTGTTCTTCACCCTAGGCAGGCCAAGCGCGCCTGCGAGGTGGACGGGGCCTGCTGGCCACCGGTTAGGACTCTCTGACAGGTGATGTGCTTGGCACACACCCTCCTCAGACACCCCCCAACAAGAAACCCCCCTCAGAGACTCTGCCGCGGCCTCCCACCCCCGGCACAGGGAGGCCGGCTGGGGCAGAGCGCCCCCACTCCCGCACAGCTGTTGCTCAGGGTTTTCTGAGCGCATCCCCTCGGCCGTCTCTCTGATGCAAATTACTGGACAGAGAAATAGAAAGAACCCAAACACTAAACTATATTTTAACTGAGGTTTCTACTACGTGCTATTCCAACCAATATTGTCATCTTCATCATCTCCATTTTAAATTTCACACTGTGAAAACTTCGTAGTGCCAGATGGAAGGAAGTGAAACATCATAATGAAGCGGGGAAACTTTTAAAGAAGTGAATGAATCAGACATGCAGCTAGAGCGTACCTGGTCCCCTGCAGAGCAGGACATGAGAGGGGAGCCCCGCCCAAACTCCCCCGCATGGACCTGCCTGTGGCTGGCCCAGCAGAGCCATGACGGCAGGGGAGCACAGATGGCTGGGGGGACACAGGGCAGGGACTTCAGCCCAGCAGATGGCAGCTCCGCTGTGGCCCCGAGAACCTCCTCCAAGAAGCCATGACTGCACCAGCCAAGGGGATCGACAAGCCCCTCGGCAGATGCCCCTGGCCCCCTGCCACACAGTGCTTTGGGAGTGAGGATGCAAGGGTGTCATCTGGGCATCTCACTCCATGCCATAGCAATGGTGAATGCCTTCTGACAGAGGGGCTGAACCAGTGAAGGGGCGTCAGGGAAGGGGCTAGGGCTGTGGCTGTCCCCAAGCACCCACAAAAGCAAAGTGTGTAGGCCAGATGCCTACAGCAGCCAGTCAGGGGCTGTGGTTGGCACCTGCCAACCATCCTTACTGAGAGATGACCAAGCAGGACAGCATGACAGGCTTTTTGACAGACACAGTCCCGCTGGCATGGGTAAAAGGGAATGTCTGTCTAGGCCCTGGTGGCAGGCACACGGGGCAGGGCCTGGGGCTGGCACGGAGTAGGGGAGGCTGTCAGCTCGTCCTTGAAGGGTCCCTCTGTCCTCTGCAGGCGTTGGCCAGGTGAGAGGGAGATGCAGTCCATACCCACCACAACTAGCACCAGGCTGAAGAGACATCAGCAGGGTGAAGATGAAGGTCGTTGGAGCAGGAGTGGCTTCTCCAGGAGGGCTGATGTAAGACCGGCCTAAAAGCACAATTCTTACTTGATGGGAAGGCTCATCTCGCAAAGACCAGGAGGCACAGAGATCGATGCAAAAGCAAGAGGTTTTTATTTCCGGCATGCTGGAGGTCGCCCCGTTTTCAGGACAGGAGCGGCCCCAAATTCACAATGCAAGCAGCTTTTATACAGTTTTTTTGAATGGATATTGTGATAGGATCATCTGTTGGTTATCTGTGGCGCTTTTAGATTTACAGGTGGGCATCAGTTGGCGCCTTTTGGATTTACAGGTGGGCTTTAACAAGCTGGCACCCCTTATCGCATTTCTCAATTGTTTACCTTCCCCGGGGTCTGGCTTGGTGGCCTTTGAACCAGCTATTTCCTGAAACCGGTGGGGGCTATTAATGTTTAGTGTGCTCGGGCCTGACCTTTGTCATGGCCCCTGAGAAGCTGCGTTGCTTATGCATTGTTCAGTGTGCTCGGGCCTGACCCTTGCTCTGGCCTCTGAAAAAACTGCTTTGCTTATGCACTGCTACAAGACTGCGTACATTAAGGTTATATTTTTCTACAATTCTACTACTTATATTCTATGTCCCCCTACATTACAATTTATTTCCAACACTGACACCCCACAGGCCAGGGAGTGGTGCTGAGACACTGGCCCCAGTGCCTCTGAAGTGAAGGGCTCAGGGTGGGCATTTCCCACTCGAGGAATAGGTGGTGCTTTGAGTTGCCAGACCGAGAGAGCATGGTGAATACTGGGACACAGAGTGGCCAGCATGGCCAGAGGGCAGTCAGTGCCCACATCCCGCCTAGCCTGAACAAAGGCAGAGAGTACCATCACAGCCCAATTCTACAGCACAATGAAAGAATGTTCCAGGCCCAGTCCAGCTGTGACAAACTGGTCTGCCCACAGACAGTGTGGCTGACACTGAAGCAAGCTGGTGGTCCCAGATGTGACCAAATGTGCCCATTTTAGCGAAGGTCTTGAAGCAGGCCAGCCCAGCAAAAGGCAGGCTGGGCAGAGGATGAGCATAACTCTGCAACATTATGCTCCATCTCTGGCCATGTATGTTCGGGCATAGGCTTCCACACAGCTCTGGACACCATGCTCTGTCTCTGGCCACGTGTGTTTGAGCGTGGATTTCCCTACATCTCTGTGATACCATGCTCCATCTCTGGCCATGTGTGTTCAAGGCGTGGGCTTCCATACATCTCTGGAAAACCATGCCCCATCTCTGGCCATGTGTCTTCAGAAGTAGTCTTCCACACAGCTCTGGGATAACATGCTCGATCTCTGGCCACATGTGTTTGAGCATGGTTTCCCTATATCTCTGTGACACCACGCTCCATCTCTGGCCATGTGTGTTCAAGGTGTGGGCTTCCATACAGCTCTGCAAAACTACACCCTGTCTCTGGCCATGTGTATCCGAGCTCAGGCTTTCACACAGCTCTGGGACACAACACTCCATCTCGGCCACGTGTGATCAGGGCATGGGCCTCCACACAGCTCTGTAAACTTCTTGCTAAGGCAACTGGGAGAAAATGTCAGAGCAGATCTGAAGGAAACCCAGGAAATGATTCTGAAAGCCAGAGCACAGGAAGTACTGAGACACAGGCAGATGTATAAACAACATGGGCTCTAAAATCAGACAAGTCTGGGTTTGAACCCAATTCCTTCTCTGAGTCGTTTAACTTCTCAAGCCTCAGTTTCCTTGTCTACACACCAGGAATTAGAAACTGGCCTGACAGATTTATAAACACTAAATGAATGAATGTGAGAGCACTTTGTGAGCCGTTGACACTGGGTGGTGGTCACAGTGTGTGGCAACAGGGCGGCCCCTCCCCAGTTCCGAGCAGGGTGATGCCAACTCGGTTTGCCTAGCTCTGGGGTTTTCCTTCATTGTGCCATACCACCCTCCTAGGGCCAATTAGGGGATGAACAAACGATAGTTACCATTTATTGAATCACTGGACATTGACCAAAAAGAGTCCTGTCTGGATCAGGAACTTGGTCATTTTATTTGGGAAAACAATGAGAACTTCAAAAGCTTCTAAGGGAGGCGACATGCCAGAGACAGAACTTCCCAAGACATTGCAGAAGAACAGTCATTCCCAGGACATCTCACTGATGTTTAATAGGTGCAACAGAGTTTCATAGTCAGATATATTGGGAAACATGAAATTTTAAAAGCTAGAAAAGTTATAGTATGCCTGAGAAAGCTCCAACTGCTCCTGCAAATAACAACTGTAAGATCTGGACAGAATCTTTTAAAATAAACAGCAATCTGAAGGCACTGGACAGTGAAGAAAAACAGGCACATTATTGAGGAGGGTGGACACTTGGAGGTAGAAGAGCACATGAGTTAGTTACCCTTTCTTTACAACCTCTCACCTGAGGACAGGCCAAGTCAGCACCACATGGAAACTAAAACTCTGGTAGAGAACTGCCAACTTTCTTGGCCAAAAAAAAAAAAGTGAAAAGACAGAGTTTGGGGTAACCCCAGCAAGGGAAAGTGAGAGGTAATGCAAAAGAAAAAGAGGGACAAAGAAAAAGAGCCCAAAACGTTGTGTGTAGACTCTGTCCAAATCTTCCGCTTACTCCTGAACCATGTACGCATGGAGCAGAGTCAGTAAAGTACAGCTAAGTAAAAAAGAAAATAACTGAGATTTGAGTTGTTCAAGAGGTGGAGTTTTCAATTAGAGCCTAACAGAGATAAATGCCTGCTAAATAACTTTTTAAAAAATCAACCCTCTTCAAAGGAATTTAACAGAATCCAGAGACTCTGCAATATAACATTACAATATCCACAATATAACTGAAAATTAGTTGACCTATGAAGAACCAGGAAATGTGACCCATTCTTTTAAAAAAAGCCAATCAATAAATTGATTATCAATCTTGAAATGAAACAAATGTTACAATTAGCAAAGATTTTTTTTTAATTATTACAACTATACTTAACAGAATATTAAGGAAAATATTCTGGAAATATTAAGGAAAACATTCTGGCAATAAATATATGGATAGGAAAACTCAGCAGAGTGATAGAAGCTATAAAAAAAAAACAGTGGAAAAGCTAAAACTAAGAAATAGAATATCTTCAATAAGAAAATGCACGGATGGGCTTAACAGAAACGTGAAAGTGACAGAGGAAAGAGTCAATGAATTGGAAGATAGATCAAAAGGAGTAATTCAATCTTAAGAAGAGATAAATAAAGAATTTTAAAAAACAGAGCTTCAGGGACCTGTGAAACAATATCAAAAATTCTAATATATCTGTCCTTGGAATCCCAAAAGGAAAGGAAAGAAAGAAAGAATAAGGCAGAAAAAAAAAATACACGTATGTAAAGAAGTAATGTCCAAATTTTTCCTTAATTTGGTGAAAGACATAAATATATAGACCCAAAAACTTCAGTAAAGCCCAAGCAGGATAAATGCAAAGAAAACCCCACTTAAGCATGTCATAGTCAAGCTGCCGGTAACCAAAGTGTATTAGTCCGTTTCTGTTGCTTATAACAGAATACCTGAATTTCCCACACCCTTACCATTGTCACAGTAGACATTAAGTTTCTAATATATGAACCTCTAGGGGACACAGCCACCCCATAGCACAAGGATAGAAAAAATCTTGCAATCAGCCAGAGAAAAATAATACATTGCACATGGAGGAATACCAACTAATTAACTACTGATTTCTCATCATAAACTATGGAAAACAAAACATGGTGCTGAACGATACTTTTAAAGAACTCAAAAAAAAAAAAAAACTTTTTTAAAAAACTGTTTTAAAACAGAATTCGATATCTGGCAAAAATATCCTTCAGGAATGAAGGCAAAATAAAAACATTTTAGATGAAAGAAAACTAAGAGAAACTGTTGCCAGAGACCTCCTCTAAAAGAAACACTAAAAGACAGATCTTTGGGATAAAAAGAAAGAGCACCAGATAGAACTTGGATACTGAGGTAAAATCGAAGACCATTAGGAATAGTAAATATTTAGGCAGATATGAAATACTTTTTGCCTATTTCCTTTAAATACATAGTACTTCTTAAAGCTAAAATTACAGCAATGTCTTGTGTGATTTATGGTGTATAGAGACTAACATATACGACAACTATGGCTTAAAGGATAGTGACAGGACACATGAACCAATACGTGGCAAAGTTTCTATATTTTATGTGAAATAGTACAATATTAAGTCTAAGTAGACCATGAAAATTAAGGTTGCATATTATAATCCATAGAGTAACCACTAAAAATAGGTAAAGAGATATAGGCAAAAAGCTGACAGATAAATTTATATAAAAATATATAATTCATGGATAAGTATATACATATACACTTTTATGTATGATTAAGTTATTCAAAAGAAAACAGGAAAGGGGAAACAAAGGAACAAAAACAAACTGGGGGCATACAGGAAACGAGTTCTAAAATGGCAGACAAATCAAATATCGATAAATACTTTAAGTATTAATTAACTCAATATTCTAATTAAAAGGCAGAGATTGTTACAGTAGATTGAAAAAGCAAGGCGAGCCCATAATGGTAAAGCAGTGATTTCATCAGCAGGACAGAACAATCATAAACAAGCAGGAATGTAATAAAAGAACTTCAGACTGCATAAAGCAAAAACTGACTACAATTAAAGAGAGTCACAAACAATTCCACAATCATAGATGGGAATTTTTAAATCCCTATGTAGGTAGGTAATTGATAGAACAATTAAGAAAAAAAAAATCAGTAAAGACATAAATGAATTGAATACCATCAACTGCCAAATTGGTGTGGAGAGAACTCTACAGCACACAACTTCAGAGCACACACCCTTCTCAAGTGTGGAGGTACATTCGCCAGGACGAACCATGTGCTGGGCCATGAGACAAGTCCTAATATATGTAAAATAAATGAAATCACGCTGAGTATGTATTAAACTGTTGTCAATTATATACATGCTGAGGTTTCTGGGGGAAATACACTGATGTTTGCTGTTTACTTTAAAATGCATGAACAAATTATGCTAGACTAACAGATGGATAAGAAGATGGATATATAGATAGATATGCAATAAAACAAGTACAGCAAAAAATTAACCATAGGATCTAGGCGGTGGGTACACTGGTCTACCCACCACCTAGATTTAACTTTGTTGTATGTTTAAAATTTTTTCATAATAAAATATTGAAAAAAAAAGTAAATCGTCTTCTTAAATGGAAGACCTCTTAGAATCTTTAAGACACTCATGAATATGAAAATCCCAAGAGGGGGAAATGGCTCTGTAGTATTCTCCCAACGTACCTGTCTCAAGAACCACCCCCTCCCCTTTTAAGGAAGATCTCAAAGAAACAGAGGCTCAAAGACCTACTGCTAGAGTCGGACAGGCCCAGCCAAGCTTGTGTCAGGCGGTTCTGACCTTTATTTCAATTTCACCGATTCCTCAATGCAGACTTACTTCATCTGCCTGAGCTTCAGTTTGGGGCTAATAATTGCATGAACTTGAATGATTATATGAGAATTAAACGGGACCGGGTATGTCAGAAGCCTACCTCAAGATCAGTAACTAGCAGGCACTTGGTAATATGAGCGACCCTCCCCCTCAGGAGTGACAGGCTTGCAGCTTTGCTCCCCAGCACCTTCTTCAGCAGTGCTGTGTAGAATGAATGGGCACAGAGGGAAAGAAGTAGGAAAAGCAATCACTTAGCAGGGTCTTCCAGGGTCCCCGAGGCCAGATAATAAAGGTATTAACAAGGCTGGCAGCAGCACAAGTGAAAAGAAGAAGCCAGTGGAAGAGAAGTTGATAACAGAAAATCCGCAGGACACTGCATCCAAAAGAAAGGCCCTGGCCGGGAAGAGAAGTGCTGACACACTGCATGAGAAAATGGAGAGAAATGAGTTTGTAATTAAATTGCAGGGATCCCACGCGATTCACCTGGCAGTCAAATAACTAGCGAGTTGTAGCAAAACAGAGTGGTATTATTAATGAAATATTAGTATGACGGGGAGCAAAGGAAATGAACTACACGCTAGCTTTGTTGGCTATAAATATTCTAACACTTCAGATGGAGGTAAGAGAATTCCCACTATTTCCATAAATCACTGTGTACTAGTCCCCACCAATCCCACCAAGTGATAATGTGGTTCTGGGGCCAGGAAAGGCACTGGGGAAAGCAATGCTCTGTATTACTCAGCCTCAGGGAGTGGAGGCTACAGGAATAACAAATTAGCAAGGACAAAGTAGGAAGAAAAAGGGAGCTTTGTTTTATATATACCAAGATCTCTCCTGCTTTAATTATAATTAAGTTTTGTTTTGTCCTTGAAAAGTAAAGTTCTGCTTATCACCCATAAAAATCCTTTATAATTAAAATGTGGCACAAGGAGGCATTAGAACTAAGAGCACAGGCTTTTGAATCAAACAGGCCTGGGTTCTATTCTGAGTTCTGTCCCTTAGTAGCTACATGACCTTGGGAACATCATTTAACTGCTCTGAGCCTCAGTTTCACTATCTGTGGGGTGGGGACAATGAAACCCGCATCTCACAGTTTTTGAGCATTAAGTTCACTCTTCCACTCGGCAGCTACCCTGTGCCTGTTTTAGATGCCAGGGAAACAGAAAAGAACAAAACTAAGAGCCCTCCATACACTGAGTGGGGGAAGACAGATCACCAATACGTGTGTGTGTATTTACATGGACTGTGGTGGACAGATCTGAGGCTCGTCCCCTGGTCCCTCCACTGGTGCTCACACCCAGTCTGATGCCCTCTCCTTGAGAGTGGGGGAAGAGCACCCCAGAGAGGGGTGACAGCAGATGCACATGCTCTAGGGCAAGAGGATGCCTGGAAAGGTCGAGAAGCGGCGAGGAGGCCGGTGCGGCTAAGAGAAGCCAGGGCCTCCACTCTCCTCGCCCTCCCCTCACTGCAGCAGCCCCCATCCCGCCTCCACTTCAAACATGAAATTCCAGTTCCAGTGGCTCTGATCCCTCGGCCATGGGATGGAGCTAGAGCCAGGCCTTGTTTACAGCTACTTTCTCTGTACCCTCACGATTATCAGGGAGGAGCCTGTCAACCCAGCCTGATCACTGGGATGCTAAAAAGACAATAACAAACTAATTAAAATGGAAATCTCTGGTGAGAGTGATCAAGGAAAAGAGGGGGAAAAAAAAAAAAAAAAAAAAAGAGCAGGCACAAATAAAAGTACTAAGAAAACCTGACTTCATTACAGATGCTAAGACAATAAAAAGGTAAGAGAAAATTATGAATGACTTTTTCCAATAAACATTAAAAGCTTAGATAAAATTGACAAATTCCCAACGAAAAAAATGTAACTCACTAAAAGCTGATTCAAGAAGAAACAGAAGGCCGGCCCGGTGGCGCAATGCTACAGTGCGCCGCTTGGGAGTGTGGTGGCGCTCCCGCCGAGGGTTCGGATCCCACATACAGACCGGTTCCCGCTCACTGGCTGAGCGAGGTACGGGCGCGACACTGAGGGTTGCAATCCGTTGCCGGACACGAAAAAAGAAAAAAAAAAAAAAAAAAAAGAAGAAGAAGAAACAGAAAAAGTTAAACACAGCATTACCATATAATCCAACAATGTCAGGCATATATCCCTGAGAGATGAAACATATGCACATAAAAACTGCATGTGGGGCCGGCCTGGTGGCGCACTGCTACAGTGTGCCGCTTGGGAGCGCACTGGCGCTCCCGCTGAGGGTTCGGATCCCACATACAGACCAGCCGCTCACTGGCTGAGCGAGGTGCGGGAGCAACCCCGAGGGTTGTGATCCCGTAGCCGGTCCCGGTCCAGTACGGGCGCGACACTGAGGGTTGCGATCCGTTGCCGGTCACGAAAAAAGACAAAAAGAAAAGAAAAAAAAAAAAAAAACTTGCATGTGAATGTTCAGGGCATCATTATTCATACCAGACAAAAGGGGGAAGCAATCTAAATGCTCACCAACCAATAAACTGGTAAATAAAATGTGCTCTATCCACACGATGGAGTATAATGCAGCAATTAAAAGGAAAGAAGCATTAAAACATACCGTAACATGGATGAACCTTGAAAAATTCTGCTCGGTGAATGGAACATACACTGAATGGTGTAATAACTGCTTTCATATGAAATGTCCAGAATAAGCAAATCTATAGAAACTAACAGTTGATCGATGGTTGCCTAGGGCTGTGGGTGGGTGGAAAGGAGAAAGGACTACTAATGGGTAGGAGTTTTGGGGGAAAGGGGAAGGATGGTAGTGTTCTAAAACTGATTATGGTAATGGCTCGGTGAATAGACTAAAAACCACTGAACTGTACACTGTAAAGGGGTGCACTGCATGATAGTTAACTATACCTCAAAAAAGCTGTTATTTTAAAAGAAATTGTCATTGATCATATCCATCTGCTATCAACTCTGCCCTTCCTTCAACACAGACATCTAAACCAATATGCCACACCCTGTAGAACAAATGTCTACCAAACCATTCAAGGTAAGAGAAGACACCCCCTCAGAAAGGATTTGCTCCCAGACGGTAGAATTTGTTCCAGCTCAGGGTGATAGCAGGGCAGAAGTGTGTGTGGCCATGGCAGCACTGGGCCGAACCAGAACTCTGGCTCCAAAGTCTGGTTCTGCTTGACTTTTATCCTCAAGTGGTCCCTGTGAGGATGAAAAATAAGATACGGAAATACCTTCATACTCTGTAAAGTGCAATGTTTGGGCTTTTTCTGATTAGCATACTAAATGGAACCTGAATCTGTCGGCAGCTGAAATCAGCAACTTGATCCCTATCAATTGATTATTTTTCTCCTCCAATTTAAGGGGAAGTCACTGAAGTTCAGGGTGGTTAGAGAACATGTCCAGAGTGGCGCTGCTAGTTTCACAACTAGGAAACTAGGACTTAAATGAAATCTGCTGCTGACAGGACAGGTAACTTCCGATTAAGCAGGATATCCAACTGGCCAAGGCATAACTTTCAACAGGATAAGAGTTTAAGTTGCTGCTGTGAAATATGACAGGCATCATATAGATAGGGTTGCACCAGCTACCAGCCTTCCAAGTACTGGTGATAGAAGCAACAAACAAGACAAACCAGAAAAACCCAAAAATATTACAGGACAAACCAAGCCTCTTACAAATCATCATTATTTCTGGATATTGTCACGGAAATCAGCAATTTAAACACTGGTGAATAAATGTGGCAGCTGACAATTCAATTAGGCTACAAGGGCAGAGAAACTTACTAATGCAGCGGTGGCCTGCCACCTGTAAAAGGACACCAGGCTCCGACAGCATCCTTGGTACACACTGAAATGCACTGGCAGCGGCAATGGGCTCCGCGGCGGGCGGAAGCATTCCCGTCTTTGGCCAAAGCAAAGCAACCATGAAGGTGTCAGTGAGGGAACAGAGGACACACCCCGGCAAGCAGTGTGCCTCACTCTGTTCACACTCTGGAGGCGGCCACACCCGTGGCACTGCCTCACCTGTGACCGGGCCAGCGACATCACCTCTCTGAGCGCGACTTCTTCAACTAAAGAATTAGGAGACTCACCCTAACCCCTCACAGAAATGGTCCAGACAGGAAATGAGAGAGCGTACATGACTGTCCTGACACAGGCCTGGCACACGCAGGTGCTCACACGTGCGCTTCTCTGTGTCCCTTGTAGAAGGGGTCTGCAACATCACGGCTGGTGATGAGAACACACGTCAGGCCTGTTGAGGCTGTTTTCTCTATCACCTCACTATCCGATACAGTGAACCAGCCAGTGCCAAGAGCATGAGGGGCGGCTGTCGCTACCACCTCGTGGCCTTCACCACCTTCCCCACCAGGTTGTTCTTGCTTGTTTAGAAAGTTCTTGACCGCCATTGCCTCCTCTTCTGTTTACACCATTAGACTGTCAATTCTGGAGGGCAGCAGGCACAAAGTATATGCTGCTCGTTTAAGGAATAAATGCCCATTTTCTGGACAAGAAACTGTGGCCCTGGAGATGACTGACACAGGCTGCGGAGTTCACAGCAGGATGCAAGTGCAGGCTTCTGCTCTTTTCCCAATGCAGTTCCAGGTCCAAGTTCATTCTGTCTGCACCGAAGGGCTTCGGCAGGACAGAAGAGGAGCTCACAAAGATAATGTGAAGCCCAGAGCATTGACATTGATTAATCAATCATTTCAGCTGTAATGCAGTTGAAGGAAAACATGGCCTTGAAACGCTTAAGGCCAAGTGGCAAGCACACATACATCACAACCACCATGTCTATTAGCATAATCAGGAGGGAAGACATCCTTGGCCCCTAAATTTCCACATTTGAATCATTTGTTCATCAGGCTCACCAAAAAGTGTATTTTAACAAATAACAAACTGTCTATCCCAATTTCGTTCTTTCTAAGACATAAGAAAAAGGAATTGAGCCATCTCTCCAGGCTTAAAATTGGAGGAAACACCTTGCTTTCTCCCTCCTTTCACGACGTAAGTGGTCCCCAGTTCAGTCTCCCGGTGGCTGTTTCTCTTCCTCTTGCATTCTTGTGGCTAAAGCCCTGATCAACATCGCTTTCAGAACTGGACTAGTTCACAGCAAGTGTGCGCCAGTGACTGTGTAAGGGGCTTCTGCATACAGCATCTTGTTTCATCTTCACAATAATCCCAGAAGTCGTTCTTTTTCTTATTATCACAGGAGAATCAGGCTCAGGAAGTTTGTGACTTGCCTAAATCATTTAAGTAAGTGACAATATCACGGTATGAACCTGGGTCTTACTGCAGGCCCAATGTTTTCCATTTCACTGGGCTTTTAGGGAAGACTGAAGTTGAACATACTGAACAGGACCTGAAATTCTGGTGGTACGTTGCAGGAGTCCAGCAGTTCGCATTATCAGAGGGCTGTCCCTCGGAGCAGTGAACAAAAGCCTGGGCAGAGTGTGCCCAGCTGATGCACCAAGAGGGAGCAATGTGCCAAGAAAACAGAACAAGATGCTATAAAAAGCCTCAGAGGTGAAGATTCTGGAGTGCCTGTGTTAGAGAACAAGACATTACATCAAAGGATGGGGCTGAGGGGTCCTGATGGTGAACTCAGAGAGTGGACAAGGTGGTGGACTTTCCCTGCACAAGATGACAGCGGCAGTTATGACATCAGGTTACTGCAGACTGAGCACTTCCCATGCACAGACGCTATCCTGACTGCAACAAATTCACTCTCTAATAGGATTTCACAACAACCCTAACGAGCACATGCTATTACTAACTGCATTTTATACAAGAGGAAACTGAAGGTTAAGAGGTCAGCTGCCTTTCCAAGGTCCCACAGCTAGTAAGTGGCAGAGGTGGAACCGAATCCAAGTGGTCTGACTACATAGCCCATGCCTGAGACACTGTGCTAGGCTGCCTGCCACCAGGAGTTAGGGGACAGCAATCACAAGTGCCTAGGTCATGCTGGGACAACTGGCTATGCACATGCAAAAACATAAATTGATCCATTCCTGCACTGTCTACAACACTTAAGTCAAAATGGATCACCAATCTAAATGTAAAACCTAAAACTATAAAACTAAGAGAAAATGTTTGTGGCCTTTGGTTAATTAAGGACATATTTCTTAGAAATGACACCAAAGGCATGACTCATAAAAGCACAAACTGATAAACAGACTTCATCAAAATTAAAAACCACTCTCTGACTGACACTTGAAAAGATAAACCAGATTAGAATTAAATACTTCCAAATCATATATCTGATTAACGACTTATACCTAGAATATGTAAAGATCTCAAAACTCAATAGTAACAAAACAAACAACCCAATTTAAATATAAATAAAGAACTTGAACACACGCTTCACCAAAGAAAATTTACAGATGGCAAATAATCACATGAAAAGCTGCTCATTAATCATTAAGGAAATTCAAATTAAAACCATAATGATATGCCACTACACACCTACTAGAAAGGCTAAGAAGAAAAAGACTGATCGTACAAAATGCTGAAGAGGATGTGGAGAAATTACTGATGCACTCAACACCTGGACAGATCTCAAAATAATTATACTGAGTGAAAGAAGCCAGGCGAAAAAAGAGTGCACACTATATGACCCATCTCTATCAAACTCTAGAAAATGCAAACTAATCAGCAGTGACAGAGCAGAGGGGTGGTTACCGGGGGACTCGGCCTGGGGTAGAGAGGGATGATGGGGACACAAGGACACTTTTGGGAATGATGGATATATTCACTATTTTGACTGTGTGATGGCTTCTCAGGTAGAAATACACGCTCTAACTTATCAGATTGTACCCTTATATACATATAATCTAATGTAGGTCAATACAACCTCAATAAAGCTGTCATTACAGATTAAATGTTTGTGTCCCCCAAAATTCATATGTTGAAGCCCTAACCCCCAATGTGACAGTATCTGGAGATGGGACCTTTGGGAGATAATTAGGGTTAGATGAGGTCATGAGGGTGGGACCTTCACAACAGGATTAGTGTCTCATAAGAAGAGACACCAGAGAGCTAGTGTCCTCTCTCTCCACACACTGAGGAAAGGCCACCTGAGGACACAAGAAGGCACAGGCCACCCGCAAGCCAGGAAGCAGGCGCTCGCCAAGAACCGAATCAGTGGGCACCCTGATCTCAGACGTCCAGCCTCTAGAACTGTTAGAAATAAATTTCTGTGGCTTAAGCCACCCAGTCTGTGGTATTTTGTTATGGCAGCCTGAGCAGACAAAGACAGCTGTTAAAAATCAATACAAGCATATTTTAAATCATCTGAACGGCCATGTGTGAGAAGAAACCACCATGTCATCTCAGAAACCGGGTTTGCACTGTCTGTGACTGTGCTTGTGCAAGCATATGATGTTCACTGTCACCAGCTGACAGCACAAGAACAAAGGTGGACGTGACACACTGCCGGCTGCTCAGATAACATCACGGCATGCTGGTGTGAACGCAGACACGTGCTGAGACCAGGTCCACCCTGCTGCACACAAAGGCGTGCCAGCATTGAGGGGCCAGCCCTAAAGCTGTCAGTGCTGTTCAGATTTCCACTTGCAACTTAGTTCCACCAAAACATCTTGTCAGGTTAATCTGATAATTTTATTTGTATTGGTCTTAAAATTTGGCATGTATATAATTTGGAAAAGTGGTTTTATAAATTAAATGCTACAACCATAAGGATTTTATATTTAATTTTATGTTAATGCATATTTAAATTATTTTATTATAGTATTAGTTATATCAGAGGAGGTCAAAACGTTTTTTGTAAAAAGGGCCGGATTTAAAACCTCTGCCACAGGATGCGATGGCCATCATTCACCCTAACTCCTCCCAACCTCACGGCCCCCATTTCTCACGACAGTCACAAAGGAACAACCAGGACAAGAAGTGATGCTGCAAGAGGAGCCCGATACCTTTTCTGTCTGGCTCCCTATCAGGAGCTTGGCTGTTTCTTCCTGGGTTCCCAGCACGCTGTGACACAGCACCAGCCCCACACATGGGAAACCCTAGATGGTTCCGGGGGCTCCTCCGAGGCAGATCTAAGAGTGAGCTTTGTTCCAGTGCATGCCCCAGGCTCAGCATCACAAAGGAACAAATACTGACATCAGTAGCTCCTGCATATCAGAAAGGGGAAAGGCTCCAACTCCGCTATAGCAAATGCTCTAAGACAACAGGGAACGAAGGTTAACTGGACAGCTGGTCTAAGAAAAGGCAATACAGGATCATTTGAGAATTGTCAAAGTTGACGGACCTCAAAAGTATCTAACTGGAAATAACAACAATAACAGCAGTGGGAATGTGGGCTAGGCCAGGCCTGTTGGGAACAGTCAGAAAAGCCATCCCTGTAAGTTGGCCACTTACCAGATGCACCTCCATTCTGAGTTCCTGTTAGTGAGGTCTGGGCTAACACTCAGTGTACAGTGAAGTCAAGAAATCCCCAAATAGGCCAATGCCTTCTTCTCAGGAGAAACTCAAAACCTCCAGCGCCCATGATAAGAGCTGGTTAATGACATCTGCACACACTTCCCGAGCCCCTTGACCTCCTACATGCTCCTCCGCCCATTGACACGTGAGGCACCTGAGTCCTTGCTGTGCCCCACAGTGGCTCCTGCCACACAGCTCTAGGGAAGGCAGCACGTAAGTGGAGCTCAGCGCGAGCTCAGTGGGGCACGGCACAGCAGATGGACCAGGGCAGGTGTAGGGGCGCAGAGGCAGGGGTCTGGGGGACGGGAGGCTGGAGATGAGGTTGGGAGGGACAGCTGCAGCAGCCTGGTGAGGGAGGCCAGTCTGAACTGAGGCAAAGGGTGCTCTGCAATCCAAGAAGGCACTTCCATGAGGACCCTGCTCCCCAGAAGCCACGCAGAGGGTCAGAGGAGAAAGCACAGACAGGACTGAGTCATCAGCCATCAAACTGGGGCTGGACTTTGGAAATCATTCAAGGCTTGACCTTCTGTGCCTGGCCAACCTTACTGGTGAGTCACAGGGCTGGGACAGCAATCTGAGGGACTGCGGCGACCCTGACATTCTCCAAACTGGACCCAGCAGGCCAGATCCGTGGGCACAGGAGCCTCGCTCAGGGGCACAGCTCTGCCCAGTTCACACGTGACCCCGAGCAAATAACTCTCCTCTGCGGTGCAGAGCGGCCTCCCCTTCCTGGAAGGAAAGCGCCTTGCCTTCAAGACCATTCTGACGGGATGATTCTTAGCGGTAAAAGAATCATCATCTCCTTCAGCTAGCCCAGAAAAGCTTTATGGGCTTCAGGAGCTACAAGAGTCAGAGAAAGTCAATCTGGGCAAACTGAAGAGGCTCTCAAACCTCTGGGCTTGAGGTAAAATGGCAACAAAAGGCCATTTTCTTAAATATCACATTGTACCCCCTAAATCTATACAAGTATGATGTGTCCATCAAGAAAAAATAAATTTAATAAAAATTTAAAAAGGAAAAGCAAAATAAATCCAAAACAAGCAGAAGGAAGTAATAAAGAACAGAAATTAATGAAATTGAAAACGGGGAAAAAGGCCATTTTCTTAGGGACAAAAAACTCACATTCTATACTGTGGTTTAAACTCTAAAAACATATATTATCTTATAACATTTCTAAGTCCATAGATTTTTCCTCACAGGAGCTAAAAATAGCTAACACAATTCCAATTAGTCCCAACAGCAACAACCACCTTTGTCCATAGAAACTTTGGCTGGCTGGGCTGAGAGGGTTGCCATGGAAACAGTGTGGCGTGGTGTCTACCTGCACAGCCTCAGGGGGACCGCACAGCGGGCTGTATGGGAAGGGGGAGCACACCAGGCTGTTTGCCTTGAGATGTTTTCTCCAAATATCTGGCTTGGGTTTGAACCTTTAATGCTCTAACAAGTAATTTGGCCTTTAAAAAAAAAAATAGATGGAGGGATAATGGCATGTTTGGGAGAAAGCAAGGACTTTGGAGCCTGACAGAGGCAGTCAACAGGAGTCCTGTCACACACTACTGATCAGTTGGACCTAGGTGCACGACTCTGTGCCTCGGCTACATCAGGAAAGAAATGGGGATGACACGTCTGCACCACCAGAGTGTGGGGTGACAGTGCAAGGCGCCCACCGGGGCTGGCATGGGTATGCTCAGTAAACACACTGCTCTCTGCACCTCCAGCTGCACATTCTTGGGCAGAGAGAGGCAAGTGTCAGATTCCCTGGCAAGGAAGGCCCTTCGTGGTCACTGCCGGGCCAGCTCACTCACTGCCCGAGCCGGGTGGAGAAGCACACGCCGTGCTCCCCACAGGGTGAACCACCAGAGGAATGAAGTCACCCTGGCACTCAAGGCCCTGTCCACCATCCCCAGCCTCCACCTTCAGCTGCCTCCTATCTTTCCCCTCCACAGACCCTGGATGCTAAACAAATCGACATGTTTTCTGTTCCCAAATGTATCAGACATTTCTTCCGATTATACTAGCCCCATTCACAGCCCCGCAAGGAGCATCTCTATGAACAGAAAGATCCCGAGTGTCAGGGGGTGGCTGATCAGCCCACAAGTGGACACTTACTCCAAGCCAGCCAATCTACTGGCCAGTGAGACACCAGTCACATGCTCTTCCCTGAACTCACCAACTCGTGACCACTGGTGGTAGGGACTCACATCTGGAAGGACTCACTAAGTCGTGACAGCCCAAGCTCCTGGCAGGCGAAAGTGAGAGGACACAAGAAGCCACCAAGGAAGCAACCAGATGCGACTCCTGAGACAGGGAAGCAAAGAGTGGCCCCTCAGGTCCTGGCGCTGCCCACATCCCAGAACCGACCCCCACACCTCCTTCCTGACAACACGTTCACACCTTGAGCCAGCATGTGCCTTTCCTCCTGCCACTAAATGTTCTCATTTTTTCAAACCTTAATGCCTTTTCTTCATTCCCCCCATGATCTCAGTATGTTGAAGCCCTAGCGCTTCGTAACTCCACACGCATACGTCTCCGAGAAGCCAAGACAAGTCCCGCACACTCACGGCTTCCTCTCAGCATGCTACGGTCTCAGCCAGGCCCTGTTTCCAGATGGCTGTCACCCTCTCTACTTTGTATGACTGCATTTGCATGAGTATCTGTTTGTCTCCTCCACAACACTACAGGCTTCCAGGGCAAGACTAACTTTTAGACCATTTCTGTGATGCTGATTGAACTCAGCACAGAGCTGATCCTCAGGAAAACGGGTGTGACTGGGTGGCCAGCATGCAGCCACGGAAGACGGGCCATCGCTCTCACCCACAGACATGCCTTCCACAGCAGGGCGCAGGCACAGCACCTTTCCTGGGTGTGGAAGACAGTGGCCTTGCCTTTCCACAAGGGTGAAGGGAGGTGTATAGACACCATGAGAGGACATGCACATGACGACTGCCCTCGGGAGCATGTGCCTGACGGAAAAGACAAGGCTACCCACCCAAAATGGCCAGCCCTGTGAGGGCCACACGGGGCAAGAGCACTGGATTCTGAGTCTCGCGGATGGGGATGAGCTCCCAGCTTGTCCACTTTCTGGATAAGAGACTGACAGCAAATTTAACCACAACTACCCATGTGTAAAATAAGGCTAAACAACTATCCAACTCAAAGAGCTTCCAGGAGAGCTTAAAGATGTACTCACGTGAAGCACCTGCTCTAGACTCCAACATGTACGGAGAGCTTTTACACCAGTATCACTGAACGTTCGCTGACTGTTTACTATGTGCCAGGTACTCTTTCTGTAAGCCACAATATCCATAAATTCATGGCTTTCAAGTAAAGCTTGTAAACTAGGTTGTTATCCCTATTTTACAACCAATAAAATGGAAAGGTAATGAGTTGCTTAGAGTCCCCCAGCTGGTAAGAGATGAAGCCAAGCCATGAACCTAGAGCCATCTGCCACCAGAGCTTGGAACCCTCCCAAAGGACACCACTGCCAGGGGCCATTAATCCACCATCAGCGCCCCTCACCACAGATTCCCTATCAATAAGAACTGACAGTCGAAGGGAGCCCACCCAGCGCCAGCCCTGGGATGGTTATCTCACAGAGGGGATACATGGAGGAAGCTAACTCAGACCCTTGTGGAACTCACTCCAGCAGACAGAGAACTTCAGAGGGATGATGAAGCCACCAGGCCACTGTTTCTGATCACACAAGACCTAGGAGTCTCAGCAAAGCCTTGGGTTAGGCCATAACAAAAGACAGAGAATGAGGGTTGGCGGTGGATGCAGGTGAGAAGATGAGAACAGGCCACAAGGATTGGGCACACATATCAGTCGAGCAGACACTTTATATAGATTAGCTTATGTAACACTCAAAAGAAATCACTTTACAGATGTGGGAATTAAGGCATTAGGGCTTAAGTGTCTTCCCCAAGATCAATAGCAAATGCCACTGTTGGAATGCAAGGATAACTCTGCCTGGCCTCCTTGCCTGTGATCAGCATTTGGACCCTACAGTACATCGAGCTGCCATCAACAGAAGACTATGGCCAGAGTGCCATCCCTCGATGATACTCCTCTAACCACCACTGAACTTCCTAAGGTTTGGACACCCAAGAGCCCAAAGGCTTTCCAAGATAATAAAGCCCAACAAGACTCCCGTCAGAGTGAACCTGCCCCCGTGAAGCCATCCAAGGGGCTCGACTGGGCTTCTGAGCCCTACTGACCCTGTGTCCCAGAGAACTCTACCTCTATACCTACCCTGAAGTGGCTCCCTCCTCAGATTCTCCTGCCTTTCAGTGTGACTTACGCCTTTTGTGAGCCTGACCCTTTATCAGGCTGATTCCACTAGCACCTGGACCACCACGCAGCCACCAATCACTGCAGCCAAAAAACTCAGGCATTAAATCCTTGTTCTGCCTCCTACTACGCACGCCATTACTGACCCATCTCTCTGGATCTTGATGTCCTCAGCTGGGAAAACAGAATAATTCATGCTATCCAGAGCTGTAGACAGGATGATGGTAACGTGGAGGACTGCAAGCTCCCTGCCTGACCCTTGGGAAGAGCCCTGAGGGGCAGAGCTGCATGTGACCACACATTGGCAAGGCTCAGCTCTCACAGGGGCTCCACGACAGTCGAGACGCATTTCCGGTGGCGCCCTGTAAGGGGCCAGTAAGAATAAGCACAGGTTGTTTGAAGGCTTAACCTCTAACTTTATATAAGATTTGCCCTCAGGGTCCAGTTGTTCCCAACACCAAGTTCCATAAAACAAGCAAATAACACAATACCTCCTCCTTTTGTGAGCCCTTCTGAGTCAGAGACAGGAAGGAACACATAAGCAAAGGCGACGATGGGAGGTCAGAGCCCAGTATGGGATGTCTTTTCCCCGGCATATACTTAAGAGAAGAGATGACGAATAAAGAAAGAGCAGTGGGGGCACATCGGAAGCAGAACCGGCAGGCCTGTGAGCGCACAGCCGCACCCCGCAGGGTCTGCTGCCTGCCCGTACCCAGAGCCAGGCAGGAGCGGGCTTCTGACTCGAGGGCCTTCTGCCTAGAAGAGTCAGTGCCTGTGATATTCCATGTGCTAGAAAAATGGTAGTTATAACACCAACGGAATAAAATCGACAGACATTCCATAAGCAGTAGAAGCCTGAGCAAAGACAGAGGTATAAAAACACAAGCTGTTAATGTCCCCGTTCTTTCCTTCATCCAGTCATTCAACAGCGTTTATCAAGGGCCAAATATGTGCTGAGCAGCCTCTGGGTATATAAAGATTCAAAAAACGCAATCCCTGTTGTCAAGAAGTCTAGTACAAGTGACGAACGCAAAAACAAACTAATAGAGAATAAAGGGTTAAATATGAAAAGTAAAACTCCATAGAAGTCAGGGAAGAAGGAAGGGACTCCCTGTGTCTGGCATGGTCAGGCCAGCTGCTCAGAGGAAAGGCATCTGGCCAAATGAAGGAAGAGAGAAGAGACTGCCCGTAGGAAAGGGGAGAACGCAGTACAGCAGCGGGAGCAAGGTGCGGGGCGGCACGTGCCCGACACACCACGGGCGGCAGCTTGCTCCCTGGGCGTGCATGCCGCGAGGGAGGCTGAGCAGGCCAGCGGAAGAGCTGGGAAGACAAGGGCGAGAGACAAAGCTGGAGGGGCCCTCACACCACATTCTGTCAATTCGGACCCATGTGTCTCCTTGCCAGACAGAGAACTTTCAAGAACAGAGACAAGATCTTCTGCCACACGGGCCGGAACATGTCTGAAGAATGAACAGGGAAGAGGGAAGGGAAGATGGAGAACTCGTTAGTCATGAGCAGGAGCTTGGCCTTTATCACTGTGCAGGGGAAGAGGAGCTCTTAAAGGGTTCTAAGCAGAGACCAATAGCTTGTCTGCATGACTGGATGGCCAGGAGCCCTGCTAGGCTGGCACAGTAGGGGCCTGCAAATGAAGAGTGTCATCCAGCAGCGGAGCTGGACAACAGAGAACACTGCAGGCTGGCCTGGCAAGGGCAAAATGGACGGAGAGAGAAGCCAGGAGCTTGTCACCAGATGTGGGGCTGCACGCAGACAGCCGAAAGGGCCACCTACGGCACCAGCGGTGCTGCTGAGTGTGACCCGTGGGTAATCCTCCTCGTGTCGGGAGGAACAAACATGAAGCCAGTTAACAACGCTCTTACACTCGCTCTGGGATGCAGAAGAAGGCTTTGGTGGCTGCGTAAACTCGAGTAACAAAAGACTCCAGAGCTGGCGAGAGGGAGAAAGTTAAGTGACAAAGCAAGATGGCCAGCTGTGTGGGCTGCAGTGATTTCAGAATCAGTCTCACCTCAACAGAGCACTGAGCTAAAATCTTCTTTTCCACACAAGAGTGATTTTACTGCAGGGCCCACACAGTCGGTCTGGAAACCCTCCTGACCTCCAAAGACTCCCAAAGTCGAGGCTCACATCCGCTGCTCAGCAGAGCAGCCCCAGCAGCGTGCAAACCCTGGGAGGCGCCTGGAGTAGCAGTGGGAGCCGAAATGAAATGGGCAAGTGTCAAGTTGAGTCTGTCCCAAACACAGAAACTCCCAGGTCTGAGCGAAGCCAAACGTGCACAGACTGACAGAAGTGCGACGGACAAGCGCAACAGATGAGTGCAACAGACAAGCGGACGTTGCTTGCAAACCAGACAGCGCTTCATAGTGCCATGTGGTGAGTCTTACTTTCATGACCTGCACGCATGTCAAATATAATCCTATGTGTGCATTACAAAAACTAAAAAAACACAGAAGGAGAAACCATCTGTGATACCCTCTCTGGGGTCCTGCTATGTTTCCTTCCAGCCACTCGTACACATACGAGTATTATTTACATTAGCTGACTTCAGGTATTGTACATAATATTCTAAATAACAACTGTGCCTCCTGCCTTTGCCATGTGGTGAGTAGTGAACATTCATCCATGTTGCAGTAATACACTCTGGGTGAGCCTGAAGCTCGGCCTTGATGTGGGTGCCACACCCAGTCCCAATCCTGGCAAACCAACTGCGATTCTCCTGCCTCAACAGAAGCATACGTGAAGGTCCAGCCCCTCAGTGGACAGGCACAACAGGGCCAGAGGGTCCTGCCCAGTGACTAGAAGCCAGGACACAAGCATCCAAGGAATGGCCCAAAGAGCTTCCTCAAGAACCTGACCAGAGTTTGCTCCGCATCAGGACCACCAGCAGAGTACAGGAAGGTCTAGCCTCACCTCTAAGGGCTGGGCTGTGGGGTCTCCTGCCCTGGTATAGCCGTCTCTGCCTAGAAGGACTTTTCCTTCACCAACACTGAGGGAACTTGTCTCTTTTGCTTGTGTCTGTTGGCATCATCATCTGCACTGTGACAACTGAGCCTGGTATTACAAATTCTTCTAGATAGCTGCAGAACAGTTAATTATACAACAAATGTATTGTAATTTATTAATCATGCCCTACTGTCGGGCATTTTGGGCATTTCCATTGTCTCTATATTACAAATAGCATAGAAATAAACATCATTGTATTTAAGACTTGGTCTGCAGTTTAGATTTTTTTTTTCATTAGGAGAGCTTCCCAGGAGGGAAACACTGGTTCCAATGCTTTTGAGGCTCTGTGTTGTACACTATCGAATGGCTTGCAATAAGACTGTAGCATGAAGGTGTGTTCACCTTCACTGTAGAACACCTAAAAGAGAAAGGGAGAGGGACCCACATGACCTGAGGGCCCGAAAGGAGAATAAGTCGTACTGTCTTCAGTTAAAAGGAGGTGTCCCCCATCCCTCCGATAGCTCCTAAACACCTGTGGGTCACAGGAGCCATGCCCCCAGGGAACAAGGAAGAAATGGATGTAAAGTGAACCCTGACCAGCATCCTCAAGGCCGCCTCTTGCAGCGCCATGCCCAGCAGTGCAAGGACAGGCAGCAGCATCTGGAGGCTTCAGATGGAAGGACGGTGCCCAGGCTCTGCAGCAGTAACGAGCTGCCAGCTGGTCCCTTCACATTAGTCAGACCATGGCAGTCCTTCTGCTGAAACCCTCCAGTGCCTTCCTGGCTCTGAGTCCACCCCCAGTACTTTCCATACCTGTGAACCTGCGTGATCCCATCCTGCTCCTCTGTTTTCCTTCGGAGCCCTTCTCATCACCCGGCACACTACGGCTGGCCCACTGGCAACCCCTTCTAGGACATGAGCCCCAGGGGGACAAGGACCCGTCTCCATCCACTGTAAATCGCCAGCACCTAAAACAGTGGCTGTACGTACATGGCGGGCCCTGAGTGTAAACTGGTGAAGAAGAGAGTGAATGAGCAAATAATAAGTAAGTGGACAGATTACTTAACTTCTTAAACCTCATCCATCATCTCTGTGCAGATGATGGGCCAAATCTACTCTTATTATAAGGATCAGACATACTTTTTCTAGATACCTAGCATGGGGCTTGGTACAAAGCAGGCAATCACAGAGAGCCACAATTTAGTGCTAAAGTCTCCAAGGTAGAACATGAGATCTGCTAGGTACAGGAAAAACAATATTATAACCTACTTCTATGTATTTCACCCCAAAGTAGATACAAATTAAACCTTACTACACAATATTTAATGTGCAGGCTGAGAGGAGTCCCGTGCCAGGTAAGGCAGAACTAGAAAGAGCTTTGCTTCAGATACCAGCAGACCTGGGCCAGAAACACAACAGCAGCTGTCTGGCCGGGGCATGGGGCTTGACTTCTGTACGCGTTTGTTCAGTGGGATGATGGCAGCACGTGCCACTGGGAGGGCCACTGTTAAGACAAAGAGGGCAGAGTCCCACCTCACATCAGGCCGGGCTGGGGTAAGGTGGCCGGGAGCAGGCCACCCACGCACTCACACATATCCACTCAAGTCCTTCTAAAGTTAGCAATTTAATAGAGCACTCAGAGACAGAATCTGGACCAAATACAGAACCAGAACCAGTAGAAATGATATGTTTAGTATCTGAAGTTTGAACTTTAAGTCTTTTGGACTCAGGAAAAAGACATTTTAAGGCACTTGTAGCTCAGAACTCTGAATTGCACATCGACGTGATAACAGCTCACGCTTTACCCCTGCGCATGGTTTGCAAAGTGTTTATACATCCCATCATCTCTTCTCTAAACTTCACTGGAAGTGCTATAGGGGTTGACAGGAACTATGATCCATGTTTGGGAAATAAGAAAATGAGACTGAGAGAGAGCAGTAGTGCAGGGTGACAGGGTGACAGGCTGACGTGCGGGAGCCAGACACAGCCCACACCCCCACCGTCCCTCCCGGGCCACCATCCCCCAGTCTGCACAAACTCCATCTCTTACTTGTCAGCTCACTAATATTGCTACAGCAAGTGACCACAAGTTTAGCAGCTTAAACAACACAATTTTATTATTTTACAGTTCTGGGGATCAGCAGGGCTGCATTTCTTCTGGAGGCTCTAGGGAAGAGTCTGTTTTCTTGCCTCTTCCAGCTTCTAGAGGCCATCCGCATCCTTGGCTCATGCCTAGCACCCTCCAGCCTCTGCTTCTGTTTCCACATCTCCTCTGCTCTGGCCCTACTACCGCCCCTTTCACCTTCTAAGGAACCTTGTGATGACACTGGCTCACCTGGATAATCCAGCATCCTCTCCCCATCTCAAGGTCCTTAACTTAATCATATCTGCAAAGTCCTCTTTGCCATGTAAGGTCACACATGCACAGGTCCCAGGGATTAGGAGGTGCATATTTTGGGGAGGGGGAGGCAGTATTCTGCCTCCCACACTTGTTAACCACTTGCCACTGCACCAGGCACTGTGAACAGATAAAATTAACAAGGCACAGTCCCTGCTCCCGGGACCCCTTCTGTTTGGGGAGAGACACCTGTAGATGTATGACACTGGCAGAGGAAGCAGCACCAGTGTAGGTAAGAGGAGCTGGAGGTCACAGGAAAGAAAGGAGGTATCTTGGGAGGCCAGGCAAGGCCTCTGGGCAGACAGGATGCCTGGAGTGGGTGTAGGAGCATGAGCAGGGATTCTCCAGCCCGACAGACAGAGGAGGTGCACAGGGTGTGTGCAGAATTGGTTACTCCTGATTCTGCAAGTGCCCCCTCCTGGAAAGCCTTGAATCAACCCCGTGCTAAGAATCCACAGCCTTGGGGACAATGAAATAGCTATGATCTGGGAGTGAGAAAGCCAAGTTCTACTCTGGGCTCTTCTACTACACCTTGAAAAAGCCACCTACCTTCTCTGACCCTCAAGATCCTCATCTATGAAACCAAGGGTCTATGCTCTAGCTGTCTCAAAGTCCCCTTCGAATTTTAACATACAAAGTTTAATGGTCTTAAGAGGTACTTTTCAGAACAACAATTACAAATATTCAGAATTGCATCTCCAAAATGATACAAGAATCATTACTTAAGAAAACATTAAGAGATGAAATGGGGGACACATGGGAAGTCTGTATAACTTTAAGTACGCAGCAAATTCTGGGAGAAACACTTTGATAGAGTCTTGATTTTTAACTTTCTAAAACACTAAACATTTTTACCAACGAACTTTGACCCCAGTGCTTTAAATACATGCACTCAAGGAGATTATTCAATGAAAGCAGGAGAGGAATGCTGTCCATAAAATTATCCAAACAGCAACTACTTTATTCCATTTTCCTGAGCATAACTGGAGGCTTCACTTTAGTGCTGATGCAGCCACCCAGGGCAGGGTGAAAGCGCTGGACTGCCTCTGGCTCTCTGGGCTGAGTCTGTTCTGAGTCTACCCAGACTGTATGTAATTCTCTGTTGATGCCTGTCTTAGTCCCTTAGTCAGGGAGGTCCTAAGAGAGGCGCTGCCCACCTCGCTTCTGCACCACTTCTGATTACAGTGCAAGGAAGACAGCTCGCTCACCTGCAGACCCTCAACCCTAGCACAGCGCCTCACACATTCAGGCATTTAGAAACAACTGTTCAACGGAAAACGACTACTTAGAATATTCTTGTATATTCTGAAATGTGCCCTCTTTCAATTCTAAAATTGTAACTTGTAATACTGGGCCTTGTTCTGCTCTCTAAGGTTACAGATTCTCCCCACATGACAATCCTTGAAAAATCTCCTTTCCTCCAGGCTAATGCCCAGGGGTGCTGCAGCAGCTCTGGGTGCTCTCAGCCATCCCTTGAGCTTCCTCTGAACAGACTCAGGCTGCACCCATCCTTCTCAGGTAGAGCTAGAAGGAGTCTCAGTGCACAGAGCTGCAGAAGTGGGGTGAACAAGGTGGTCCTGAGATCTCACTGAGCAGAAAATGATGCATTCATGAAATTTTAGTACTCAGAAAACTTACTAAGAACAAAGGTTTCCAAGGCAAGGAAGCTTCGCCTCCTGGTCTTCAGGATTTCCCAGCTGACATCCACTAACTAAAATTTCCCTGCTGAGGTGTCCATTAGCATTCATCAACCATAACCCCTGCTTCCCTACTCCAGAGACATTCCCAAAACACAAGGAGCAAACACAAACAACGCAATTACTTTTTAAAAACAGGGAAGAGTCACCAAGAGGAGAGAGGAAGCTCCATGTTACATAGAATCAGCTGTGTGCTAAACTCGGACGAGGTTCACAGGGATGATTGGAAATAAAAGAATTTCCTTTGACCTAATCACCAATAAATAGCAGTGAGGGAAGCAAGGCAGACAGACATCTCTGAGGCCATGCAGCACACATTATGCCTTCTAGCTCAACACCCCAGTCTTCCTGAAGGGGGATTTTTAAGGGAAAAGCAAGTCCTTGGTACCTATCAATCTATTAAAAACAACTTCTAAACAGGATATTCCTGTGAAGCCATGAAGAGAGTTCTGTTCAGCCAACGCTTACGAAGCACCTCCTCTGAACCAGCGGCTGCATTAGAGGTGAGGGTTCAAGGGCAGGAAAGACAAGGTCCCTTGCTTGACGGTCTCTCATCCTAGAGATGAGGTGGACACGGGGCAAGGTTGTGCCACATGATCCCAGAGCAGAAGACAGATGCCAAATGATCTGCATCAAGTCTTAATCTGCCAGATTCCTGGGTGTTCGGTGTGGCAGGAAATGCAGGCCAACCCTAGGCCCCAATCTGCTCCTCTCTTACAGGGGCAGGAAGCTCTCCCACACAGCTGGGACATCTCCCAACTTACCTATCAGATTCTGCTCTCTGCTCCCACAGAGCACCCTGCACCTTACTCAGCACCAGCTCCTGAGGCAGTGGGGCACACAAGCCCAAGTTTGGTCCTCCTTACAGGACCTCCTGTTGTGTGCAAGCTTTTTTTTTTTTTTTTTTTTTTAACTTTTCAGTCTCAGTTTCTTCTTTTCTAAGTTGGTATAACTCTACCTGTTCTTCAGGGTTGCAGGTAGCATGATGCCTGGCCCGTGCTGGGTATCAATAAACGTTAGTCCCTTTCTGATCTCACTATAACAAAACCTCGAGAGCAGAGACTGGGCTGTTTTCTGTACTAGCCATAGTAACTTGAGTCTAATGGGTGCTCAATAAACCTGATTAAAATGACAAGTGCCTCATTTACATGCTGAGCACATACGTGCATCATCACTTGTCACTCCAGGTTTTAAATGGGTATTTCTGTGTGACCTCCTCAATACTTTACCTGATGTGCTGTTCAGCACACAATAGGTGCCCCATTAAAGTCTTGAGTGAATACAGGAAAGAGCAAAAGAATATAGAGTCAACTGTAAGGGGACATATTAACATAGGATAAGAAAAAAGCACACATCCCTTAAAGAGGGCAAAAAAATTAAAATATGGAGACCAAGTTTTTAAAAACATGGTGGTTTTGGTGTAAATTGCAAAGGAAGTGTTACAGATTGCATTACTGTCCAAATACTTGCTGCTCCCTCCTCCAGGACTGTCCAACCTCACCTCACGGATTCCCAGCTGCCCTGTGACTTGTCTTGACCAAGAGAACTTGCATGGGAGAGACATGAGCCTCTTCTAAGCACCATGCTCAGGAGCTATCACGCAATCCTGCCCTCCCCTCTTTCCTCTGTCTCAAAACCACGTGTCTCTGAGAGGACCTGGGTAACTGAATGAAAGCGGACGGCAGCAGAAGTTAAACCAGCCTGCATGGGACACACGACTTGAATGAGAAACAAATATTTTTGTTGCTGTAAATTGCTAAGATTCTGGGTCATTGGTCAGTGCAGAGTAATTTATCTGGAACTGAATAATACAAATTAGGGTTCACTTCAATCTCATTAAGTTCCCACCGCAGCGGGCACTAGGCTGGGCTCCAGTAGAGAGATGATGGTGGCATCCCTGGCGCGGGTGGCCTGCAGCAGAGGCACAGATACCCAGGCAAATCACCACATTCCAGTGCGAGGTGTATAGGACACGAGCATAAAGCGTTATAGAGGTGCTAGACAGCAGGGAGTGGGAAGCCCAAAGGAGCCTTGAGGGACAAAGAGACGCTTAGGCGGGCTAGAGGGGGGGGGGGCGCACTCCAGAAAGCACACACAGCCCTGCTATTCACTGCCTCAAGCCCCTGCAACACTGTGTGTTCTATTACTCCAGAGTTTTTCTTTGTCTTTTCCTTCTGCTATGGAACAATACTGGAAACAGTATGATGAAAGAGGTAAAAATAAATAGATAGATAGATAGATAGATAGATAGATAGATAGATAGATAGATAGATAGATAGATAGATAGATAGATAGATAGATAGATAGATAGATAGATAGATAGATAGATAGATAGATAGATAGATAGATAGATAGATAGATAGATAGATAGATAGATAGATAGATAGATAGATAGATAGATAGATAGATAGATAGATAGATAGATAGATAGATAGATAGATAGATAGATAGATAGATAGATAGATAGATAGATAGATAGATAGATAGATAGATAGATAGATAGATAGATAGATAGATAGATAGATAGATAGATAGATAGATAGATAGATAGATAGATAGATAGATAGATAGATAGATAGATAGATAGATAGATAGATAGATAGATAGATAGATAGATAGATAGATAGATAGATAGATTAGCATGTGTTTTTTTGTCTTTTAAAAATATGCCACAATGCTTGTATACATTTTTTTTTTTAAATGTAAAACTTGTAACCCTACAGCCTTTGCCCCATGGCCTAACGATTCCCCCTCTGCTCAACTTCCTGCTGATTATCTCATTCTGGGTCCCTGGTCCCTAACGAGCCTAGAAACCAGCTTCTGCTATCAACAGTCTTATGTTCCGTCCCAGGATGGGATGCCAGGCTGTCTCCCATCTTCCTTGGATCCCAAGGATCTCCAAGAATACCCTGAAGTCGGGTGGGAGGACAGGGCCAGAGGAGACAACGGGACTCAGCAGGCCTTTGGGCTCTGGAATCACACCGCTAGTCTCTAGTGAACAGCTGACGTGTACCCTCACAAAGCAGCCCACTCCTCAGGCCAGACATGGCAGCTGCCGGCAAGCCTCATCTTGAAGGGCCTTTACATTTTCCCTCTTCAGGATGACACCTCACTGACACAGAAGAGTACTCCAAGTCCTCCAAAGAAAGAGAAGTGACTTCTACTTATGGACCAGCTGCTAAACACTAGGCACTATGCAGGTACACAGAGCTCTCCACCCAACTCATCCTCGCACAGCCTAGCGAGCCAGGGTTTTTCACATCCCCATTTCATAGATGTCAACACTGATGCTAGAGAGGTTAAGTAACTTACCCGAGGTTATACAACGTGCAAATGTAGTAGAGCTAGGACTCTAACCTGGTCTCTGGAGCCCTGAAGCTCACGGCCTTTCCAGTATTTCCTAAGTGGAAAGAAAAGCAGCTACAACTGCCCATCAGAAAAACCCCTGAGCTAGAACAACAATATTCCAAAGATATTGAGAGTAACACTCATGGCTGTATGCACGTGTGCAGTGTGTGTAAAGACACCACAGGTCTCTGACACGTGCATACACACAGCATATATATATTGCTCATGTCTACTACAGGCATTCCCAAATTGAAAAATTAAGTGAAAGCAATTGACAGGATGGCCCCGAATGGGGGAATGCCTGTCCTCATGTGTTAAGATTAAGCGTTACTGCTTCAGGAATGAGGCAGATCGCAGGACACCAGACACCTCCCACCCCAGAGTGACTCATGTGCCCCTCCCCAGACACCGCCCTCCATCCTGTGCTTATCTGTAGGGTAGCCTTTTCCTGCTCTTAGAGTCTGAGGTCTCGAAGCCACTGTCCTTTTAACATCTGTATCTTCAGGGCCCGGTGCACACTCAGTTCCTAAAAGAAGCCTGATTTGCAGTAGGCATCACAAGTGAGCCAAGTGTGAGGGAGCTCATTGCAGAACGCATCTTGCAGCCTCGGTTCAAATCCTGACTTGGACACACACCAGCAGTGCCACCTGGGGCAGATCCATTGATCTCAACAAGCCTCGGTTATCTCAGCTGACAAGCAGGGAGGATGTAAGAAGGATTGGGGAGATAACATAATAGATCTGAAAACTTTCTGCTAATGATGAGGGATATAAAATGAGAATTTGTACAGGAGTATGGTTTCTTTGGGTCAGTGCAAAAAGCCCTGCTATACGCCTCCTCCTCCAATGCCAGCAGGCATTAGGGTTCAAGCTCTGGAAGCCAAAGCAGGCTTTCCTCTGACATGGCTGGTTCTACTGTGCCCATCTTGGGCAGGTGTCAGTGGCTATAGGTCTTTTGAATTAACGCAACTTCGCGGAGACTTCCTGACTTAACAAGTTAAATGGCTCCATTATGTCAGCCTCATTTCCCTTTGGTTTTGCCGCCAATAGTTGTAATAGGTGAGCACTTTTCTGTACGACGCCGCCTTGTTTTCCAGGTTCCTAGCCGATTTCAACACTCAAGTATTTCTTTCGTTATGTAAAAAATGTTGTGTAAGCCACAATCCAAGGAAAAGCACAGGGATTTTTCTGAGCCACAAACAGTCTGCTGATAAACCATTCATGCCTTCTACAAGAGCCTCTCCCGCACAGAGGAAAGTCCTCAGACCAGCTGCAGCCCTGCCTGTCCACACAGACCCATGCCCCGGGGACCAGCTTATCCGGGGGCAGGCCACCCCACGGTGCAGACTCGGATGGGCACCCTAATCCTCCTCCTCCTGCTCTCTCTAGCCCACAGTGGGACTGGAGTCCCAGTCCTGGGCTGAAAAACACTGTAAAATCGAAGGGAAGAGCCTCCTAAGCTGAGGAAACAAAGGTGCCAGCTGTGCCCCAACAGAAAGAGTGGGGTTCTGCCACCGGGAAATGGTGCAGCCACAGCCTCTCTGAGCTCCGTGGCCCTCTCCTGTGATCCCCACTGCTGTTCACACACTGCTGTCCAATGAGATAATGTGTGTGTCTTGGAAATTACAGAGCCTGTGACACAACAGGCACTGGAGGTCTCAGGAAGGGACAAGAAGGAGAAAGAGAGGGAAGGGTGGGAAGGAGGGAAGAGAGGAAGCCAGAACCAAGCTGGGAGAACCCAGGTCCCACTTCCGGCCCTCCAGAGAAAGGCCCCCTCTGTACAGCAAGCCCCGTTCCCAGGAAACGAAGAGGAGCTTGGCTTCTCTCTACCTACCCTCAAGGTCTCACTCACAGGAGGGAAGAGACAGAAAGCGTTCTGCTTTCCAGGTGCCCTGCAGACTGTAATCCACTCTACTTCCATTTCCTCACGTGGGACCTAGCAGAGGCCCCAGCTTAGTGGGCTGGACCCAAAAGGCCTGCCCAAGTTCAGAGGGCAAGGCTGCGGCAGAGATGAAACCAGAAGCCAGGCTGTGACCCCCCAGTCCTGTGCTCTTTGTCCAGGATCACAGTGCCACCCTTCTGGCATGGCAGGAATCCAGCTACACCTGAAAGGAATCCAGCTACACCATGGGACTGGCTCTGCCCACTGTGGACCCCATCTGCACCGCAGCTCCAACTCCTGCCTTCCCCAGCTGAGTGACTGGCAACTTCATACCCACAAAGTTCCTCTTCCCTCCTGAGCACCTGTGCGTGGCACTCCGAAGCCCAGCCACCATGGCCCACACGTAGATTAGAGCCCAGGCTCCCATCAGCCTCCAGCCCCTCCCAGGCACTCTTAAAGGCCAGCCTGATGGCATCCCTCTCCTGCCCGCACCCCAGTCACAACAAACCCTTCTCCTCAAAAAAGAGACTCGGCTCTGACTGTGGCTACCAGGCTCTGCCTCGTCTCCACTGCACCCGACTCATCCCCTGGAGGAAGGGAGGAGGAAGGGAGGAGGAAGGGGAGGAAGAAGAAACGGCTTCAGCAAGCAGAGCACAGCTGGAATAAGAGAGCCACTAACTTCTCATGGCAAATGTTTCCACCATAAGAGAAGGCATGCTTCAGTGATTGCATATCTGCAATAAGAGCTATGAGTTGAGCCTTCATTATGTATACGGAGACGCAGCAGTGTAGACTGGGTCTTCGGGGCTTCCAGCCAAGGGGAGGGTTAGAAAAGTGGAGCCAGAAGAGACTGAGTCACATGGCACTGGGATCTGGGGGGGCCCTCAGGCGGCAGGGTGGCCACACGCTGGCTCCCCTGGACAGTCCAGACTCAGGCCTGCTGCCGTTCGTAATCACTTCTATCACCATCTCTACCTCGTTCTCAACAGTATCCAGGATTGGACAAAAGTGATGTGGCTGCGCTGTCTGTCCACCAGCCTCGGTTTCCATTCGGAGTGACTGAGTGCCACACAAGGCAGCCCGGCCAGGAGGGGTGATCACATTGGTAAATGCCTAAAAATGTTAAAACATTACACTGATAAGAAAAAAGGAAATATTAACGTGAATACAAATGTTACGTTTGGCTGAAGGTTTCTTCAGACACGGTGTGAACTGTAACCTGACTTGGTGTGCGAACAGACCATAACCTCCTCTTATAACAAGTGGCCGAGTCTCAGCCAGTCCCAGGCAACAGCTGCTCAAACTGCTTACAGATGACAGGCGCCCAGTGGCACAACCTGCTGCTTCTGAACCTCCCTTCCACCTCCTGTCTGGAAGCCACAGTCCACCACGTGGGAGCCCACCACGCAGCAGTCCTGCATCACTCGGAACCTATTCTGGTTCTGGTGGCTGCCCGATTCTCAAATCATTCTTCGCTGAATTAAACTGTTAAATTTAATTTGTCTAAAGTTTTTCTTTCAACACAAATCATTGAGAAAGCTCTGTGAAATTGGAAAATGCCAGATGAACAAAAGCAATTTCCTCTGCTGGAGTCGTTGAAACTGACAACGGAAGGTGCTGATGAAACCATCCCAGGTGCAAAGTCAGAGAAGGGGCTGAGAAAGGTTTTCTTTCCCTAAAACCCCCGTCCAAGAGCTCACCAGTGTTTAGAGCCATCCAGGAAGCTGGCAGGAGCTGTGGGAGGAGGCAGGGGTGAGGGCTGGCCCCCAAAACTGCTCCCGCAACCTTCACGACAGCCAAGTCCTCAACCTGGAGAAACATTCCAGGCCATTCCAGGCATGGCCGTCCCGCCCCTCCCCTGCCACAAGAAACAATCTGTAAGGATCAACAGGATAGCTGAGCAATAGGAAACTGGGGTGGGAGGAGGTTAGAAAGGCCTTGTCTTTCCAGGACCCTCTACCACCTTTGCCTCTGAGCCACACTCAGTTACTCAGGGGCACAGGCAGATCGGCTTGGACACGTGTTCCTTTCCTGGGCCTGCCACGGTTTAAAGAGGGATGGAGAATCTGAGAAAATAAGAGGCTCAGCTCAAGCTCACCCCGGCTCAAGCTCGTGTATCCTCACTGTGGGAAAGCAAAATACTTTGGCCCTACAATATATTCCGTTGACGTATCTCAAGACAGCTAATTCAGGGAGACTGGAAAAACAGGAATACCTAGAGGGCTGTTTCTTTGTGGAAAGAAATTTACATCTGTAAATGCAAACAGCCAGGATTCCCCTGAGGCTCCTTCTTTGGCTACAACCTATTCTTTCTGAGGACAGCTGTGAGACTTCCTCAAGTATTTTTATTTGCATAAAAGATGTCTCTACTTAATGTTAACTTCTGACTTCCTTCTTTCACCTGTGATCACACCTCCCCCCCAGAGAGTCAGAGAAACCTGGCCTCAGGCCTTCACTGTAGGGCTGGGCTCCTACCTCCCCCCACCTTCTCTCTCTCTCTCTAGAACACTGGTATAAGTTTTGTCCACCCAGAGACTCCCTCCACCTTCCAAAACTAGGTCCAGGGGACAGCTGGAGAATGCTGCCCCTCCCCAGCATATCCAGGGTGAGTTGCCCTTAGCTCCAGGGCTGCGTCAGCTACCAGAGGTGACTGGGAGGCCTCCAAATCCTGCTGGGCCTCTGAAAGCCTGACCAGCACCAGCACTGCCCCACTTTCTCTCCCTGGGCAGCTGATGAGCCTTAATTATCTGATGAGCTGATGACATGTTATACAGCTGAGAGCACGGGTGCTTGTTGTCATCCCATCACTTCTAGACCTCAGCAGTGAAGTGCTTTTGTATTTTGTTTAGAACTACAAAGGAGAAGAGTTAAGGATTTCATAATGCTTATGGACCCACTGGGGACGAAAATGCATACATGGGGGACCATGTTTCCATGCTAGGCATCTGGGATGTAGGGTTAAGTATGAGAACAAGATCAATAAAATGGTTCCTTCACAAAACTGATATTCAGTGGTTTCCAGTGGAATTCACAACAGTATCTGTGAAGTAGCTTTGGGGAAAAAAAAAATCTGAATGTGACCAAGCCTCTAGATCCTACTATTAATTGAAGGAGGAATAAAGAAAAAAGAAGTCAGAGAAACAAGTTACATCGAATGTAGGACCTGATTTATTCTGCAAAAAGAGATGAAGAGGTACCCTACAGATTAAAAATGGATTTGGGACATATCAATTTCTTGAATTCTGATTCAAACAAATAATAAAAAAATACAACACCGAGACAATACGAAATTTAAACTGGATATTTGTTGATAATGAGGAATTGTTAATTTTAAAGCATAATATGGTTCTGTGGTTTTTAAAAAAGAGTTCCAGCATTAAATATTAAAATGTTTACAGATGAAATAATATTTCTTGAATTTGCTTCAAAATGATACAGGAAATGGGGAAGTGGGTAGGGTAGAGAAGAAGACAACTGGCCGTGAATTGCAACTTCCAGAAGCTGAGTGATAGATAAGCTGGGAGCTCATTATACTATTATGGCAACTTTTGCATATATCTGAAATCTCCTCAATAAACTTTCTAAGTGAAATGACGCGTCACAATGGCTTACGTGTCCGTGCCATGCTACCATCTGTGATGCCCTTTCACCCTGGCGCCTCCCTGGAAGTTGCTCAGCCCTGAGGTGGGCATGGCTGGGATTCTTACTGCCCACAAGGAGCTAAACTTCAGAGAGTCCGAGAACCGGCACAGCTGGAATCAGATGCGTGTCTCTGGCTCAGTCCGTGGCACATTCCTTTTTCCACAGGATAAAATGAGTACGTTTTCCTAGCAGGTGAGCAGAGACACTGGTGGCCCAGAGAGGTGGGTAGGCATCACCTGAGAGATGTGACCTGGGGCTCAGCTGCCAGACTCTAGTCCCTAGGGCGGGAATGATGAGTTCTAGTTCCCAGACCAACTGGAGTACAGTGGTTGAGGGAAGACTAAGCTTGTGGGTTCGAGTGATAAGCCCTGACCAGAGTGTAAGCACCAAAGAAAAATATAAGACTGGTGTCAGTATGTGTCATCTCTTTCTGGTGAACTGAAAGTTCGACAACACCATGGACCCTTAAAAACTCCTGCCCAAGTCAGGCTTGGCTTAAGACCTGGTGGGGGGGGGGGGGGGGGGGGGGGGGGGTT
>NW_007726135.1:701742-826802 GCF_000696425.1 Galeopterus variegatus | reverse complement strand
CTTGGCTTAAGACCTGGGGGGGGGGGGGGGCTGGTGTGGAGCTTGTGAGTGAGCTCCTGAGCACACCTCCCAGGCAGAAGGAGTCACTGTGCATGCCGGGCATTGCAGCAGAGCTGCTGCTTGCTCCCACCTCCCTCCTCAGGAGCTCAACAAGGCCAGGGGGCTTGCCAGGGCATCTAAGCCAGTGTGTGCAGAGCTGAGACTGGACTTGGGCTCTGGGCAGCTCCAGGTCTGCGCTCACACGGCCTTGTTCACCGCAGTGAGCAGCGGCAGCCTGGTCTGCAGAGAAGGGCGAGGGTGCGAGGATGGGCTGCGTGCTGCATGCCTCCCACATGCTAGGCAAAGACTCCAGGTGCATGTGCATTGGAGAAGCTGCTTGAGAACAGCAGAAGCAAAAACCCAAGAGGAAAATCTCCTATCTACGATTCCTGAGGAACAAAAAGCTGCAGTGTATGGAAACCCAATAAAGTCACCTTATTTTTCTTTTCTCACAAAAAGAAAAGAATTTCTCCTGTCATCTGAGTCAGCAAACCACTGCATCTTCCCAAGTATTGGATTTCTCTAATCAAATTGCTTCCCTAAGCTGAACTCTAACATTTCTGCTTTCTGCCTATTAATCATTAGGAGGCTCCTATTGATTCCAGAGCCATCTGGGTTTCTATAAGGAAAACTTTAAAAACTGCTAATTGGCAAAGAGGCAGTCTGGGATTAGCAGATGGGTCTGGACAGGGAATTCGGGTCCTGATAGCCCTCTGCCAAGGGCTTGCTACAAGAACCTGAGCCCCTGTTTCCCCCGTAACCAGCTGAAGGACCAAGGGCACATCAAAATGCTTTCTCCTTGTTTCTAGAAGGTAAGTTTCTGAAGGACTCTCCCATTTTCCTTTCAAATTGAAAACAAAGTACATAGAAAGACTGTGGATGGGAACACCCAGGCCAAGGATTGAGAAATGCTAAATTCTTACAAATAAGGTGAAATAACAACTAGCAACAAAACTAGGCTCCGCACAAGTAAGCCTCACTTTGATAGTTCAGAAGGTTCTTTGGAGTGTTTGAAGGAACTAAAGAAGAAACAAAAAGACAGTTGAGGGGTGGAGCCAGACATCTGAGTTTTGGTCTGTCGTAGGCTTGGACAAATAGATGTGCAGTACAGCACCCTAACCTCCATGGGATGGGGCTGCACAGAAATCACTGCCCCGACACCCTCAAGGAGAAGGTGCAGAGAACCCCGAGTGGCAGGCTGCTTGTACAGCTCTCCTCCCTACCCCACTCACACACAGTTGTTCTATGATCCCAGCGGGTGCACTATCAAGGCAGATGACAGGGCTGATCCATTCACATCCCGCCAGCAGTACATCTCTCCACTGCTGCCGGGGTTCGGAATGCTGGATGCCAGGCCCACTACACGGAGAACGGAGAGCCTCCACAGCAAGGCAGGATGGGACAAAACCGGGTATCGTGAAGCATGTAATGAGATAACATCTATTGCCATAAATTATAAAGAGATTTATGCATAAGCAAGGGTTGTCATGAAATTTAATTTTAATGGTTTGGTAATTAAGCAAAAAACACAATAATTATCATATCTTAACTTCCCAGTAAATTTGCTGCTGGTAACACTGCATTTTCTTAAGAAAGTTCATGCTGTTTCACTCAGAAAAACCTCCTACTGTTCCTGGTCATCTTTTGAAACTGGCTAGGAGGGGCACCCAGTTCTGGGCAACATGGCCTAAGAGCCATGGGTAACTCCTGCGAAGGACCCAACAGCCAAGTTCCAAGTCCAATAAACTGAAGGACCCTTGGCAGGTCTTGACTTCTCTTATTAGAAAGGGAAATATGGGTGCAAATTCACACTTTGAAGAACTGCTATGAGGACGAAAGCAGCCAAGCATGTGAAAGTGGCATCCCGCATGACACCACCCTGGGACAAGAGTGAAAGTTAATCTAGGCCTCCAGCCGCACGACTGGGTACAAGGCTTTGGATGTCATGACTGATGGTGTGTAGCTCAGGAAATGTAATCACTACACACCAAGCATCACAAACACGCTCGGCAAAAGTAAACTTCACTAATGGTCCTTAATTACAGAATGGAGGCATCGAGCATGTCACAGAAACTCACGAGCTGAGAGATGAGTCACTAATTTCCCAAGGACTGTTTAAAGAAGAGATTAGGAAAGTGGAAATGTACTTTTGACACCCATTTGCTTAAATGTTATGTTTTAAATTGTAAGCTGAGAAATACAGTGACAAAAAGGGTATCTCTAATTTCTGCAAACTCAAATATTCACAGTCTGTGCATACACACACACACACACACACACACACACACCTTTCTAAACCATGCTGTTCCCTCTGCCTAGACTGCTCCCCCATGGTCCCTAGCCCTAACTAACGCCTACTTGTCTGTCATGTTCTGCTATAAACCGAATGTCCACATCCCCCAAAATCCATATGTTGAAACCTTCACCCCCAAGATAATTGTATTAGGAGGTGGAGACTTTGGCAGGGGCTTAAGTCATGAGGATGGAGCCCTTATGAATGGGATGAGAGCCTTTATAAAACAGGCCCAAGAAAGGCTCTTTGTACCTTCCACCATGTGAGGTCACAGCAAGAAGGCACCATCTTTAAACCAGGAAGTGGGCTCTCCTCAGACACAAAATCAGCATGCACCTTGATCTAAACTTCCAGCTTCCAGAATGGTGCTAAATAAATGTCTGTTTATAAGCTACCCAGTCTATGGTATCTTGTTATAGCAGCCCAAATGGACTGACTCAGAAAATTGGTACTGACAGTGGGATGCTGCTGTAACAAATATCTAAAAATATGGAAGCAGCTTTAGAACTGGGTAATGGATAGAGACTGGAAGAGTTTTGAGGTACACACTAGGAAAAAAGCCTACATTGCCATGCATGGACTGCTAAGGTCAATGGACTGCTGAGGCCCAGGGAAAAAAAGAGGGAAGCTGTAGAGAAGGCCTTGATCTTCTTAGGGAATATCTAAGTAATCCTGAACAGAATGTTAGTACAAATGTGAATGGTAAAGGCCATTCTAAAGAAGTCTCAGATGGAAACGAACATGTTATTGGACAGTAGAAGAAAGGTCATCCTTGATATAAAGTGGCAAAGAACTTGGCTGACTTATGTTTGTGTCCTACTTTTTTCTGGAAGGTAGAACTTGTGAGCAATGAAATTGGATATTTGGCTGAGGAAATATTTAAGCAAAATGTTGAATGTATGGCTTTGCTTCTCTTGACTGTTTATAGCAAAATGTAATAAGAGAGAAATGATTTAAAGACAGAATTATTTATCAAAAGGGAAACAAAACAAAGATTTGTAACATTCTCAGCTTATCCATATTAAAAAGAATGAGAGAGCCTGTTTGGGAAAGAACATAAAGGGTGTGGCCAAATAACCATCTGATAAGGAAATTAGTCAGTCACCTAAACAGAAGCCAAAACCTATTATTACTCAAGGCAACAGAAGAATGACCCCAAAGACAATTTAGAACTCATCAGGGCTGCCACTCCCATCACAGACCCAGAGTGCAAGAGCCCCAGCACAGATCATAAATGGTCCCTTAAGGCAAAGCCCAGTGGAACAAACAGTGTGTAATTCCAGCCCAGGTAGCACAGGCACAGAGCTGCCTCAGGAGCCAGGCTGCCCAGAACGTTGAGGACCAAAGCACTGCCTGGCAAAGCTGCAGGGGCATGCCCTCACTGTGTCTGGAAGGTAGGACTCCCACCCTAGTGGGTCCAAAAGGTAGGCCCCCCCACCCCAGTAGGTTTTGAAGACAGAGCATCAAGCCAAAAAAGATTATTCTCAAGCCTTAAAATTTAATGTTATTTGCCCTGTTGCTTGTACATACTCCTTTCTTCTTTCCTGCTTCTCCCTTTTGGAATGGAAATGTCTGTCCATGCCTGTCCCACCACTGTTTTTTGGAAGCATATAATTTGTTTGATTTCACAGGCCCACCCACAGCTGGAGGTGAACTCTTCTTAGAATGAAGCTTACTTTGAGTCTCACTCACATCTGATTTAAGTATTTAGGTGAGACTTTGGACTGTAAACTTCTGAGTTGATGCTGGAATGAGTCACAATTGTGAGGGATATTGGGATAGAATGAATGTACTTTGCATGTGAGAAGGATACAAATTTGGGGGATCCAGCAGTGGAATACTATGATCTGAATGTTTCTGTCCCCCCAAAATTGATATGTTGAAATCCTAACCCTCAGGGTGATGGTATATAAGGAGCTGCAGCTTTGGGGAGGGATTAGGTCATGAAGGCAGAGCTCTCACAATGGGATTAGTCCCCTTACAAAAGAGGTCCCAGAGACTCCCTTGCCCCTTCCACCATACAAGTTACAGAGAAGAGATGGCTGTCTGGGAACTGGGTCCTCACCAGACAGAGAAACTATGATCTTGAACTTACATCCTCCAGGACTATGAGAAATAAATTTTTTTGTTTATAAGCCACCCAGTTTATCGTATTTCATAATAGCAGCCCAAATGGACTAAGACATGTTCCATATTACCATCACTTCTGCTAGAAAGCCTTTGCTGCCACCCTCCCCGGCCCCCACCTGGGCTGAAAGCCCTCCTACGTGCTTCCAGGTCTCTCCACACTGTGTAACAACTGCCTGTTTGTGTGCTTTTCTTCCACACCATTAGCGTTGTGAGCACACACACAGGTCGACATTTACTCATCATCTTAACTCCTGGCAGGGCCTGCCACCTGGTAGACACTCAGGAAATATTTGTTAAATGAATAATTGAACACCCTGGAAGCCAAAGACCCAGATTGCTTCTCTGCCTGACCCTTTCTTCTGCTGGCTGGAGCTGGACTTTATGATGCTGAACACGACTTACCAAAGGCTGCACAGAGTAGAAAGAGGAGAAATAAACAGCATGCGTACCCCTGCCCCTCCTGCCCCATTCCTGCCCGCCTTGCACCATTCCAAGCTAAGTTTGAGCCGTACCTCCCCCGGGCATGCGCTGCAGCAGGAGCACAGCCTTTGGCATCAGACAGACATGGTTCCCACTACACGACTGATCAACTCACTCAGTTTGTGTATCTGTAAAATGGGAAATCTCCCACATGAGGACATTATGAGGTTTGAACGTGATTTTACATGAGAAGTACCCAAACTCTTCCAAACACATAATGCTCAGGAAATATTATTTCCTTCCTTTCTACTCTTAGGAAACATGCTGCTCCTCCTTTGTATTGCCGGGGATACGTCTCTATCGACAGCTCTTGTACTGGGTAAAATGAGATCACCTCTTTCTACCAGGAAGGAGGGGAAGAGGCAGGCACTGCAAAAATCTAATCGGAGTTGGTGTCTCTCTTAGATTGCAGGCCACTCTTGAATGCCCCAGTTCTGCAAAGAGCAGCATCAAAAGCCACTTTCATTCCAGGAATGTGGCTCTTCCTTCACGACTAGGTTGTGCTATCTCCAGAAGAAAGCACTGTGCGCCTATCCACTCCCCAGGTAGCAGTAAGAGTGTCGTCACCTGCCACTCTCGCTGGTAGAGAGTTAAAGCTGGGGCCTGAGGAGCACTCCTGCCCCACCTATGGCCAGAAGTGGCCCCTCCGTGCTTGAGAGTGCCTAGGCCTCAGCAGAGGAAAGCAACTAACAAAGCCTGAGGAGGGGCAGGGATGGCTCCTTGAGGGAGAAGGGGAGAGCCAGTTAAGGGGTTGAGCCCAAGACTCTGGGAAGGGCCCGGCATTGAGGAGATAAAGCCTGGATGTATGGGAACCGCATCTGAGGCCAAGGTCTGTAAAGTGCTTCCCGGTGCTGCCAAGTAAAGCCCGACCACCTCGGCTTCCTCCACCTATGCTGCTCTGTGAGAACCAAAGTACTGTGAGCCCTTCCATGGAGGCGGAGAGTGCAGCTGTCCCACAGAAGCCTGGCAAGCACAGAGAGGTTTGGGAAAGGGAAGAGAACTGATTCCCCACATCCAGGGCCTCAGGGTTTGAGCCTCCCAAACAAGGATAAACAAGAGTCACCATGGGTTAGTGGGTAGCCTGAGCAGCAGAGACACTGGGGACAGCGCCAAAGATGACTTCCCAGAGAACTCATTGGTGTCCATGCTCCTCACCCGACCCGGAACAGCAAGATGCCCCCACTGGGCAGAAAAGGTGGGGCCAACCAGCAGGATTAAACACTGTTACACTGCGCTGTCACCCCACAGCTGGGGGGTCCTGACTTATTCATCTCAGCACCCCTGGAGCCTGATGCAGGGCTTACCACACAGCAAGTTCTCAAAGTGTCAGTGTTTACTGAATATTTAATGAATGAATAAACGAATATGTCAGTTAGGAGCATTCAGAAATGAGAATTTAAGCAAAAGTTTAATAACAAAGAAGCCTGAAGCATAAGACTAAATTGTGATTATTTGCATCAGGGATTGTAAATACCACTCAGACTTCCATTGCCAAGAATGATTCAAGCTTACCATAGAGAACAAGCTTAGCAATTTTTAATTTTTTAAAAGTATTTTATATTACTGTCCTAAGAAGACCAAATTTATGTTCTCTGGGAACTTGGACTACATCAAAACACCTTGACAAGAAAGACAAGACAGGGCAGACGGTTCCCTACACAATCACGGAGAACAGCACTGGACCCAGCAGCTGCCAGTGGCTTAGACCCCAAAGCTTCCCCCAGGAGCGCCTGTGCTCAGCCATAATCTCTGCGGCACAAACGTGGAGGACAGAGTGAGCTCCATACACCTACCCGCACCCCTGTGGTGAGTTCTGCGCAGGGGAAGAGAACAAGATAATTTGGGGAGGGACTGTTTTCTGGCTCCTCTCAAAGTGAGTCCATAAGTACCCCCCAGCCATTGGTGCTCCAGCTTCCAACTATTGGCCCAAACAGGTCCTGCTATGGGGCAACAGCCTGAGTTCACATTCACCAGTGTCATTAACAATATTCACGTTAACCCCGAACACCCTGGAAGCCCCTCACAGTGAGCGCATTAGCATGGAAATGAATAAAGTGGCATATTTAAGCAATGAAATATTAATATCAGTCAGAATGAAAGATCAGGTTTATATCTAGCTCCAAAGTTTTAAGTTTTAAAAGGACAGATATGATATGAAAACACTTGTCATTTAAAAAAAAAAAAAGCAACTCTCAAAATAACGTTTGGGTATAGATCTATGTATGTATATACAACAAAAGCAGTAAAAATGTACGTGAATGGTCCCAGCACCTCCGAGACAGAAGCTACCCTGGGGGGGGGGGGGTGGAGGTGGGTGAGGGAGAGGGAGAAAGGTTTAGCTGATTTTTCTTTTGCTTATACTTCCCAACATTTTCTTATGCAAAATTTCAAACACAGAGTTGAAAGAGCCTCACATGGAACAAGCCGTGCACCTGTGAGAAGTGTCAGAGCCACTGAGACCCCCATCTGCCTACCTCGCCTGTCTGTGCCCACCCTCTGCCCCTGCTACCCCATCTCTTTCATGCTTTTCAAAGACCATGCAGGGGTCGCACCTGCTTCAGTGTGTACACCGTCAACTACAGCTTGGCGTTTGTTGACAGCTCTTTTTTCTGACGTAAAATTGACCTGCAGTGAAATGCATGATCTCAAGTGAAGGTCTGTTTGAACAAACATATTCACCTGCGGAACCCTATGGAGCAATACAGAATGAGCCCCGCCTAGAAAGTTACCTTCCGCCCTCTCCCAGTCATACCCCATCTCAACATCTGCCGAGGGAACCAGTGTTCTGACGTTTTCCATGGGAGATGGACTTTGCTTGCTCTAGGATTTCACACAGATGGAACCACACAGCAGCGGCTCCTTTGGGGAAGGCGCCTTTCCCTCAGCATAATGGTCCTGAGAGTTGCCCAGACGCTGTGTGGATGAGTACTTCGTTTTTGCAGTGGAGTGCTATTTCATTTGTAGGAAAATATCACTATTTATTTATCTATTTTTCTATAATGGACACCTGGCCTCTTTCTAGTTTTTGGCTAGATATACGTCTTTTTGTGATCATGTGTTTTAATTCTTCTTGAACAAATAACTAGGATTGGAGTAGCGGTGCAAAGGGTGTCTGTTTAGCTCTATAAGAAAGTGCCAGACTTTTTTCCAAAGCAGCAGCAGCACCACCACATCCTCCCCCGACATGGCACGAGAGGTCTGGCTGCCCACATCCCGGGGGTGCTTGGTGCTTCACTCTTGTCTGGACCATCTGATCAGTGTGCGCTGGCATCTCTGGGTTTGCATTTTCCCACTGACTAGTAATGTTAGTGTCAGCTATTTATTAAACATTTTATTTCCTTAAAATGAGAGAGAATGAGAGAGAGTGAGAGACAGAGAGAGAGAGACATAGAGAGATCTGGAGCAAATATAGTAAAATGCTCAAATCTAGGACATGAACATACAAGTTTCTAAATTATTATCTGTGTTTGAAATATTTTGTAATTAAAAATAAAACATATTATCCACCTATAATTCCATCTATAAGCGTATGTCCGTCCCTGAAGCCCAAGCTCGGCTCGCACGCAGTTTCTTGGTATGGAGGGAAGCTCAGTGGACAGCAGGCCAGGTGTCCATCCAACAGGCTCTACCACAGGACAGCATCTTCCCAAAGTTCTGAGTGCTGCCTGCCTCAGGGACATTGCCCAAGGCCCTGGCTTTGCTCCTGACCTGCTCCCACCTCCACCTGGGCTCCCCATTCACCTCTGCTAGACCAGTGTGTCTCCTTGGCTCAGTTCGGTGGTGTCACCTCTCTTTCTTTGCCTTCCATGGACCGGGCTTGGGTGACAGTGCTCCTCTCCTGTTGGGGGCCTGAAGCCCCACACCCCTTCTTGTGAGACCGCTCCTACATGACAATCTGCTCAGATGGCCGTGCTTTACATGATAACTGCCTTGAAATCTGCTTGTGCCAGAAACTGATTGCTCCTGGCTATGCAAGTAAATTTGCAAGTGACCTTTTATCCTTCTCCAGAAACTGTTTAACCCTAAACATTCTGGGTGGCAACCTTTACTTTGAATGTCCTGTCTTTGTCTCTCCTCAAGATATTATCATATCTTTACATTCCAGACCCTTTGCAGCATGCCTGCTTTTTCCTATATAAGATGTAACCTAAGAATCAATAAACGAGACTTGATCAGAATACTGTCTTGTCTCCCATCTCTCGTGTCTCTTGTTCCATACCATTCCCACTCCCCCCTCCAGGGTCTGCGTTGAATATCCCGCGGGTCGGGACACTCTCCCAAAGGTCTGACCTGGCCTGTATTGCTGTGGCATTAACTCCTCAAAGGAACTCCCACTGATATTTATGTACAGACTCCAAATCAATACCAAATATTTCCAAATAGACATTCTTAAGAATTTAAAAGTGAAAGATGCCCAGATGCTTCAATGTCCTCAAACGTGGTACCCAAAAGCACATGCTGCTGTTTCCTCAGATGGACATAATTTGGTTTTTCCCACTTCACACTTGGCTCTCATTGTAAACAAAGTCAGATTCCCTCACTGAACTTGAATAATTACTATGATACCTCAGGAAAGAGAAGTAGGACTGCCCAACCTCTGAGGTCTCAAAGCGTGGATTATTTCCAAAATCTCCCAGGCAGGCTGAAGACAGCACAGAGCGGAGGCCCGGGGTGGGACAGTGACATGTGGCATTGTGGGACACTCACCGCTGGCACTCGCCAGCATGCAGGATGAGCTCCTCATTGCTCCTGGCACTGATGGTCAGCTCATGCTCTGTGGAGTTGAAGACGTCCAGGAGCAGGTGGCACTGCCGGGTACTGTGTTGAAAGAAAAAAGAAAGTTCAGAATCCTCTGACAGCCAGAAGGGAGCAACTCTGCCTATTCCTCCTCTCCAAGGATTTCCTACTCCTTGAAAATGTGCAGATGTACAATTCATCAAAATGCCAAATGCCCGAGACCCATTCTGCACACAACTGTGAACTCCAAAAAGTGGGTTTTAGCATCAGGTCCTCATTGGTCCTGGGGTCTTGGGAACATGTGCTTACAACTCAGCCATACCCTTTACGAACCAAGTGACCTTGAGAAGGTAAGCAGAGTTCTCCAAGCCTCAGTACATGAGGACTAGAATGCCTGAGCCCTCTGTAGGGCAATCCATGGGGAAACACGTGTCACTCAACAAACGCTACATCCAAGCCAGGCTGTCCTCGCTACGAGGTGCCAAGCACGAGAGACTGCAACCTCACTGCGCACACGTGAGCTTCTCATGCTCACACTCCACCTTACTCGTCTTTATTTTTTATTTATTTTGTTACAAAGGCATTTAGTTTATTCTCCTCATTAACATCCCCGACTGTCTCAGGGTTCATTCACATTTGCCAACGCTGCCCCTCTCCTTACAGCAGCTACATGCAATCTCATTCATGGGCCTAGGGGAGTGGAGAAGCTAGGCCCAGGGTGGGGAGGGTGGTGGCTGTGGCCGATAAGGCAGTTTGTCACCACCCATCTGAACCCTCCACTGCTTTGTTTGTTCTGCTACAGAGGCGGAAAGTAAAATATTCAAGTTCCCATCCTTCCCTGCAGCAAGGGGTAATGCATGTGGCAAAGTTCTAGCCAATAAGACAGGCTTCTGGAGACTTCTACCCCAAATAGAAAGGCAATGTCTTGAGAGAGAAGGCGACCTCGCTGGCTCCCTCCTCTCCTTCCCTAGGAGTGAGGTGGATGCCTAGAAGCTCAGCCACCATCACAGACAAGGACAAAAACCACAGGCTTCGGATGGCAGAGCAGGGTCAGAAGGGGCCTGGGTGCTGCCGACATCCCCGGCAGCTGGGGCAGCCCCACATTGTCTCCCTCCCTCGAGACTTATTAGCTACATGGGCAAAATTTAAAAAGAACCAACACCACACGCTTCATTTCTGTTAGTCACCATTCGTTAGGTTTCCATTACAGTTGAATGCTGGCCTAAAACACACACAGTATCTCAAATAGCAAGTATTCCAGCTAGCCCATGACAGGTAATCGATAAATGTTTGCTGATATAAATGGTATGGCTGTTCCCACGACAAGAGCAGGCACAGGAGACAGCAGCAGGGCAGAAGCTGTTCTTCATGCAGGAGCAGGGAGAACAGTTTTCATGAGCGGGGGAAACTTGGAGACAAAAATCTTGTGCTCTGGGTCATTTTTAGCTTAGTGTGACTTCAAAACGCAACCTTCCAAAGGGCAAATGTATTTCCCAAAGCGGGAGGCGAGGCTGTGCTGGTTGTTAAGGAAAGTCAAGTGAAAGGCGAGGGAAGGAGGACCACCCTCCACCACCTGTCCAGGCTGCCACACTTTGTTATGTTGCCCCAACAGCCCTGCAAAGTAGGCGTCGTGTGCACCAAGGAACAGAGGCTCAGGAGAGGACAGAACCACTGATGTGCTGACCAAGACTCAAGACTTAGAGCTCCAAATCACTCACTTTTCGCAGTAGGTGAGGACCCGTATTCCAAAGCCATGCCTGTCCTCTGCTTGTTCCAGAGAAGGGAACTGAGGCACAGAGGGGTGCAGGAGCGTGTCCAAGGGTGCAGGCTCATATGCACACGCCCATGTGTACACACACATGCGCAGACATCATCAAAAGGCCACAAGGAAGCTGTGAAGTATCAACTTTCCAGAATGTGTGTGTGTGACCTGCTCTCAAGGGAGGTGGGTAAAGGGGTACGTCCCATCTCTATTGTGTGCCACAGCATTGCTGTGGCACTGCACATGTCTTTACGTGACAAGTTCACTTTGGTTGATTCTGGGTTCTCTGGTTGGGGGTGTCTTCCCCAGAAGGTCGGCACTTGGAAAATACTCATTAGCTCTGACAGCTGCCTACAAGAAGCCTCTTCACACAGCTCACAGAAAAATGGGCTGTGAGAATGAAGATCTACTCTGCCTTTGTCAGAACTTGGTGAAGTCTTTAATCACAGCAAAATCTTTCATCAGAAAAGGGAACTCGTAAAACATTTATCTGAGGAGGAAAACTGAAGTGATTTTTTAAAAGACAAATACATGTTGTTTTCACTCACAAATATAATACTCAGAAAACTGCACAGGCATACACAGCATCAACACACATTTTCTGTCCTTTTTTCTGACTCACTGTCTGCGTGTGGGGGCGTCTCAAACTAGTGTTTGTATTCCTTCTAATTGCTGACATTATGATATATTGGTGGATCTTTGCTTTCTGTCTGTTATTCATAGACTAATTCCCTTTTCCAGACAGCAGCAGCACTCTGTGCCCGCCGTAATGTCATTCACTCTGTGTATCTTTCCATTTCACTTTGGATGATTTTGTTTAAGGCTAATGCTCTGAGCACATAGTTTACTTTTAATTCTTGTTTGCTTTTTGGTTTTCTCTGCATCTATCTTTCTGAAGTAAGTAGAAGGAAGTCCAAGAAAGCTTCCTGGAAGAATGAAGATTAGAGCAATCTTTGAAGGAAACATACACGAGCCTGATCGGAGCAGAAGAGAACGGAGCAGAAGCCCCACAGCATGGGAGAGCACCATTACTGTGGGAATCTGGGGCAGACTTGGGTGAGGGGGATCGGGCTGCCAGGGGGAAAGGAGAAGCACATTCTACGCAAAGAGAGCAGCGTGTGTGAAACCACCTCGATGCAGTGAGCGTGAAGTACATCCTCTGCTCAGAAGTGGGAATTTTATTAATTCATCTAACAGGTGTCTCCTGAGTCCCTCCTATGGACCAGGTCCTGTTCTAAGCACTTAGACATAGAAGTAAACAAGAAAGACAGGCTCTCTGCTTTCATGGAAATTACATGGAAAAAGGAGGGCTGGGAAAGATGGGGGAGTTAAAAAAATATTAAAATTTTAGTCACTTTTTGTAAGATTAGAAAAAAACAGCTTCAAACAAGTTGTTGAATAAAGGATTAAAACGCACAAAATCAGTACCATCCCTATATATCAACTAAAAATAATTAAAAGATAAAACTTTTAAGAAAATTAATTTATAATAGAAATCCACAATGCACGTAGAAATAAATCTAACAAAATATATGTAAGCCACTTATGTAGAAAATGACCAAGTCTTATGGAACAATATTAAAGAAGACAAATAAATGCAGGATTTATTATGTTCAAAGATGGGAAGATTTAATATTTTTAAAGAAGTCACCATTTTCCAAATGTATATAAATTCAATGCAACTCAATAAGAAATCCCAACAGAGTTTTGTTTTTGGTGAAAGCTGACACTCTGATTCTAAACTTTATATGTAAGAGTAAAGAGCCAAGAACATGCGAAACATTGATGAGAAAGATTTCTGGAAGGGATTTGCCCCTACCATATTATCAAGAGTGTCAGAAAGCTGCAATAATGAAGACAGAGATAGGTAAACACCTTAATACAAGAAAAAGTCCAGAGGCAGAGCCGTGAATACAGGGAGCTGCAGACATGAGTGGGATGGTGGCACTGATCAGTGAGGAAAAGACTCAGTAAACAGTGCTGGGACAAAGGGCTACGCAAAGAGACAAAAAGTTATATCCCTACCTCATGCCATGAACAAGAATAAATTCCAAATAGACTGAATAGCTCACTAAGTGTTAAAAAGAAATTCAAAACCTTTAGAAGAGACTGTAAGTGAACAGCTCATTAAATTGGAAGAGAGAAATACTTCTCAAATTAGTTATAAGACATATAAAATATAAGGGGAGTGACTAAAACATTTGGCTATATTAAAATTAATAACTTTAAAAAAATTAAGAACTTTAGTACAATGAAAAACATTAAAAATCAAAGCAAAGACAAGCTACCTGTGAAAAGGTATCTGCAACACATTAAGCTGACAAAAGATTAGAATTCTGAATTTATTGAGAACTCCCATAAATCAGTAAGAAAGAAATGACCTAATAGAAAGTCAAGCGGAGGACAAGGACTGACAATTTAAGTAGAGAAAATCCAATGGCCAATAAACAGGAATAGAAGTTCAATGTAAATAGTAGTTAGAGAAATGGAAATAAAACCCTGAGATACTATTTCCCATCCAACCTATTGGAAACATTTTTAAGTGTCCAATACCAAGTGTTGGCCAAGACTTGGATCAACAGGAAATATGGGACCTCTCGCTCACTGCTGCTAGGGGTATAAATTGGTGCTACACCTTCAGAGAGAAGACTGAGAATATCTAGTCTGCAGATGAGTACCCTTTGACCTAACAATCCCACTTCGAGTCACAACATCTCGGATCAACTTGGAGTTCGGCAGAAGGATACATTCAAAAACGGTTATTGCAACGCTGTTTATAAAAGCAAAGAACTGCTTTTAACTAAATTTACATCAACTGGAAAGTACAAATAGTCACACAATAGTATAGCAATGCCACGGAAACCTATGCAGAAATGAAAATGACCTTAAAAGAACTATACACCTCACCCACCACAGATAAATCTCCTGCTAATAATGCTTGGTAAATAAGCGGCAGAAGATACCAAAGAGAGCTGCCAGTTAGCTCACTTGGGAGAGCGTGGTGCTGATAACATCAGGGTCAAGGGTTTGGACCCCCATACCAGCCAGCTGCAAAATAAAATTTTTTTAAAAAGGGAAAGGGGAAAAAAAAAGATATCACAGTATACACGCACTGTGTGAGCAGAGCGGGGCAGGGAGGTAAAGCTCTCAACAGCAAGGTGTGTCACTGGCGTGCATCACCCAGCAGGCCACCCTGCAGCAGCCAGGGCTCAATCTTGCTGGTCCCTCTGAGGAGCTGTAGGGACTGCACCTCAGAACTGTGCACCTGAAGCCCAGAAGAGGGATAAGTTCTTCACTGACTCTTGCCCTCATTAGTCAAGCTTCCCCTACAGGGATCAGTTCTCTCACACTTGATGCATGCACCGTGCAGAGTGGGTACCCATGGGCATCTAATCCCACAGCCTCAGGGAAGGCATTTAGAATATTCCAGAAAGTAAGAGATGCTCCACACAGCTGAGGTGAGATGCTGTCGGGTTACATCTGCATGAATCTGGTTGCCATGGCAATGGCTAGTATAAAAAGTGGGCTAAGATATGAGGTAGGGCACAAGGCATATATGATATGAGCTTTTTTTTTTTTTTAATTTAAGTGAATCTCTTGAAAACATAAAGAGGAATTAAAAAATGACTTTAGGTTTGATGTCAAAGGAGAGCCTCCCTGAAGAAACGACATTTTATTTGAGACTCAAATGACAAGAAAGCAATCATGTGAAAACCTTGGAGGAGAGCCTTCCAGAAAGAATGAGCAGTTAATGCAAAAATCTTAAGGCACACTGTGATCAGGGAATACAAGTAAAGAAGGGAGTAGTATAAGATTAACGATAGAGGAAAGGTCATGGAAAAATATTCAGATTTTATCTTAAGGGTGACAGGAAGCTATTTTAAGAGTTTTAAGCAGATGAGTGACATGAATTGGTTTACGTTTTTAAAAAATGACATGTTCCAATTCAGGAAAAGATGGAGTAAGCACAATCCACCCTGTCTCTCCTACTAAACACAACTATAAATCACAGAATGCATGGAGCTGAAGACTCAAAAAGTGAATTTTAAAAGGTGAATCAGAGCAGGAGACCAGAAATCAAAGTTCTTCTGAGCTGGGAGTGAATTCCATTTTCCTCCAGCACCATCCAGTCTGAACTGAAAAGCAGCCTGGGGCGCAGAGGTGTGCTCTGGCATGAAAAGAGCTTCAAGAGCAGCCTCTCTTCCTGATTGAAGGGGTAAGAAAAGGTACTATGAAGGGCCAGAGAGAAGGAAATCTCTAGGTTTTTTTTCTTTTCCTTCTCTTTGCTCCCAGCTCAGCTCCAACGCAGTACCGTGGGAGATCACCACAAGGCAGCCATGGCTGGATAGGCACACTCATGACCTGACACAAACCCATCTGATCTGAGGAGCTCAGGTCCCTAGACCACAGGGCCAGTCCCCATTACTTTCATTTCCCTCTCTGTGCCTCTGGTCCATTGATCCCACGTGTAGACATACATAGAAGAAATTCAAACCCTGGCACATAGGGAAAAGAGGCCCCTAGAAAGCTGGGGAGATTTCAGAAAGGAGAGAGATTAAGAGAGCAGTCTGATGAAGTTGTGCATGAACTCCTGGGCTCCCCGTGGAGCTGCCTCTGAATCCCAGCCCCAGGGAAGAATGCTGGGTGGCATGCAGGTGGGGCTGACCCAAAGAGCACCACGAATGCTCTGAAACCACAACTGCAGCACAGCCCACAAAAGACCCTCCCTCCGGCACTGTGGCCAGAAACACCCTCCGCGGACTCCTGCTAAAACAAAATATCAATATTCTCCTCAAGATTCGAGCAAGACCCCAATGTCTTACAACATTACACTCAAAATGTCTGGAATACAACCTAAAACAGCTCAGCACAGAAAGAACCAAGAAAACGTCAACTCCTGTGGGAAAAGAAAATCAACAGACAACAACCTCAAGATGACTATCTTATCAGAGAAAGACTTTAAACACATTCTAAGAAGCAAGGGTGGACACACTTGAAACAAATGAAAAGATAAACAATCTCAACAAAGAGATAGAAAATATAAAAAAGAACGAGGTAAAAACTTAAAAGATGAAAAAACTGAACTGTGGGGCTGGCCCGGTGGTGCACTGGATAGTGCGCCGCTTGGGAAGCGTGGCAGCGCTCCCGCCCGAGGGTTCGGATCCCACATACAGACCGGTTCCCGCTCACTGGCTGAGCGAGGCGTGGGAGCAACGCCGAGGGTTGCGATCCCGTTGCCGGTCCCCGGTCCGGTACGGGGGCAACACTGAGGGTTGCGATCCCTTGCCGGACACAGAAAAAGACAAAAAAAAAAAAAAACTGAACTGAAAAATTCACCAGATGCTGAATCATCTTAGTAATTGATAGGACAAGTAGACATAAAATCAGAGAGGATACAGAATAAGCAAACAATGCCACTGATCACCTGGGATCATGCCAGGCCACGGAGAAAGAAAAAAACCTCTAACAACTATAAAATAATGGAAATTATAAAAAGTATGTTTTTGGACCACAAAGGAATTAAACTAGTAAATTTGAAGACAGATTAATAAACATCCAATGGAAACAACAGAGAGGGAAAAGGTTGGAAAAAAACAGTCCTATGGCACAACAAAACCTCTAAGAATCACATCACAGGAGATTTAGAAACAAGCAAGTAAAGTAAAGCAGCTTTTCAAGAAATAATGGCTGAAAACCCCACAAACTTGACAAAAGACATAAGCAGATTCGGAAGCTTAGCAGACCCCAAAAAGCATAAGTTTAAAGAAATCCTTGCCTAGAAACATCATAATCAAACTGCAGAAAGCTAAAGGAAAAAAAAAATCTGGGGAGCTGCCAGGGCAAACAATGCATTTTATACAGGGAAAATAATAATAAAAAGTTGCAAATTTCTCACCAGAAACCATGGTGGGCAGAGGAAGTCCAACATTTTTACATGTGGAAAGAAAAAAAGAGCTGTCAACCCAGAAGTCTATATCCAGTGAAAATATCCTTCAGGAATGAGGTGGAATAAAGACACTCAGATGAAGGAAACTAAGAACATTAATCACCAGGAGAACTTCTCTAAAAGAAATGTTAAAGGATGTCCTTCAGATAAAGGGAAATTATACTATAAAAAATTTTGGAACATGAGGAAAGAAAAAGTGTAACAGCCTGAACAGAAGTGACTCCATTTTGTGAAGCCTTTGAGTTTAAAAACTTGGTCTCTCCTGAAACCCAAACCACACAGCCTGCAGCTAATTGCCAAAACACAATCACTCTTACTCTCACATTATATACAAATAATTAGAGGGAAAATTATTAACCCAGATGGCCATTCTTGACTAGCTTACTGACCTGATCTGAAAAGAGCAGGAACTGAGCCCATGGAGAATAAGTATGACGCTGGTCACCTCCCACCCGGGAAGTTCCTTGACAATTATCTGAAACACTCAAGCATGTCTGCACGTCCCTACTTGGTCACCATGAATCAGCTTTCCACCCCAGACCCCTATAAAACCCTTTGGCAAACCCAGGAGAGGCGGAGATGGTCTTTGAAGCCCACATTTCTCCAGCCTGCCGGCTTCCTGATTAAAGACTACCTTTCCTTACACCAACACTTGTTTCTCAATTATTGGCTACTGAGTGGCGCGCAAACAGACCTTTGGGGTTTCGGTAGCAAATGTGGTGACCAAGCCCAGAGACTCTGCAATCTGGGCGGCCTAGCCCCCTCGGCTGCTGCCCAGAGAGAAGCTTTGGCAGCTCTGATGCGTTGGTCGTTCGTGGCGAGCTGGCCATGTGGCTGTGATCTTAGGGACTTTCCTGGCAGCCTCTGGAAGGTTTTCCCCCTCCATGGACACTCCCTGTCCTCCAAGCCGAAGCATTAACTACCTTTTTCGCTTTCAGCTGGTGAAGGAACTGGAGTTGTTTGGATGAGCTGACGAGCCTTTTTGACCCGTAAGTCCCATCGGCGTTCACGCTGAGAGCATCCCGCCCCACCGTTTTAACCCCTTTTGGGTTGTTTGGACCTGGTTGGGTCATCTGCGTACTGAACTGGCTGGGGAAAAAGAGGCTCAAGGACTGCAATCTGGCTCCCCAAGACAGGGAGTTAGTTTTGCTAGGCATCTGTCTGTCTGTCACTCTAGCTACTCATCCTAACTCAGGGTTTTTCCATCTGTCCTTTAACTGCTACGTGGCAGCTGCTCTGCTGGACTAATGCTGGTACAGCGTGTCCTCCTGAGTCGGCCGCACACCTTGGGAGAGTCCACTGTTTCAGTTAAGTGCCAGAGGACACCAGTCAGACAGTCAGACACCTGTTCTTTTCCATTCAGGAATAGTGGGATCTACAGGCTTTCAGTCACTGACAGAGTCATCAAAGCTTCTTTCTCTCTTTGAGGCAAACCAACAGAATGACCCTCAGGTGGACGTGGATCCTGGTCGCAATATCAGCCCTAGATTTCAACTCCTCAGGGCACTCACTGGGCTCTCGAATACTGAGTTATGTTGGTTACAACAGTGTGGACCAGCCCCAAGTGCTTGAACGTATCTTTTAGGAAGGAGCTCGGCTTATTGAAGGAAGTGCAATTCCAGGGTGCAGGGATGCGACCCATTGCTGGTGGTACTCATGTTTTCAAAAAATCAAAACAATAACTGGCACTTGGGAAACAACCAAGCTCAGGAAACATTACACCAGTGTTTGTACACTCAGGGTCTGGCTATTGCTGATCCCTTTGGGAAGGGACCCCTAAATCCCCTTGCTCTATGGACGCTATTACATACCATCAAGATAAATAATTACATCTGGATAAAATCTCATAAAGTGTGTGTGTCCTCACTAACCATTGTAACTCTGTAATGGGAAGTTGGAGACAAATTCTTGATCCTCATTCTCGGGTTTGGTGCCACCGCTGCTTCAGAAGACATAGGCAGGGCACCTGCCATCCTAGCTAGGAATAGAAGAATTTTAGCTGAATGGTCCAGTTATAATTATAATCCCATGACAAAAGGAAAAAAATGATTTTTTTTTAATTACAATAATCCTTGGCCAATGTATATTTTAGACTCAAAAGAGTGTTGAGGAACACTAAATGGTTCCCTTAATTACTATACTATCCTCCAATTGGAGTTGTTTTGTCAGAGGTCAGGAAAATGGGATGAAATTGCTTATGTACAAGCTTTGATGTTGCTACATAACACAGACTCCTTACAGGAAGGCTCACAGCTTACGGTACACAGGAAGGGGAAGGAAGGAGTGATTGAGCCCCCGGCAGACAGTCACTGTAAGGGGGAAAGGATAGGGCGCGCAGCGTGCTGACACTAAACCCTCCAAACATACAGGGTAACTGCAACGCCGCCAAGCTCAGGGCGTCTGTCCACAGCAACTTTACCTTCACCTCATCCCCAAAACTTTCCAGGTGACTTGGAATCCTCTAGAGCTACTGCCCCACCCCAATATGACTCAGACAGTGGAATGGTCTCCCCTCTAAGACCCAACAGGGCACCCATTTCAGTCCAGGTGTTCTCCTCTATAGGGCAGGGCAATTTGTATTAAGACAATACCCAGCTAGGGGTATTAATACAAAAAGAACAAAAGAAGAAGGAGGAAAATTCAAGAGACAGATGATAGAGCAAGTTGAAAAGTCTAATAAAAAATGAGGAAGCCCAGGGGCTCCCCTGAATTTACCGGAGCCTATAGTTATTTCCTTTACAGGAGCCCCAGGTGCATTTGACAGTAGGGAACCAAATGATTGCTCAATATTAAATACCTAAATGACTCTTCTGAAAAAGAGCAACTCATGTCCCCATACTCCCAGAGCAAGCCTCGCGACTGCAGACGCTACTCACCCATCCGGAAGAACTCATATCACCAGAGATCTACGAAAGAGTGAGTAAGCTTGTTTGGGCAAATGGGATACCTGGTTGTGCCAAAAATATGGAACCAGTAGCAACTGAACTGAAGGAGGGGACACATGTTCCACGTAAGAGACAATACCCCCTAAAAAGGAAGCCTTAAAAAACATCCAGCCAGTTTTACTAACCTCCGACAACAAGGACATAAAATATCCAACAGAAATCTCGACATTATTAAAAGCAGTTCTGCTGCCAGTCAAGGTTGCCTGGGCCGTCAAAGAGATGATTCACAAACAAAAAGGGAAACCAAACAGCCAACAGAACAGCAAAACAGGCAGCTAAAGAGATGCAGTTACTAGGGGCTTTGATACCTCGCGTAGACTTACCTGACCTTAAGCCCCATTTCACAGATCAAGATGACAAATACACTCAAAAATGGGGCTTTACAAATACAGACTCAAACTCTTTATGGGAAACGAATACCATGGAATGATGCTAACTCCCTGAAGCCCTAGTATAGCCAGTTGTGAAACACCTACATGAAGGGACTCATTATGGCCATGATGCTTTGTCAGATTTAGTCAAGACTTACTTAAAAGGACCTCATCTTCAGGGGACTATACAAAGAATTCCTCAAGGATGCCATCCATGTGCTAGAAATAATCCTAAGACCAAAAAGTTCCCAACTAGGAAGAGAGTACAATACAAAGGAAAACGCACCTTTGACGACTGGCAAATAGACTTCACTCAAATGCACAGAACTAAGGGGAATTCTGAATGTCTGTTGGTGTCGGTGGACACTTTCTCTGGATGGGTAGAAGTCTACCCTACCTAAACTGAAGAGGCCACAGGTGTAGCTGGGTTTTTGCTAAAAGAAATAATTCCCTGATTTGGCTTACAAAGCACAATACAAAGTGATAATGGACCTGCATTTATTTCAACAATAACACAGGAGGTGAGTGAAGCTCTATGAATCAAACGGAAACGACATTCATCATGGAGACCTCAGTCCACAGGAAAAACCAAAAAGATGAATCATACCTTAAAAGGACGCTAGCCAAAATTTGGCAGGAAACTAATCCAAAATGAGATAAAACATTTCCCATTGCCTTGCTTCATATTAGTGTGGCACCTAGAAGAGGACTCAAATTGAGTCCTTCTAAAATTGCCTATGGGAGACCCTTCCAAGCCTCCACGTTGGGGTCTCCCTCTGTAGACATAGAACATGACTGTCAAACTCTAATTATTCTACATCAGTTTGCCTTTCCCAGGTCAGCTTTTCCAGCAAATAAACCTCTACACCCCTTAAACCCAGGAGACAGAATGCTGCTAAAGACATGGCGAGACTAGGGCCCAGACCAACTGACTGAGAAGTGGACGAGTCCTTATGACATCTTATTAATGTCTTAAAACTTGTTAAACAAATTAAGACTTTGGTGATGAAACCACCTGTACCTCCCCCTAAAGCTTGCCAGTGTTAAGCCTTGGATTCACGATGGTAAGAAAAGCACCACCAAAAGAATCTTAGCCTGATCCATAGACTCATGAACTGTTAGAGGACCTCAAACCCCTATTTTAAAAAGGAAAATAATTAACATCGTAGATTTTTTTTTTTCTCCTTTTTGTCTTTTTTCGTGACCGGTAACGGGATCGCAACCCACCGTGTCACGCCCGTACCGCGACCGGCAATGGGATCGCAACCCTCGGTGTCGCGCCCGCACTGCGCTCAACCAGTGAGCGGACTGGTCTCTATATGGGATCCGAACCCTCGGCGGGAGCGCCGCACTCCCAAGCGCCGCACTCTACCGAGTGCGCCACCAGGCCGGCCCAACATCGTAGATTTTAATAACTATTCCTATTGCTACTCTTATGTATACCTGCTCTGTGCCAAACAAATGATTCCAACTTGTTTTTACAATGGGTCCGACACTGCTGACAGGCTGCAAATAGATTTTTGCTGGATATATGGGCTTCTTCCTCTTTTCACCTACCTTGGTGGTTATCTAACTCCCAACATTGGGCACTTAAGCTTCACTGCCCCTTTCTGCTGGAAACAAAGAAACTATACCATTGGCCCAATAGTACCCTCAACTTAGGCTAGATTAGCCCAACTCTCTGTAAACACACTACATACAAAACAGCTTTAATAAACTAAAAAATGGGCTTGATGAGAAAAGCTATTTTACAAACTAAAATGACTTCGGATGTGCTAACTGCAGCTCAAGATGGAACCTATGCTTTAATGAAAGCTGAATGCTATGTGGGTGCCGGCTTCTTGATTAAAGGCTACCTTTCCTTACACCAACACATGTCTCTCAATTCTTGGCTATTAAGTGGCAAGCAAATGGACCTTTGGGATTTTGGTAACAAAAAGAGCAACAAAAATGGTAAATATCTGGCTAAATATCATTTACTCTTAAGTTATACAAAAGGTATATGATTATTAAAAGTGAAAATGATAACACTGCCTAGGTTTACAATGTATGTAGATGTAATACATTATGAAACTACAACATAAGTTGGGGGGCAGGGGCAGAAATAAGAAAGGAGCCATGAGTGCTGTTTTGGGATTCCACGTTCCACCCAGTGATAAAATATTGCTTCTAAATAGACTGTGAAAAAGTAAGAGTGCATACTGTAATCCCTAGAGCGTCCACTAAAGCAACTATACAAAGAGATCAAGTTTAAAACTCAAGATAAAAATCAAAACAGAATGTTAAAAAAATTTAAATAAGGGCCGGCCCGGTGGCGCACTGCTATAGTGCGCCTCTTGGGAAGTGCGGCAGCGCTCCCGCCGAGGGTTCGGATCCCACATACAGACCGGCCGCTCACTGGCTGAGCGAGGTGCGGGTGCAACACCGAGGGTTGCGATCCCGTTGCTGGTCCCGGTCCGGTACGGGCGCGACACTGAGGGTTGCAATCCGTTGCCGGTCACCAAAAAAGACAAAAAGGAAAAAAAAAATTCAAATAAGCCAATAGAAACAGAACAATAACAACAAAGCAAATAAACAACAACAAAAAAAACCCCAAAACTGATAGACCTAAATCTAAATGCATCAAAAATGGCATTAAATGTAAATAACTTAAATATTCCAATTACTAGGGATTGTCAGAATGAATTTTTTAAAAACCAAAAGAACCCTATATGCTATCTACAATAAATCCACTTTAAGTATAATGACATTGATATGTTACAAGTAAAAGAATAAAAAAGATATACCAAGAAAACACTAATCAAAAGAAAGCTGGAGAGCTAGCCAGCTTTAGAGCATGGTGTTATAAAACCAGCATCATGAGTTTGGATCCACACACCAGCCAGCTGCCAAAAAAAAAAAGAAAGAGAGAGAAAGAGAGAAAGCTGGACTGTTATATTAATATTAGACACTTCAGAGTACACTTTAGAGCAGAAAAAGTTAACAGCAGTCCATTGGTGGACATTTTAGATATGGAAAGTGTGGTATATATACACAATGGCACACTATTGTGTCATAAAAAAGAATGAAATTCTGCCATTCACAGGAACATGACCTTAGAGAAAATTATGTTAAGCGAAATAAGCTAGGCACAGAAATAAAAATACCACATCCTTAGTCATAAGTGGTAGCTAAAAAAATAAACAAATACATTTTAAAAAGAAAGAAAGATACAATAATCACAATAATTTGTTTCAATTTCCTTCAAAAGGAGAGAATAGAACTGAGGCCAACTAAGGTTGGAAAGAGGGAGGGGGCTAGCAAAAAATTGGTAAAGGGGCACAAAAAATGATTACAGTGTGTAACACTGGACATACTAATTATCCTCATTTCAGCATCACATATTGCACACAGATACTGATATTCAACACTGTAACCCACAGATATGTACAATTATGTTTCAATAAAAACTTAAAATAAATTTTAAAAAGAAAAGAAAAAATTAATAGTGATAAAGAGGGACATTACATAATGATAAAAGCATTAATTCACTAAGAATACACGATAATTCTTAATTTATATGCACCTAACTTAAGAGCTACAAAATACATGAAAGAAAACAGAACTGAAAAGATAAATGGATAAAACCACAGATGTAGATGGAGACTTCAACACTCTCAGTACTCAATAGGAGTCATAAAATCAGCAAGAATATAGAAGAAATAAACACCACCATCAACCACCTGAATCTGATGGACACTTAGTAAACACTCCACCAAACAACAGAAGAAAACACATGCTTCTCTCCTGCACAGCAACAATTACCAATATGGGCCATATTCTAGGCCACGAAAAAAATTCCTAACAAATTTAAAAGAACTGAAAGTGCACAAAGTATGTTCTCAGACCAAAACAGAATTAACCTAGAAATCAACGGCCGAGGATATCTACCATATCTCCAAATATTTGGAAATTAACCCCTACTCTTCAAGATAACCCACTGGTCAAAGAGGAAGTATCAACAGAAAGCAGAAAATATTCTGAAGTGAACAAAATAAAGTACGACATACCAAAATTAGTAAAATAGAACAAGTACTTAGGGAAAAATTGACAGCATTCAATGATTATATTGGAAGAAAAGAGAGGCTTCAAATCAACAAGCTTCTATCCTAACGAACTAGAAAAAGATTGGATAGAGCCTGGTGCTGGTAACACCAAGGTCAAGGGTTTGGATTCCTGTACCAGCCAGCCACCAAAAAGAAAGAAAGAATGAAAACTCAAAGCTAGCATAGGACGAAAATAATAAAGACAGAAACCAATGAAAATAAAAACAGAAAAATAGATCCTATATCTGTTAAATAAACTGAATGCAGCATTATTTTTTTAAAACCTCTGAAAAAGAAATCTCCAGGCCCAGAGTGTTTCCTAATGAATTCTACCAACAATTTCAGAAAGAAAGAATTCTACATAATCTCACTCAGAAAATAGAAGGAACATTTCCCAAACCGTTTTGAGATCAGCACTGTGTAATAACAAAACCAGACAAAGATGGAAGAAAAAAACAACCAAATATCCCTCATGAATGGAGAAATAATAATCCTCAACAATTTTTTTTGATACAAAAAAAGCATTTGACAAAATTTAAATGTCATTTGTGATTTTAAAAAAAAAACTCAACAAACTAGCAATAGAAGAAAATATCCTTAATCTGACAAAAAATCTGTATGCTAAAAAATATGAAATGCTGATGAATGAAATTATAGACCTAAAATAGAGGGACGTACAATGTTCATAGATTGGAAGGCACAATATATTTATCAATTCTTCCCAAGGTAATCTATAGATTTAAAAGAACTCCAATTGTAATCCTAGAAGGACATTGTATAGACATAGACAATCTTATCTGAAGATTTACACGGAAATACAAAAAAAACTAGAATTGACAAAACAATTAGAAATAAAAGAAAAAAAGCTAGAAAACTCTACCTAATTTTCAGACTTATCATAAAGGTAAACTAATCAGAACCATGTGATATTAGTGAAAGAATAAGCACGTAGCTCTTTGGAGCAGAAAAAAAGTCCAGAAATAGAATTACACAGATATGGATATCTGATTTTTGACAAAACTAAGTAAGAATTCAATGGAGAAAGGATAATCTTTTTCAAGAAACAGTATGAAAAAATTGAATATCCATCTGCCAAAAAAAAAGGAAAGAAACTTAACCAAAATTTCACAATTTACACAGAAGCTACTCAAAACATATATTAACACAAAACAAGAATATAAAAAAATTTTCACAAGAAAACATAAAAGAAAAATTTCCATAACAAAAGGCAGTATCCACAAAAGAAAAAATAATAAACTAGATTTAATAAAATTAAAATTTTTGTTCTGTGAAAATACTATTAAGAGAATGAAAAACAAGTTACAGAAGTAAACATTTACACATTACATTTCAAACAAAGAACTTGTATCCATAATATATCAAAAACTTTAAAAATAGTAATTAAAAAAAAACTCAATAAAAGATTGTGCAAACAGACTTGAAAAGGTACTTCACCAAAAGGCCATAAGGACAACAAATAAGCACATGAGAAAACGTGCACTGTCACTCACCACTACAGAAATGCAGGCTAAAACCATGACAGGATACCACCGTGTACCCACTAAAACGGCTAAAAGTAAAACCAAAGGAACCTGGCAATGCCGTGTGATGACGAAGAAACAGAGCAAAGCGAACACTCACACAGTGCTAGTGGGAACCCGAAACGGTGCAGCAGCCGCCTGGTTGATGGGCACACGTTCCGAGACCCCCCAGTGGATGCCTGAAACCATGGACAGTACCGAACCCTGTGCAGCCCATGTTTTTCCCTATACATACGTACCTATGATAAAGTTTAAGTTTACTAGGCATAGTAAGAGATTAATGACAATAATAATACAATAGAACAATTACAACAACATACTGTAGCTATGTGAATGTGGTCTCTCTCCCTCTCTCCCTCTCTCTCTCTCTCTCTCTCTCACACACACACACACACACATACACACACACACACTATCCTGTTGTTCTGTATCCACCTATGTTCAGACCACAGTTATCCAAGGGTAAGCTCAAACTGTGGAAAATGAAACCTCAGGTAAGGGGACCACTATACTGCCACTCTGGAAAACAGCTTTGCAGTTTCTTATAAAGCTGAATTGTTAAAAATACATTGAAGACCATGCAGCAATCCCAGTCCTAGGTATTCACCTTAAAGAATTTTATATTCACAAAAATCACTATATACATGGATTTATAGCATCTCTGTTCATAATCGCAAAAGCTGGGGACAACCCAGTGGTCCTTCAGCTGGTGAAGGGACACACAGACTGTGGACATATGCACACTGGAATGCCACTCGGCAATGAAAAGGGGGCAACTACTCACATACTCAGCAATGTGGACTTGACCTCAAAACCACAAAGCTGAGTGAAAGCAGCCACTCTCACATGGTAACATATGGTATGATTCCATTTACATGACATTCTGGAAAAGCCAAAACTCTGGGGCTAGAAAACATGGGTTAGGGGTGGATGCAGGGTATGATTATAAGGGGATGCAGGATGAAGTGTTTTAGGGGTAATGAAACTCTTCTTTATCCTGTGGTAGATACATGAATCTATATGAGTTAGAACTCACAAAACTGCACACCAAAAAAGTCAACTTCGCTGTGTGTTAATTTAAAAAATTTTAAATCAATGCAATTAAAAGACAAGCATCATGATGAACTCAAAGGGCTGCAGTGCATAAAGTTTGTTCCAAGCACCAGTTTTGCTGCTTCACAGCTGTAACATCATAAGCAAGTCATTTAATTTCTCTGAGTCTCAGTTTTCCCAGTTCCCCAATGGGGATAAAAATGCCTAAGTCATGGAATTATGAGGAGGTTCCAAGAAAAAAGTGTTTTGTAACACTACCAGTAGAATATCACATAAAAATGAGGAATGGTGATTATTATTAGCTCGGTTGCTGTCAGTGGAGCAGCAAAACCTGCCAGCTAATATTCAATATTGACTCAGCTAAAAATGAGTACAAGAGACGCACATGCCAGCTCTGAGTGTGTCTAAAACCACGGTGCCGTGACTAGAAGTTAAGTGGGGCTCTGTATCCCCAAGTCTGGTTGATATCTCCGAGACCTCCCAGGGTCCAAACATCAACGTTTGGTCACTCCCAGGAGGGCAGTAAAATGAGAGAACTCAAACCCAACACAGCTCATAATGACCACATGCACCTCTGGCCAAATTCATTCAGTCATTCATTCTATAAGCCTGCCTATGTTCTTCATCTGTCTTCTGTCCAGAAAGAACTGACAGCCAGTATCAAGCTGGAGAGCTTTCTTTCAGGTCTTAAGAAAGCCAGGAAGCCTAATTCAATCTGAAGTCCAGAAAAAGAACAAAGAACCTGAATGTTCTTCTGGTGATATAAACGCATGTCCATCTCCGCCACACTGAATCTCATCAAAGACTATGAATGACTGCCCATCTACTAGGTCAGGTGTTTCCCAAATGTGGTGCAGGGGCCACTCGACACAGATCCCTCAGCTCTAGATGAGACTCAATCAGAACCACTAGACATGGTGCCCAGGAACTCAGATGTCCTCTGGGTTAGGGCTTCACTATGCCAGCTGACCTAAAGAGTTGGAAGGAGCTCACATATCAATAGACAGGGAGACAAGCATGTGGCAGCCACCCAGAAAGCATGGTAGCCTGGGCAGCAATCAGGACAGTTTCTGAAAGGACTGCACTCACCGAGGGGACCTCAGGCTTAAGAGCAGACCTACAAGGAGAAAGATCTTCTAGACAGTGAGCAGTGTGGGAAAGGCCTCAGGCTGAATCAGCACGGTTCATTCAGGGGACTCCAAGCTAGGTCAGATTACAGGAAGCCTTGTGTGCCAAGCACTAGAACCAGAGCTTACTTTACAGACAATGAGGACTCAACGAAGGACCGAAGGACCCTATGAAAAGAAGGGACAAAGTCATTCTTGTGTTTTAGAACATTTTGGCATCTATTGGGAGAAAGAATTGGAAAGGGAGAAATTGATGGCCGAGTGACTCAACTATCCAAGAAAGAGACAAGGAGGCTGGTCCTAGGAACAAAGGTGACAGTCAATACATGACTTTTAAAGCAGAAAGGACAGGTTGGTGGAAGACTGGAATATGGGAGCATTTCCCTATTGATGACTGATAAGCAACCCAGTCCTCATGGAGGATCTCTGGAGTTTCACATTATTGAAGGCAAGAAGTGTGTCTATTTCTAATTTAGTAATGGATAAATTTTAAATATTGCTTTAAAAATGTCTCCTTAAGAGAAACAATTTCAAATGGCTACATCAAAGAACTATGCACAATAAATATTGGCAAGGATGTGCAGAAATTGAAATACTCATACACTGCTGTGGGAATGTAAAATGGTGTAGCCACTCTGGAAAACAACCCGGTGGTTCCTTAAACATTTAAACATAGAGTTACCATACGATTCAGCATTTCCACTCCTATCTTTATACCCAAGAGAAATAAAAACATACATCCACACAAAAACTTTTACACAAACATTCATAATAGCATTATTCATACTAGCCAAAAAGAGGAATCAACCCAAACGTCCATCAACTAATAAATGGATAAACAAAATGCAGTGTATCCATACAATGGAGTATCATTCAGCAACAAAAAGAAGTGGCGTACTGACACTTCACTGCAGTCGAACGTTGAAAACATTATACTAAGGAAAGAAGCCAGTCACATAGGAAATGTCTAGAATAAGCAAATCTACAGAGGCAGAAAACAGATTAGTGGTTGCCTACGGTTGGGGGAGGGTGGTGGGAGGAATAGGGAGTGACAGTTAATGGGGACAGGGTTTCTTCTGGGAGAATTAACATTTCTGAAATCAGATGGTGGTGATGGTTGAACACCTCTGAGAATATACTAAAACTGAACTGTACAGTTTAAGAGGGTGAATCGCATGGTATGTAAGTTGCATTTTGGTAAGGCTATTTAAAGAGAAGGAAACCATTTGAGATCCTGAGTGTATGGGAAGCAGAGTGCCCAGGAGTTTTTGGAGATCAGGTAAACGTGCTCATGACCCAGTCACACTGCTAAGCTCTCAACTGACCAATACACAGCACTATAGTGGTTCTGAGGTTAAACTGCCTGACTTGTACTCAAAATGGACTACTGGTTAGAGAAAGAGTCATGAAGAACACACATTAATGAGAGGCATAAAAATGATTCTCCAATTGTGCCTCTGGGTGACTGTCACCATGTCTGTGAGCAGTATTCATCTAATCGAAATTCATTTGTAGCACATCAGGATACTTGCAGTGCTCAAAACACAATGTTAAAAAGAACATTAATGATGACTTTGTCCAGTTTGGCTTTTCATTTTCTGGGGAATGAAGACAGTTCAAATTCACAAAAGATTATTTGTAGAAAAGTACTTGCAAATAATGACCTGAAATCATGTTTCATGTATCATTATTTAAAAATTAACCTCTACAACGATTAAACAAACCAGTAGAACTTTTAAAATGTAAAATGCAAGAATTTCAAACATAAGGTCGAAAGGAAACTCTGACCAACTGTTGATGCTGAACAATCTACCTTGCAATACACATTCCGTCGCCAAACCAAACGTGACACACTCATTTTTAATTGATGTTTATAAATCAGGCTTTTAAATATAGTATGTTAAATAGTGTATACTACTTGTTAAATACAAAAAAATTTGAAATCTGTCTTTAAATACTATTAATACTGTTTTAAAGTGAACATTAACATATAACATTTAGTAATACAGCAATCTAAAATAAAATATGGATCACTTAAAATTATTGATTTTAATAATGTAGTGATATGTATCACTAAGACATAAAATAGATCCCCTCAAGATATACCTTTGAGCAGAGACAGAACAATGTTCTCTAGGAGGTGGTACACTGGGTGAATCACCATTGGCTGACACTTGGATCCAGGGAGCACTAATCAGTGAGTCAGTATCAATCTAGATGGAACCCCTACCTGCTCCTGACCATGGCAGGCTGAGTCCCAGCTCCTGGCCTGTGAAAATCCACAATATGCTAATAATTGGAAAGCCAACAAAAAGCGTGTTCATCATTTCAGGGAACATAGGCCAACAGGTGAGGAACAGGGCAGAACAACTACATTAAGTTGTTAAGCTCCCTTCCAGCCGGAGACTCTAAGAGCGGACTGACCTGTGAGGACTTTTTGGGTGGGGAGGGTGCTGGATATAGCTTGCGACACCTGTCCAAACTAGCTCTCCAGTCCCCCTTCCTCAGGAACAGAGGTCTCTGGGCAGGTCTCTTAGCATCCCTTCCACTGTCTGCCCCCACGACAGCAACTGGCAGAAGGAGGGTGCAGCTTCAACCTCCACAAGGACTAGGCCAAGCCCCTTACCTTGCCCTTAAATATTCTCTCTGAGGATTTCTGAGATGTAAGGCAGCTGCTGATGGCAGCATCTCCGAATTATAAAACCTCCAGTCACAGGCGGAGCAGGGCCACACAGCTTTGTAGACTCAGCCTGGCTTTACCAAGCACAGAGAACATCTCTCAAGAGAAATATCTCATCTTCAATTTAATTTATTGTGGCCACGCATCTCCCTACATTAGATGCCTTGTTATAGATACACGGTGTTTTCTTTTTTTAAAAAAAACAAACTTGGAAATCAATCAGATTTTAAAATATTCCAAAGGGATCTTAATTTGGCACTTACAATAATTCCTTTTAATATTTATTTTCTAAATATCCCCACCACAGACCTGAATATTTTATATCCCGGTAAAGAAGGCTGGGAGTAGGGTGCATAGGATTTCCCTGCACATCTTTTTTTGCACTTCCTGTGAATCTATAATTATTTCAAAATAAACTGGAAAAAAATGAGATGGGTATGTGCCAAACTAAAAGAATCTAAAATCCATTTATATTTTTAGTCATCTGAGGAGGGGAAGAAGAAAAGAAGAGGTTTTTATCTCCGGTCCCACAATTCCTGTCAGGGGTTAGAGGCATAATGGAGTCAGAATGTTTTTTCCCATGTAGAAATGCACTTATCATGAAAAAAAAAGGAAAGTCCCAAATCCTCAATGCTTCGGAAGAGCATCGGTAGACTCCCCCCTCTCCACACTAGGTCAACCAACAGACAGCTTAATGTCACTTCTGCGGTACAAATATGGTGCTCTTTTTATAAGAACTCACCGAGGCTGTCAAGATATCACAAGATGAAGCGCCAGCGGCCCAGTTCATCATGCATATAACAAGTGCAGTGAGCAAGTATCAGGAAAAAATATCACATGTGGACTAAAACGATGTAAATGAAAAAACAATACTCAAAATATTTTACGTTTATTTATAATTTGTACAAATAAGCAAAAGATTTTCAAACCTGTTTCTCCTACAATCTTCCCCTTCTCAGTGCATGGCACCTCCATCTCCCCAACTTCTCAGGACAACAGCCTTGCAGTCACCACCCCTCCTGTGCAGCAGCAATCCTCAGCCTGCGTTCTGTCCTTTCAAAGTCTATCTGGAACCTGATTGGTTATTATCACCTCTACCTACTACCACAGGGTGACTGCAGCAACCTTGCCACCGACACCCCGCTTCTGCCCGACACCCCGCTTCTGCCCGACATCCCACTTCTGCCCTTGTCCCTGTAGTGTCTTCTCCCACAACAGCTCTATTTTTCTTCACTTATGTTTGTCACCTATACCACTTGGTAAACATACCACCTGACATATTTATGCTTATTGCCTCTCTCTCTCACTGAAATATAAACTTTGAGAGCATAAACTTTATTCATTGCTGTGTGTTCAGTACCTAGGTGCAGTACTGGAGAGGCTAGGGGGAAACAGGTACACACATGCAAACTCGGTCATACTATTTACTGGTAATTTTTGATAGGTAATTAAAAAATATATGCCAAGATCTAGAGATTACTTATAACGTTTGTATGCATTCATTTATTATTTATTTATACCATGAAGAATAAAAATTTAATTTTGAACAATTATAACTAAATTTGTGTAATACTTTCCATTTTACATTGTCTTTTAGATTTTTATGGTAAAAAGGTTAGTTTCCAATATCATATCATGTACAAAAAATAAATGAAACATGGGCAAATAATCTAAATGTAAAATTACAAATATATTAGCAGAAAATCAAGGAAAATATTTATAAAATCTTGAATAGGAAAACTTTTTTTTTTTTCCTTTTTGTCTTTTTTCGTGTCCGGCAACGGATCGCAACCCTCCGTGTCGCGCCCGCACCTCACTCAGCCAGTGAGCGGGAACCGGTCTGTATGTGGGATCCGAACCCTTGGCGGGAGCGCCGCAGTGCGCCACCGGGCTGGCCCGGAAAACTTTTTCAAAACAGTATACGAAACAGAAGCCAGTAAGAACAAAATGATAATTTTACTACATAAAAATGAAAAAGAATACAGCAAAAAGGCACCAAAATAATTTGTATTAAAATAAAAACAACAAATTAGGATAAAGTTAAAATACATAGCACACAAAAGTTCCTGAAGATCAATAAAAAAATTAATAAAAATGTTTAAATAGGCTAAGATTATGTATAGAAGAAATGTAAATGCTTGATAAACGTACAAAAAGATGTTTTACCTTACTCAAATTAAAGAAAATAAATTACGAACAGTGAGATGTTCCACATCCACCTAACTGTAAACAGGGAAAAAGGATTATATATATTTATATATAAATATGTCTACGATGGCGCGAAACTACCATTCTCATCCACTCAGGAGTGCAAAATGTAGAGGAAAACTCCATAACATATATTAAAACTAAAAAGTCTTGGAATTTTTATTATGAAAACCACTCCACACATGTACAAAGACCTGTGTACAAGAACGTTCAATGCAAAACTGTTTGAAATAGCAGAAAATTGAAAACCCAAATATCTCTCAATAGAGAAGTAATCACAGCATATGGTGCTTGTGAACGATGGACAAGTATGCAGTCTGTAAACAAAGAGGGAGGCCTACCTGTACCGATGTGCAAGAAGGATCCACATGCATTATATATACATATGTCTACAATTTGCAAAAGATTGAGATTTTTATTTTTAAAATAATAGTAATAGATATTGTGTATATATTTAGATGAGTAAGTCATTTGGAGAAACTTGCATCAAACTGTTAGTAATGGGTGTCTCTGTGAGATGACATTGCAACAGATACTCATTTTCTACTTCATGCATTTCCACCAAGCATACATTTTGTATAACAAGTTTGAATGACTTTGGCTTTCAGGAAAAAGAAGTGGGGGAGAAAACATATTGTTTCATAAACTCTTCCCGCTATTTTTAGGTAAGGAAAAGCGGGACTTAGAGCATCTAAGAGACCTCTCCACAGCAGGAACTAGAGAAGCAAGTCCTTTAATTCCCCTGAAATCAAGGTGCCCTGGGGCCGGCCCGGTGGCGCACTGGATAGTGCGCCCGCTTGGGAAGCACGGCAGCGCTCCCGTCCGAGGGTTCGGATCCCATGTACAGACCGGCTCCCGCTCACTGGCTGAGCGAGGCGCGGGAGCAATGCCGAGGCTTGCGATCCCGTCGCCGGTCCCCGGTCCGGTACGGGGGCAACACTGAGGGTTGCGATCCGTTGCCGGACACGCAAAAAAGACAAAAAGACAAAAAAAAAAAAAAAAAAAAAAAAAAAAAAAAAAAAAAAGGTGCCCTGTCATTCACAGTCGTTTGCTATGTCCCCACCATGTGACAGTAATCGTAGGGACTTATTTCAAAAGAGAAGACAAAGAAAAGGTGTTGCCTTGTAGCACACCTACACAGGCGAACAGCAGGGAAGGACAGAATCGCCTCCCTCGTGCTGCATGCTTGCTATGTGCCCAGCTCTGCTTTAAACACTTCGTACACTTACTTTCATCCTCATGACAGTCCTGTAAGGTGTTACAAAGATTCTGCCACTGGCCGGACGGGGCCCAGCTGGGGTTCCACCACAAGCCGGTCAGCCGCCCACGCCCATCCTCTTCAGCCCTGGGCTCTGGGACCTCTGCTCCCTGGTTCTTTCTCCTCGCTATGTCTCAGCTATAAAATGGGACAAAACGTTTTATAGCCAGCACTTCCTAGCATGTCACATGTGTCAGGTCCTAGTCCAAGTGCTATACAAGGACCGACTGCTTCAACCTCCAAGGAGCCTGTGAATAAGGTGCTGGGATGAGCTCACTTTGCAGAGGGGTACCCAAAGTGCAGAAAGGAAGCAAAACCCAGAAAATACTTCACGAGGGGGCAAATGGGTCGCAGAGAGCAGAGCGGAGCAGGTGTCCAGCAACACGCCTGGCACTTAGGGGAGGCTCGATAATGGCACCACTCCTTTATCCACACGGGGACGACAACTCCACAGAAACAGGCACAGAGGGCTGACCGCGCTCCACAGAGGAATGAAAAGTGCCAACAGCTCAGTTGGGGAGAGCCTGAGTCCGCTGATAATGCTTTTGTGAAAAGACGCTGCTCCTGGGCGCTTGCTAGGCGGGTATGGGCTCCATGAAGTTCAAAGCCATCACATCAGTGATCGTTGGGCCCACCCTGATGCGCTACCTCACCTGTCACTGTGCCTTCTGGGAAGGGGCGTTCTGGCTCCAATCTTCCCACTTCTGCCCACACTGAACTTCCTCCCTGCTCAAGCCGCTCCTGACCACAAGGTAAGTACACTGTACTTCTCCAGTCTCTAAACAAAGAACTCCTCCTGTACCTCCTCTGACCATTGGATGCAAACGCAGCTGTTCCTTCTGGAGAGCTCCCTGCCACACACCACTCACCTCCCAGCTACACGTAACAGGTGCCGCGAGACAGCAGTGAGGGACCCAATGCCTAACTTCAGGGAGCTGCCCTTCCACAGCAAGACTGGCCAGCAAGCAGGCCTTAGGGGTACACCGAGGTGGGTGACGTCCTAAGGAAGTCATAGCATTCACAGGACTGACTCATCCCTTTGTCCCTAGAATTTGGCACACGAGAGGGCATACACAAGGAAAGAGACAACTGCCAATTCCAATGATCTACCTTGTGTCAGGCACTGTATTAGACACTTAATACACACTTTTAAAACATACAATTTTATGACCCTGCAGGTTCGATGTTATCGCCATTTCGAAATGAAGGAAAAATGATGCTTGAAGAAATGTGCTCAAGATCACAGAGCAAATAAGCAGTAGAATCAAAATTTGAACTCAGATACAGGGACATTTGGTTCTGAATCCTGGTGCTTACTAAAACCTTAAATTCTTGTTAAATTTAAAACAATTTAATAAATAAAGATAACAGCTTGAAAAAGAACTACTATGATAAAACTCAACATTAAAATGGGTTTATTACGTCGCCATGAGCACATGCTCCCCACAGAGCCAGGCCGTCCCTACCCCACGAGGGAAATGGAATTTTCTAAGTGGCTGAAGGTAAGTGCTGTGTTGTCTCGGGTGGCATGATTTCTATTAATAATGTAATAACGACTACACCACACGCCCTCCTCTGACAAGTGTGTTTTCCACATGGCTCAGAGTAAAAACATCTAAGATTGGATCATTTATTCTAACAGGCCAGAAAGAAACTGCCCCTCAGGAGGGAGGGAAGCGCAGCACGCAGATGGGGACAGCTGGCCAGTCCACTTCAGTCTAGTGCCCAACAACATCACCAGGCCACTCTGTGTGAAAAGTGAATCTCGAAGGTAATTGATCTTCTAAACAAAAGTCAGCTGAGACCTCGGTACACCCCGGAGGGAAAGTGGTAAAAAAATGATGAGAACTCTACATCCTGCTTTTTGTATTTAGAAAAAACACGCCTCCACTTTTGTTTAATTTGATTCTCTCATCAGGCTGATAAGGTGAGCAGAGCTGAGAGGACTGTTCCTGTGAGGCTCAGGAGAGCTGGAGCGGGACGGACAGAGACACGACTCCCACGGAAACAAGAGCCAGGTCTCTGGACTCCCACTTCAGAGGAAGTGTGGCAGAAAGCTTCGGTTTTGGTGCCAAGAAGGCCATAATTCAAACTGCAGCTCCTCCACTCATTAGTGTGCAGATAGCAACGCAGACTTCAAAGGGTTCTCTGGAGTCTAAAAGGGATGCTAAACACAACGTGCCCAGGACAGTCTCTGTAATATAGCAGGCCTTGAATAAATAGAATTTCTCTTCCCCCCTTCTCTTCTCGAAAACTATTATTTAAAAAATTACCAATAAGAAAAACTGCAAAAGTTATCAATATTAATGAGAAGAACAGAAACACAGACTATCCCAGGAGCAATAACCCACATCCATTTGCATTTTGGTTTCACAGTAGAATATATTATCCTGTTTATGCCAGCAGTGAAGTGATTTTGTGATGCATACTTGGCTTCTATTTGGGCTAAAATCAGCCTGAATCTCCACACAGGCTCAACCTGACACATGTGTGGTCATCTAGCTGCCCACACTGCAGGGGACTTGAAGCCAGGGTTTCTAGATGCCAGCCCATCACCAGCAAGCTGCATGAACCTGTGCAGACCATATTACCACTCTGCGCCTCTCCTTCATAAGGCCCCTGTGTTGAAATGGGCCATCTCTGGGGATGCACATAACACTAACAGGGCATGATGCTGAAAGTATGAAAGAAAAATCCTCACCTGTGAGCAAGATGAAAAATAATGAATTCATAACACATCATGTCACATAACTTCAAAAAACTGCAAAAGTTGAGTGCCCAAAATGCATGCTAATTCTGTGGTATTCTAGGTCACGCAATTTACAGAGGTCTCTAAGAAAAACAGAACATATAGGAGTAAGTGAAGACGCATTCCTTGAGTCTTCTCTGACTGCCCACATGGCCCAAAGTGCTGCTGGGTCCTGAGGAGCATGGGTTAACAACCAGGCTCCACATTTCACAGAGCTCAGAATCTAGTGAGGGAATCAGAAACACAAATGTTAACACTCCCCGACCCTCCCAGTGGCTGGGAGGTGAAATCCTATTCAATCTTCAAGAGTTAGTACAATGTTTCATTTTCTACGAAGCTCTTCTGGACCTCTCCAGTAAAAATTAGGTGCTCTCTCCAACTGCGTATGTATTTCTACATAGGAGCATCAACTTTTAAAACAAGGTATAATTTGTACACAAAGGATCTTCAAAAAGTTCACAGAAAGATTAAAATCATTTGTTAATTCTATGTTTCCATGAAAGTTTTGAAGTGCCATCACACAAGAAAATATACAGAGCTGAAGTGTACAGCTTAATAAGGTCACATTTGTCTACAACCCTGTAACCCACACCCCATCAGGATATACAACATTTCATCAAGTCAGAAAGATACTTTCTTCTTTCCAGGGTGACCAACCATGCTGGTTTGCCTGGGATTGAGGGCTTTGCCATGGCAAGGGAATTTCAGGGAGTTAGTATCTGGAAAATCCCAGGCAAACTGAGACACTGGGTAACCCTAATCCCTTCCCAGTCAACTCCTGTCCCACCTGACCTTAACCCGTAGTCAAATTGTTCAGATTTCCTTAATCATTGAATAGGTTTTCCTGTTCTAGAAGGCTGTAAAAATAGAGTCACATTCCTTTTATGACTAGATTCCTTTTACCAGCATGATTGTGAGCTTATCCCATGTGGATGCATGTACCAGCAGTTCATTTTATTTCTGAGCAGTATTCCACTATATGAATATACCACAAATTGCTTATTCATTCACCTGTTGATGGGCATTTGGGGTTGTTTCCAGTTGGATTTATTAAGAATAAAGCTGTTATAAAAACTCTCACAGTAGTCTTTTTGTGGATATGGATTTTTATTTCTCTTGAGTAAATATCTAGAAATGAAATTGTTGGATCAACGGGAAGGTATATGTTTAAATTCATGAGAAATTGCCTGACCAGCTCTTAAAGTGGCTGTACCATTTTACATTCCCACAAGCAGTTTATGTGAATTTCAGTTATTATTTCACATTCTCACCAACGTTCAGTAGTGTCCGTGTTTTTAACTTTAGCTATTCTAGTGGGTTTACAGTAGTACTTAATTATGGTTTTAATTTGCATTTCCCTAATGGTTAATGATGATGAACACTTTTCAAGTGACAGTATGTCATTTGAGAAATACAGATTCAAATCTTCTGCCCATTTTTTATTTTTATTTTTTAGTATTTATTTTTAGGACTTCATTTTATATACATTAGATGTAAGACTTTCGTTACATAAATGTACTGCTAATATTTTATCCCAGAGTGTAACTTGCCTTTTGATGAGCTGAAGTTTTTAATATTAATGAAATTCATCCTATCAACTTTTTATTTTATGGTTAATAGTTTCTTGTCCAATCTAAGAAATCTTTACCCCAAAGTCAAGAAGATACTCTGCCACCTTTTCTTTAACAAGGTTTATAGTTAAAGTTTTTACATTTAGGACTAGGATCAATCTCAAAAGACTTTTTGGATATGATGTTATATATGCGTGAAGATTCGTTTTTTCCCCACATAGATGCTGGGTTGTCCCAACACATTTGCTAAAAAGACTTTTCTTTCCCCATGAAATTGCTTTTGCATCTTATTAAAAACCAATTGATGACATATAATTGGATCTACTCTTGGACTATCCATTATGGTCCATTAATCTCTTTGTCTGTCTTTACACCAATAACACACTCTCTTGATCACTATAACTTCACATTAACTCTTAAAATCATATAGCCTAAGTCCTCCAACTTTGTTTTTTGTCATGTTATTTGTCTATTCTAGTTCTGCTGCATTTCAAAATAATGTTTAAAACAGCTTGTCAATTTCCACTTAAATCCTGCTAGAATTTTGATGGGGATTGCATTGAATTTATAATCAATTTTGGGAAAACTGACATCTTAACAATAATTGACTCTTCCAATCAATAAGCATGGTATTAAAGTTTTCTTTAATTTCTCTCTTTCAAGGTAGAAAGCATAGTTTTAGAAATTTATCCCTGAGTGTTTTATGTTTTGTATTCTATTCCATAATTTTCAAAATTTTATTTTCAAGTTGTGAGTTGCTAGTATATAGAAATACAATTGATTTTTAAGTGCCGAGTGGTATCCTGCAATCTTGCTAAATTGAATTATTAGTTCAAATAATTATTTTGGTGTGGCAGATTTCTTAAGATATTAATGTACACAATCATGTGTACCACGTAAAGAAAACAAGTGAATAGTAATAATCATACTTCATCATTTCCAATTTTTATACCTTTAATTCTTTTCTTGTCTTCATGTTCTCAACAGGGCTACCAGAAAAACAACACAGTGGTGACAGCACACACACTTGCCCTGTTCCTCATCATAGAGAAAAAGTAATCGGACTTTTACGTTTAAGTGTAGCATCAATAGGGTTTTTTTAGGTAGCCTTTTCAGGTTAAGGAAGTTCTCTTCTAACCCTAGGTTACTGAGCATTTCTATCATAAATATGGGTTGAATTCCGTAAAATGATGCTTCTTCATCAACTGACATAATCATATGATTTTCTCCTTTATTTTGCTAATGTGGTAATTTCCAATGACTAATTTTTCAATTGTGAAACAACCTTATATTCGTGGGTTAAACCTGAATTGTTCATGCTGTATTATCCCTTTCATATATTTCTGAACTTGATGTGATTAATATCTTGTTTTCACATTTTACATTTAAATACGAGGTTACTGGCCTAAAGTCTCCTTTTCTCACACTGTCTCTGTCTGGGTTTGGCATCAAGGTGATGATGGTGTCATGAAATGGGAGTTAAGAACTATTCCCTCCTTGTTTATTTTCTGAAAGAATTTTTATAAAGGTTTTATTATTTCTTTCTTAAAAGCTTGATATATTTCACAGTGAAGCCACCTGGGCCTAAAGTTTGCTTTGTGGTAAGTTTTTAATTAAGAATTTTAATTTTTTAACGGATATGTGACTATGCACATGTTCTATTTCTTCTTCTGTCAGTTTTAGTCATTTGTGTCTTTCAAAACATTTGTCCATTGTAGAGATTTTTCACCTCCTTGGTCAAAGTTATTCCTAGGCATTTTATTGCTTTAGTAGCTATTATAAATAGGATTGCTTTCTTAATTTCTTTTTCTGCTAGCTGTTTGTATATAGAAATGCTGATTTTTGTACACTGATTTTGTATCCTGCAACTTTACTCAATTTACCAGTTCTAAGAGTTTTTTGGTGGAATCTTTAAGTTTTTCTATATATAAGAGATCATGTCATCTACAAACGGACAGTTTGACTTACACTTTTCCAGTTTGGATGCCCTTTCTTTCTTTCTCTTGCTGAATTGCTCTGACTGGAACTCGCAGTACTATGTTAAATAGAAGTGAGAGTAAGCATCTTAAAAGCTTTCAACTTTTCCCCATCTAGCTGTGATGTTTCCCCATAAGCATGATGTTAGCTGTGGATGTGTCATATACGGCCTTTACTGTGTTGAGATACTCTCCTTCTGTATCTAGTTTCTTTAGAATTATTCTCATGAAGAAATGCTGAATTTTATCGAATGCTTTTTATGCGTCTGTTGAGATGATCATATGGGTTTTGTCCTTTGTTTTGTTGATGTGGCATATCATATTATTGATCTGTGAATGTTGAACCGTACTTGCATCCTTGGGATGAATCCCACTTGATTAGGGTGTATAATCTTTTTGATGTGCTGTTGAATTCTGTTTGCTGGTATTTTGTTGAGAATTTCTACATCTATGTTCACCAAGGATACTGGCCTGCAGTTTTCTTTTTTTGTTGTGTTTTTGTCTGATTTTGGTATCAGGGTGATGCTGACTTCATAGAATGAGTTTGGGAGAACAAACTCTGCTTCAACATTTTGGAAGAATTTGAGAAGAACTGGTATTAATTCTTTAAAAGTATGGTAGAATTCAGCAGGGAAGTCATCCAATCCTGGACTTTTCTTTGTTGGGAGACTACTGACTACTGATTCAATCTTCTTCCTCATTATTGGTAAGTTAACATTTTCTATTTCCTCTTGGTTCAGTCTTGGTAGGTTGTATGCATCCAGAAATTTATCTATTTCCTCCAGATTTTCAAATTTGTTGGTGTATGATTATTCATAATAGTCTCTAATGATTCTTTGTATTTCTGTGGTATCATTCATAAAGAAATTAAAAAGGACACAAAAAAATGGGAAGATATTCCATGTTCATGGATTGGAAGAACGAATATTGTCAAAATGACAATACTACCCAAAGCAAACTATAGATTCAATGCAATCCCTATCAAAATACCAATGACATTCCTCACAGAAATAGAAAACATGATCCTAACATTCATATGGAACCACAAAAGATCCCAATAGTCAAAGCAATCATGAGCAAAAGAATAAAGCTGGAGGCATTATACTACCTGACTTCAAAATACATACAAAGCCACAGTAACCAAAACAGCATGGATCTGGCATACAAACAGACACATAGACCAATGGAAGTAAAAAATGAACCCATAAACAAATCCACACTTTTACAGCCAACTGATCTTTGACAAAGGTGCCAAGAACATACACTGGAGAAAGTACAGCCTCTCAATAAACGGTGCTGGGAAAACTGGATATCCACGTATAGAAGAATGAAACTAGACCCCCATCTCTCCCTATTTACCAAAATCAACTCGAAATGGATTAAAGGCTTAAATGTATGACCTGAAACTATAAAATTTCTAGAAGAAAACACAGGACATATGAATAAAAACTCAAAAGCACAGGCAACAAAAGCAAAAATAAACAAATGGGAATATATCAAATGGAAAAGCTTCTGCACAGCAAAGGCAATAATAAACAGAATGAAGAGACAACTGCAGAATGGGAGGAAATATTTGCTAACTATACATCTGACAAGGAATTAATACCCAGAATATACCTGGAACTCAAACATCTCAATAGTAAAAAAACAAAATAAAAGAAGGTACCCCAGTGAGTACTTCGTATAGCACCTGGAAGTTGGAGGTGTTACCTTAAAGCCTAAATGAAAGTATGTCCAATACAGTCTCGTAAGTGCTTTATTAGAAGTACAAGGAACGTGCAGAGGAACCCACAGAAAGAACAATCCATTCTGCCCAGTCATGCTCAGGAAAATTTTACAAAAATGGTAACAGAGATCAAGGGCAAACAGATATTTGCCAGAAGGTTAAGTGAAAGAATGATAGTTTATGAAAAAAGAACAGTTTTGGAAAAAGATGTGTGCAAAGCTCATTGCAATAAAGTGCCTTGACATATCCTAGTGATGGTGAGACGCAAAGTGGCTTTTAAACAGTGTAGTGGAACTGGGGACAAAAGAGCCTAAGAGGAAGGTCTAGGTCAGATCTTTAAACACCCTGAATATCACATGAGGGACTTTGGACTTTATAAACACTGGGAAAGTCTTTAAGCTGGGCAGCGACATGGGAACATTTAGCAAGACTGAAGGCAGGGAGACCAGGGAGGCAATTCTTTCTACAGTGATGGAGACATGCACAGGCTGATCAGGAGATGTTTCAGAGGTTTGATCCATAGGATTTGGTAATCAATTAGATGTAGGAATAATGTAAAATCAGGATTAAAAGAAACCAAATCTCAATCCCAAGAGCAGGGAAAAGAAACACGTAGGCCAAAAGAAAAGAGAGCGAGGTCCACAGGCTGGGGGACCAGGACCCAAACAGTGCTTCAGTAACAGCCAGCTCTCCCCAGTCCGTCTGCAGCATACTCAACCGGCAGGGCTGTTCTCATCTTAAAGTGTCACTCAGAACTGCAGGGGCCATGACGTGGAAGCAGAAAGTAAGAGGGCAAAAAAAAAATAAAAATTCAGTGACAACCTGTGCCACTTCCAAGAATTATTTCTATTGGCGATGGCAGCAGGAGATAAGGGGATGGGAGAGAAACACGCCGGGTTTACGACGGAGGAGATCTAATGCACAGAAAGGGCCTGAAACACTCTAATGTCATCTGGCAGCAGTCCTGGCCATATCTTCCCCAGGGGCAAGTGCTTTAATACTTTATACAAATTCAAAACAGAGGCGAGCCCTGGCAGGAAAGACTATTTCTCCAAGGATTGAAAAAGTGATAGATGGTGAAATGTGATGCTAAAAGGCCCAACTAAGCCATTAATTCTTCCTGAAGCCATTCTCCAACAGCTGGGAAGAAAAACAGTCTTTCCTCTAAACTAAAACCACACTTATTATCTGGAGCTGTATCACTTTAAAGGGATCTTTATGTCAACATTAACACGGACAATGACATCCCTCTATTTCACTCTGAGGAATATAGGGCTGACTGCTGGGGGGGCACTGCACCCGATGTGCTCCCCTCCCCCTCACCAGATGCAAGGACAGACAGGTGTGTGTCATCCCTGCTGTCTTAACTCTATTAACAAGAAGGAACACTGACCCAGCGGCCCTACCCTTGACACGCGAGGCACCACTGGACACAAAAACAGTAAGGGTGCAGTGGAGATCAGCACCTGCTCGTGCCTGGGGCAGGAAGCTGGCTGCAGAGGGCCTCAGCTGGCTGGAGCTCCACCCAGAGTTCTCAGGCTCCACCACCACCACTTCAGCACAGGTGAAAGTTTTGGATGAGAAACTGTCATTCTCCCACCTCAAAGAAGAATACTCCTAGTATGGGTATGAAGTGGACAGACTGATTTCTTTCTCTGTGAGGGAAGTCTAGGCCTGGAAAAGTGAATCAGGGAGAAGGTTGTTATGCAGGAAGCACTCCCTGGGTAGAAATGCCTGGCGCTCCCACAGCGGGCCCTGGAAACAAAGCACCTCTCTCACTGGGATGCAGGAGTGACACAGAAAGAGATGCTGGGCTCCTCCCAGGGTGCCCAAGGCACACAGCTACCTGCTGAGACCTGCTAACAGGAGAGGGGAACCAGGCTGCCACTAGAACCGGGTTCAGGGCCATGAGGGAATATGTCTGCACAACCACACGCAAGCATGCTGCAGTCGCTGGCACTAGTGCTGCAGCGTGCCACCCAAAGACACAGTTCCTAGAGAATGCCTGTTTTTCTGATGAAGAACCTAAGTCCCAGAAAGGCCAAGCAACTGGGCACAATGGCACGATGTCATGGGAGGCAGGACCTAAAGGAACACTGAGGTCAGTGTCCGAGCACAGCATGGTCAGGCTCTAGAACGAGGCGAGCATGCAGCAGTGAGACGATTACCTGGTTGCTGGGAGAGTACTGACTCTGGTGAAAAACACAGACGGCTCGACTTCTACATGCAGCCCCAACGAGAGGCTCCTGTAATACCCTTCAACGTGGCCTGGGCCCCCGGAGTACTTGAAGTTCAGGATGGCCTCCAGGGTCTGAAAAGATGTAAAACAATGATAAGTTAGTACTCCCTAAGTTGATCACCACACCTCACCAGGAGGCAGCCTTCACTAGAAAGAACCTGAAGATAATCTCAATCACTGCAGTGATCAGCACCAGGCAACCCCCCCACCCCCACCCCCGTTGAGACACAGCACCTGAGCCCCCACCCCACCTTTCCTATGATGCCCCAGAGTCTACACAACACTCTTCAGCCCGGACATGCACAGGGAAGGGACTCCAAATTGACTCAATGGGTGGATATAGCATTTTAGAGAGAAAAACACATTTCAATGAGCATCACTTAAAGAAGAGTACACAGCTCAGGTGAGGGAGTGGGGAAGGGGATGCTCCCATCGGGGAGGTAGAATGTGGCTCCCAACAAACCCCACACTCGTGACACATCCTTGAACCCACCCCACCCTAGAGATGAGGTCACAGGGCAACGGAGGCCCTTCCAGGAGGGACAGGGTGCAGGAGGGCAGCCTCCCTCGGCCACCACGACAGGGAAGATGAGAAAGTGAAATTGCAGCCTCAGACCCTTCTCTCCCATGAAGGCCCATCTTAAGCTGCTGGAGGAAGGGCAGCACAGCCAAAGAACACAATCTGAAGGGTGAAGACCTGCTATAGCGGGGGAGGGCCAGGAAACCAATCCAAGCTGGGATTCTCTATCGACAGCATGGGAGGTGTCCTACTGCTGCCACGGGCCCTCACCCACCACACCGGCCATGACACTCAGCAGAGATGGCCTGCTGCGGGCAGGAGGGGACGAGTGCTGAGAAAGCCTCACATGCAAGACCCAGAGGCACAGCACCTACCTGACACGAGGCGGGGCAAGGACAAGAGGGGAACCCATCTGCTTCTGCCTCCAGCCTGGCAAGTGCCTGGTGCAAGGCACCACTGGGGGAGGAACACAGGTGAGCGAGAACCCACCTGTGGAGAGCTGAGGACGGAGGGCGAACATTATCGGAAAACCCTGACACCTCAATGGCCCCTGCATTCTTCAGCTTTCCCCACCCCCCACCACAAGGCAGCACTAGAGGAATCTGGAGCCTGTGGGGCACCAAAAGTAACCACAGCAACAAGAAATCCCAAACCCAGCTCAACTACTGATGAAATGACTCAACCTTCCACAGTAATGTCCTAAAGCGGGCATCAACTACAGCTCTTGGGCCAAATATGTCCCACCACCTGTTTTTGTATGGCCTGAGAGCTAAGAGCAGTTTTTAGATTTTTTAAAGGTTGTAAAACAAAACCAAAACAAAGAAGAATATGCAACAGAGATCATATGTGGCTAGCAAAGCCTAACATGTTTACTATATGGCCCTTTACATAAAGAAATTTGCAGATAAAACTCTTAGAAGAAATCATAAGACTGAATTCTTATGACCTTGGATTAGGCAATGGTTTCATAGATATGGACCAAAGCACAAGAGAAAAAATAAAAGAAGGGTGTCAAGACGACCCAAGGAGGGCAGAGCTTCAGGAAGAAGACCAGTAACACCCGCTGCACAAGGAAGTCATGTCAAGTAAGGTCTGAGAAGGTGTCCACCACATTTGGCAATGAGTTGGTCACTCATGACCCTAGTGGAAGCATCTTCCAGAAAAGCAGCCATGAGGGTGAAAGTCGGAGCACAGAGCGTGAGCACAGAGCAACAGGTCTGGTGCTGATAGTGCCCCATCAGGCTGCAAAGTCACATGCTAAGCGCAGACTTGAGCACTCTCTCCCACCCGCCAGGAGCAATACAAAGCCATACTTCCAAAAGGCCAGAAGGAGTCTCCTGCCTCCCCTCTCCTGCCTCAGCCTCCAGAATCACATTCGAGAAGCCATCCCAGCAAGATGCATTTAGCCTCAGTTACAGCTCCTGTGGACCTACTTTTCCTCTCCAATAGGGAGGCAGTCACAGCTACAGAATTTTTTAAAAGTAGAGAAAACAGCCTATATGTGCATGGTGTCACCGAGAGGACATGCCAAGAAGAATGACTTTCCTATGGGAAGGCAGTCCAGCTGACCAAGTCCAGGTAGCCTGCTGCAGCAGGAGAGAGAGGTGTGGATGCCAGCTAAACTTGGCTTGCCCTCCGGTTCTGCGTGACCTTGGGCGCCCCATCTAACCATTCCGAGCCTCAGCTTCTCAGACATTAAATGGGGACAATAATTCATACCTTTCCCTCTAGACTTCAGTGAGGATTCAATGAGAAGACAGTAGCAGAACAAGGAGGCACTCACCGAATAAATTCTCTCTCCCTCTGCAACCTTACAAATTGCATACCCTAAGGCCATGTGGCTTAGAATAGGAAGAAATGAGTTTTATCTGCATTTCTTTTATTCTTTTATTTATTCATTTTACATTTTTTATTGTGGTAAAACATATAAAACAAAAGTTATCACTCTAGTTATTTTTAAGTGCACAGTTCTGTGGCATTAAGTGCATTCACATCGTTGATGGACCGTCACCACCATCCATCTCCAGAGCTTTTTCATGCCAAATTGAACCTCTGACTGAACCCATTAAACACCACTTCTCCATTGCCTCTCCCCCAGCCCCTAACAACCACTCCACTTCCTGTCTCTACAGATTTGACTACCTCAGGGACTTCACGTAAGCGTAATCATACAATTTTGTCCTTTCGTGCCTGGCTTATTTCACATAGCATAACATCCATCCTCCAGCTTCATCCATGTTGAAGCATGTGTCAGAATTTCCTTCCTTTTTCAAGCTGATTACTACTCCACCGTATGGATATCCTGCCTTTTGTTTGCACATTCATCTGCGGATGGACATGTGGGCTGCTTCTCCGTCTTGGCTCTTGTGAATGCTGCTGCCGTGAACATGGGTGTGCAAACATCGAGACCCTGATCTCAGTTCTTTTGGGTATACAACCACAGGTGGGATTTCTGAATCATATGATTATTTTATATCTAATTCTTGTGAGGAATCACCATACCCTTTTCCACAGTGGCTGCACCATGTTAAATCCTGTCCAGCTGTGCCCAGAGTTCCACATTTTCCACATCCTTGCCAATGCTCATTATTTTCTGTTTTTGTGACAATAGCCATGCTAATGGGTGTGAAGTGGTACCTCATTTTGGTTTTGATTTGCATTTCCCTGATGACTGGTGATGCTGAGCACCTTTTCACGTGCTAAGTGGCCATTTGTATGTCTCCTTTGGAGAAACGTCTACCCAAGTCCTTCCATCCCATTTCAAAAGCTCATTGTTCCAACTCGCCTCCAGTCGCTCCTCAAAGTGTCTTCCATGCCTGTATGTTTAGAGGTTCCCTTCAACTTTTGTACTACCAGAAATACCTTCACTGACTCCCTCCACCCATGTAAACATGACTCCTTCTTGTCAGCCCAGATAAAGGCATGCCTTCTCCACACTTACAAAGTGTTCAATGATTTTTTTAATATTCAAGGATCATGTTTTGGCCTCAGCAAAATCCCAAATCCTTTTCCCATTCCCTTTAGCCGAAAGCACTGTCCTATCATCTCCAAAAGGTTGCTGGTTTCTTGTGAATGGGTTTTACACCCCCTAACCCACCCTTCTCACCCGCAGAGGGAGAGATCCAACATACACACATCCAGCAAGCCTTTTGGTAAAGACTTTCTGAGTCCATCTGACCTGCATTTGTTTGATCTCTTCTTTTACTCATCTTTTCAAACCCTTCCTGGGTTTCTGAGTGCCAGGCTCTGTGTTTAGCACAAAATGAATAAGATGAGGTCCCTGACCTCAGAAATTTCAATAAATAGCTGAGTGAATAAATATATGAATAAATTAACTAACAAATAAACAAACCAAGCCAGCCCATCACCCGGCATACATATGGCATCTTCCTCAAATTGCAGGAAGTCACCTCCAGAGAGGGATATATGTGGGAGAAATCACCTGGGAAATGAGCAAAAAATACACGGAGATAGATAACTTTCAAGTACCATGTAACAAAGAAATAATCTGTGTTTCTATTTTCTTGGAATTGGCTGTTTCTTTACTTTGCAGAGAAGCAAGGAAAAGATATAATGATGGGAGGAAATATCTGTCTAATTTATGAAAACCAAGCACAGAAAAGGTTGTGTGAAATTGAGTATTCCTGCCTTTCCTCTTTGATTAAAAAAAAAGAAAACGGAAGAGAGAAACCAACAAAAAGCCTCCTCAGACTGGTAAAATTAGGACATTTTAATGAAACCATTAAGAGGGCTGGTAAGGCAAAAGACAGGACATTCAAGCTTTGCTTCCATCAAAGAGCAACAAGAAGCAGTGCCCTGCTCTGCCAGTCTTCCACTCCTGTGAGTGCACCTCAGTGCTTACTTTGAGAGAAGACTACTACAAAACCACTATTCACTAAAAACAAAATATTTACTTTTCAGGCATACCACAATTTATTATTCAAGCTAAAATGAAAGACCTTGCAATGGCTACCTTTTATTGAGCACCACTTAAGTGCCAAATGCTACACGAAGTGACCTGGGCACATTGACTGTAACATTCATATGAGCCCAGCAAGGAGAATGCTGTTTCCACAAATGAGGCTCGGAGTGGTTAGGAGACTGAACTCGGCTGCACACCCAGGAAGTGGCACAACCAGAATCTGAACACAGTGCCACATGGCTGTACAGACAACTCTCTTGTCATTTACACAAACTGCTCAGAGCAGCATTCATTCATTGGCCCTGGATGGACGTCAGCTATGTGCCAGGGACTATGGCTACGGAGAGGAAGAAGACACAGTGCTATCCTTGAGATGCTCAAGTCTGGTAAAAGAAACAAGCCCGGGGAACTCTAAGATCAACTGTGGCACGTTACACCATAGATAAGTGTCTTAGGATGTAAGGATCACGAAGAAAGAACTGTGTGTGCCTGGTGGGCAGGAGTTGGATCGGAAGAAACAACAAACCAGTAAGGAGGACAGAATTAGGCGATTATTAAATTGAAAATGGACAATTAATAGAAAAAAAACAATTAAACTAAAACCTACTTCTTGAAAATATCAATAAATGCGACAGTACTCTAAGTTAGGTTGACCAAGAAAGAAAAGAGAAAAACGAATTACAAACATCAGGAACGACAATGAATTATCAATACGGATCCTACAGACATTAAACACTGTGCTCATAACACCCAGGATCCCCATACCAGCCACACACCAAAACAAACAAACAAACAAATAAATAAATGAATGAATGAATAAGTAAAAATAAAAAAGAAATCACGTCATAGCAAGCATTAGAGAATTTACACAGTATGGATTAGACACGTATTTATTAAATAAAATCACTCTGCTCTTGTACGCATAGCCTGCAATCTGAGCATTCCATGATTGGGTGGATGACCATGTAATTTAACTCTGTTTGGGGGATGCAGATATAAGTGATGAACATTAATTCCAGTTCAGGCACCAAAATGAAAAAAAATTTCCATGCAGCTGTTCCTGATTTCTCATGTTCTCTGGGACTGAATGAAGATGACTCTTGGGTGGCGTTGGGGGCCACAGGAGGGAGAAATCCACCCTAATTTAAAACAGAAGGGATTAAAGAAACCAGAGATATTCTCACCACTATCTCAAAACTTCCATTTATATACTGTACAAGAAATTATTTCCTTGTTGAGCCATTTTATGTGTGTTCTGTTTACATTACAACACAACCGGCCCACTGCAGCTAAATGATTTTATAAACTATCTGAGAGAAGTTGCCAGTCCCTGTATATGGGAAGAGAATCCTGTGTTGTCTCCTTTTACACCCAAATCAGTTTATGGGAAAATCAAATTATGGGGAGAAACAATGCAATAAATGTGGGTTATCTTATCAGGACAGCTTATTGAACAGTGAAAATTAAATTTCCAAATCTCAAAATAAAATAAAATAAAAAGGACAATAAAGAAATAGTGTAAACAATTTTGTGCCAATAGATCCAAAAACTTAGGTAAATGGAGACACATTACCAAATGAAATCAAGGAGGAACAGAAAACCTAAAGAGCCTCATGCCAATTGACGACAACAATTTTGTGCCAAAAGATCCAAAAACTTAGATAAATGGAGACGCATTACCAAATGAAATCAAGGAGGAAGAGAAAACCTAAAGAGCCTCATGCCAATTGACGACATTGGATTCATAATCAAAAACATCCTCTTAAAAAACAAATCAAGTTTAGATGATTTCCCAGCTGAATTCTCTGTAGAGAATACCAACATTTTATAAACATCTTCAGAAAAGAGAGAAAGTGAGAAAACTTCTCCATTCCTTTTGAGACCAGAATTACCCAAATATCAAAACCAGATAGTGAGCTTACAAGAAAAGAGAACTTCACAAGGCCTATATTCCTCATGAATTTAAATTCACTAATATATAAAATAGATAATACGTCGTGGCCAAGTAAGTTTTATCTCAACAATGCAAGGTTGGTTTAACCTTCAAAAATCAATCAAGGCCTTTCACATTATTAACAGACTATTAACAGAAACAAAAAAAGGAAAAGCTTTATGATCAGTAGATTCAGAAAACATCAGTTGACAGAATTTAAAACCCATTTATGCTTTTTAAAAACTAGGCATAGAAATGGATGCCCTCAATCTACGAAATGCACCCATGAAAAACGTGCAGTCAAAACCATACTTAATGGTAAACAACTGAATGTTTTTTACCTAAAATTGAAAATAAGGCAAGGACATAGCTGTCATCACTTCTATCAACATTGTACTTGAGATGCTAGTAAGTTCAGTAAGTCAAGAAATTAAAGGCTACATGTTGGAAAGGAAGAAGTAAAACTATTTTTGTTCACAGACAACATGATCATGTACAAAAAAAAATCTTAAGACATCTAGAAGAATGCTCAGATATTGCTGGTGGTAATGTAAAATAATACAATCTCTTTGAAAAACACCTATGCAATTCCATATAAACTTAAACCTACAATTAACATATTACTCAGCAACGCAATTCTTGTCAATAAAAATGAAAGTATATACAAACAATGACGTGTATGTAAGTGTCCATAGAAACTTCATTCATAATAATCCCAAACTGGAAATAACCTCAATATCCAACAAGAGGTAGGTGACTGGATAAACACATTGTAGTATATACATAAAACACAATACTACTCAGCAACAAGATGGAACAAATTACTAATACAGACAACAGCATGGAGGAATCTAGATAACACTATTCTGGTTAAAGAGGCCAGACACATGAAAGCACATACTGCATGCTTATACATCTATGACACACCAGAGAAAGTTAATCTTTAGTGATAAGAAGGAGATCAGTAGTTGCCTGAGATTCAGGGCAGAAGAGGACTGGCTACAGAGGGGCCAGAAAAACTTTTAGGTCTAAGGGTTTCACTTTCAGGTGTGGCAGAAATATTCTACATCTTGATTGAGGTAGTGGTTACACAGGGTATGCATTTGTCAAAATTCATCGAGCTACGTGGTTAATGTGGCTGCTTTTTACAGAATGCGAATTATACTCAGTAAAGGTGATTTTAGAAATTGACCCTGACCATTAATAGGCACACAATCACTTGTAAACATTAAAACAAAAGACTACAACTCATAATGTGGACCACACCGATGTGGGGCTGCCCATGTCAGAGGACAAACATGAAGCCTTGGAAGGGGCTTCAGATGGAGACTCAGGATCCCCAGCTTCTGCAGCAGAAATAATGGAAGTGAGGTTATGATTCACTGTAAGGAAAACTTCACATGATCTTGGACAAGTCACGTCACCTCTCTAGCTCTCAATACCCTCACCTTAAAATCTGAGTGCTGTGCCAGATACCGCCTGAGGTTTTGATGGCTCTTACACAAACTGTTATTGTTCACTTTGTATTACTGATCTGATGTTCCATGATTTTTAATATAACTAAGTCTCTTGCCAGAGAAAAACAATCGCTCTCATATAAGAAGTAGATCTCCAATTTTGAAAGACCCCAATTGAACCTGTCACCACAGATTTCCTTCTGCTCTATTTCTGTGATATGACATAAAATTAATAGCGGTGATGTGATCCACTTAATAAGTCAAACGTTCAGGACCAGAGGCTGAGGTTCATTCTCAAGAGACCAGCCCAGCAGTTTACTTAAGGTCAATGAAACTTACAAATGAAAGCCATACCATTACTTTCCGGTTAATTAGCACTTTCAGCCAAAATCTTTCTCCAGTGTTAATTATGCCTTAAAGATGCCAAATAACTACAAATTAAATGGCACATCACAATAATGCAGGAATGGGCCTGAGCAAGAGCAGCCATCAAAACAGCTCCTCATCATGAGGCCCGGAAGTTCCACGGTGGCTGAGGAGAGTGAGGATGGGTACCAGGTCCAGAGGAGTCGGGCATGTGTCCAGGACTGTTCGTGACCAAGTCAGAAGGAAAGCAGCAGGCCAGAGACTTGACGGCAGGACTGCACCTTGGGCCACCCACCTAACTGCCTGAGTAATGAGCAAGAAAGACTTAGAAGGTAACTGAAGGCCCCAGTGCCACTGACCAGAGCAGAGCGAAGGGCTGCCGTGTCCCAACTGTACTTAGTGTCTCAGGCTGAATTTCACCTCTTCTGAGAAGCCTTTCGAGTGTCTCCAAGGAAAATTCATCACTCTACTATATGCTACATAAGCACTCTGCTTTTATGCTACTATAGCACCCATCACCCTTTAAATTGTGTACTTTTCCCAAAAGAAATGAGTTCACATCATGTAAAACCTAAATTACATAAAATGGTACGTAGTGAGATGGCTTGCTCCCATCCCTGTCCATACCATCCTCTCCTCCCATCTCATGTAGGTAATCACTTTCACTAGTTTTAAAATTGTATCTACTAGGTGTTTGTTTATGCAGATACAAGAAAATACAAATATTTATGCAGATACAATAAAATACCTGGTGTCCTAACTCTCCTCCCCACCACACCCACTGGCCACCTTAGCAAAAAAAGGGCAAACAATATCCATCTCTGTGCACCTACAGTTTGTTAATCATCACTTAATATAGCCTGGAGATTTTTACTTAGTACAGAGAGAGCATTCTTTGCAGAATACTCTTTGTAGATTCTCTGTAGACATATGTGGTATTCTACATTGTGGGTGTGCTATATAGTTTATTTAAACAGTCCCTTAGATATTGGCTTAATGGTTATTTCCAAAATTATGCACAATGTTACAAAAAATAACCATGTACACAAGTCATTTTCTATATATGTTGGTATTTCTGAAAGTTATATTTTCCAAAGGGGGATTTCTGGGTCAAAAAGTAAATGTATTTGGAATTGTAAGAGACACTACCAAAATGTCCCTCATTGAAAGTTGAACCATTTCACACGGTAGCAGCAATGTTTGAGAATACTTCTTTTCTCAAAACCTTGAAAATAAGGTGTGTTGAGCAACTTTTGGCTTTTTGATAGTCTGACAGATAAAAAAATCTCAGTGTAGTTGTATTTTACATTTCTCTCATTATTAAGAAAGTTGAATGTCTTTTCATATGTTTTGGCCATTTTCATGTCTTTTTATGAATTATATGTTCATATCATTTGACCATTTTTTATTGACCTGTCAGTCTTTTTCTTCCAGATTCCTAGGAGGTTTTATATATTGAGATTACTCCTGGTACAAAATCATATCTGCAGATAAAGACAGGTTTATTACTTCTTCACTTCTAAGAATCTATGCCTTTTAAAATTTCTCTTTCTTGGCCTATTGCACTGGCTAGGCCAGTAAATCAATGGAGGAGAATAAAGATTCCAAAAATAAACCCACGCTGATATAGGCAATTAACTTTTGACCCAGGGCTAAGGAAATTCAGTGATCAATTTAGCCTTTTCAACAAACAATGGTAGAACAACTGGATAAATGTATAGAGACAGATAACCCTTGACCTCTACCACACACCACACACACACAAATTATTCTGTGATGGGTTGTACATTTAAACATGCAATATAAATGCCTAAAACTTCTAGAAGAAAACATAAGAGAATATCTTTGCAACCTTGGGACAGGCAAAGAGATGTCAGAGAAGACACAAAAAGAACTAAATATTTGAGGAAAACAAAAATTTAATTTCATTAAAAATAAAAAAAAATTATAAACAGAGAAATCTCTAAAATGTTACAAAATTTGTCCATTTCTTTCCAGTTGTCAAATTTATTGAAATGCAAGTATTCATAATGTTCTCTTATTAATTTTTTCACTCTGTAGGATCTACAGTATATGTCCCTCTTTCATTTTTGTTGTTGACAATTTGTGTTTCCCTTTTTTTCATATATTGCTAAGGAGTTGTCAACTTTAATTATTGTTTTGAAAGAATCAATTTTTAGCTTTGTTAATTTTCTCAAATCTTTGTATGCCCAACACAGGACTTTGCACAGAGCAAAAATTCAGTAAATGCTTGCAAAGTGGAATTAAGTTTGTTGATGACTCATATATTAACTATGTATCAATGCCTGTTAAATGGACAGATGTATAATCTTATTAATACACACATATTTCCTCCCACACTTCTCAACATGGCTTTCCAAAGCTCTCTCCCACCTCTCCACCCTACCCTTTCCCCACTGGCAAATTCTGCTTTGGTTGTTAGGTTTCTGCATATAACTCCCACCACCTAGGGAGCCTCGCTGACCCTGTAATGGTTAGGTTAGCTGCCTCTCCCTTTGTGACATTACAGAACAGGGCATTTTCCCTGCCTGTTACTGACCACACCGCAGCCCAAGTGTGTGGGGATCCTTTGATAGAATAAACATCCCTGACGGCAGAGATGACGCTCAATACGTGTACGTTCAATTTAACTGAATAAGGGCACTGTCATCTTACAGAAAGAAGGAAGCTAACATTTATTAGGCTACTACTGTGTTCCAGGCACTATGACTGGCACTTTAGGAACTCTGTCTTACCACAATGCTACATAGGTATTATTACTAAAAAGCTTATTACCAAAAGCTTAGAGAGATCAAGAATCTTGCCACAAAGTTCAAAGTTAGGTCTGTCTGACTCCAAAGGTCCTGCCCTTCCAGAAATACCAGAGAAAAGCTAAGGAGACTGGGAAGAGGGAGACTGATGCTGCCCAAGAAGTGCAGGCCTGGCCTCCATAAGGGAGGACCAGCTGCGCAAGGTGCCACGGCACACGGCACCCTGGGACGTGCTACTAACTGCTGCATTCAAGATGCTCACGGTTTTTCTCTTTCGGTGTACATAGCTGGAGGAGAGGCGGCTGGATGGACATTTTTGATAAATTTAATAAAACTTAAATACAATCAGCAAGAAATTAGGCAGTAGAAAATTATTAGAAATCAGCAGAATCACACTTACATTAATACGTTGTTATAAGCCATAAGCAATTAGGACATTTTCTATTTGCACTCATTTGGTTGTGGGAAACACTCTCTGGCTATATTGTATGGCCTTCTAAATACTTCTTATCTTCAATATTAGAGAAAAGTACTTGAGAACCAGGCACCCCGACAGATTTCTGACTTCAGAAAGGAATATTGTATTCCTCAGAAGCCACATGACTAAAATTCAGCTGAAGAGTAAAAGTAAGGTATTACGCAGGCAAGAAGCTTATAGGGACTCAAACTAAGTAACTGCTAAGGCTAGCGACTGCTAGCAGGTCAGCACTGAGTGATCCTTATCACCAGCACTGTCGGGAGGGTCAGCACGTGCCAGACACGATGCTGGGAGCTGCACACACTTTGTCTCTCTTGAACTGCCCCCTCCTATCAGAGGGGGAGCACCTTCCCACAGCTAGTAAGTGACAGAGCCCAGGTATGTCTGACCTCAGAGGCCACATTTTCCAGACTATAACCACATTGAACATCATTGATAACGGAAGGGTCAGCATGACATCACCAGAGCCTTCTGGTGCCCTTGCTCCATGGAAGCTCATGGCCAACAGCAGGCAAGGTGGTGAGCTGGGAATCCCTGCAGGAGGATCCTGAAGGCTGCTCACACCTCAGCCACCAAGCCTAGATATGAAAGAGCAAAAGCCACTTTTCTTTGGTTGGCATCAGATTTCCCATCTGTGAAATGTGGATTTGGAGCAAATAATGTCCCATGGTCCTTTCCACATTAGTGTTCTATGTGTGTTAATCGAATGCCCGACACATTCATCCACTGGACAAGCATTTAGTAAGACGCATCATGTGCTGGGAACGCAGAGTGAGCAGAACAGCATGCCTGTCCTCACGAAACTTACAAGCAGCAAGCAAGCAAACAAGCATGTGCCAGGTGGTGACAAGTGAAACAGAACAGAAAGCAAGCTGCAGGGGACAGAAGACAATGGGTGAGGCCCTTCGAGGCCTCTGACTCGAGGGCACCTGAGGGAAATGCAGTGAAGGATGAGGTGCCAGCCTTTCACATATCGGGGGAAGAACATCCCAAATGGGGAAATCGTGAGTGAGGCTGTGCTGGATGAGCTCAGCAGGAAGAGAGGGAGGGAGAGAGGGAAGGAGAGAGAACTAAGATCAGCGCTGAGAGGTGGGCAGAGCCAGATCTCACAGGCCAGAGGTGCAGAAAGGACATGAGCTTTTGCTCCACACGGACAGAAAGCCTCCGTTCTGTAGCAAAGGCACAGTCTGAACAACTTCTTTCAAAGAACAGTCTGGCTGCAACGCAGGAAACAAATCGTACAGGACACGGCTAAATAGACACCGGCCAGTTAGAGGGCGAGCGCAACTGCCCTGTGAAGGACAGTGGTGACGCGCCCAGGGGCTGGCTGGGTGTAAACACCGGTGGTCGTGTCCTGAGCAGATGCTGAAGGTAGAGGCATCTGAAGTGACTCATCGCCTGCATGCTGAGTGGGAAGGAAAAAGCCGAGTTGGATGTCATCAAGATTGTGGCTGAAGAAGCTGGAAGAATGAGCTGCCAATCACTAAAGGGAGGGAGAGCACAAGAGGACAGGAGGACAGAGTGGGCAGGGCGTGCAGGGGAAACCCGAGGCTTTGGCTTGGGATGCGTGGAGTTTGAGACTCCCAGGGACACCCACGTGGAGACAGTGTGCTGTACCAGTCCTCAGTTGAGGGAAGAAATCAAGGCTAAAGGGATGGCACGCACGTGGACATGGCTGTACTGACCAGAGGACAGACATGGCCTGTAGGAGATCAGCACATGGGGACAGGACCTCAGCCTGACTCCAGGGCCTCAGGGAACAGGGGCTGAGTCTGTCTTCACTGAAACAAACCCCAACCACCAAATTACTTCTATCATATGGTCTTCCGCCCTCTTGCTATGAAGCATTTGTCATGTGGGGTATTTCAGATTTTTACAGAATGCATCTTAAGCAGCAAAGACTGAAACAGTTACTGGCAATGCCTCTGAAAGCAAACTGCCTGGGTCCAGCCCCTGCAGTCACTTCCTGTCCCCACCTCCGAGACAGTGATTCCATGACTTCACACAGCAGCTTTCTCATCTGGGTTATCAGCAAGACAGAGCCAGCCGGTCTCAATACATAGAATAGTACCTGGCATTGGGAAAGAGTGCCATAAGTGCCAGCTAGTATTATTACTATAAGTCAGCATTTGACAGTGAGAAACGAAGATAAGGTACTTGGAACAAACGAATCATAAACAGTGCCAAGAATAAGGAAACAAACTTCTGCATCAGTCCCCTACTCAGAAACTGTCACTGGCCCCCAACCACCCAGAGGTGGTGAGGACCTCAGCATAGCTACCCCTACCCTCCCAGATCTGCCTCCTGCTGCCCCCACTCTCAGGTCTCGCCCCAAATACATGCACCCGCAAGCACACACACACATCCACTCACCCCACACACACGCACTCTGACCTGAAACTGCCACTACCAGCATCGTGGGAAAGCTGCTGAAGGCTGTATGATCCACACCCCTATACCCAGAATGAATGTCCTTACCCACCCTCTGCAATAGCAAACCCCTGCTCCTTATCCCAGAAGCACTGAGGAGCCCTCCCCAACACTTCCTCCACAGAGCTCCCTGTCCTCAGCTTAGACACTGTCTCTGTCCTTGCGTCACGCCCAGGACATCCCATACATGTCTCCATCCCAGCAAAGTATGAAGCTGGGGAGATAATAACAAGGTCACAGGAGTATGATAAGGACTAAATGAGGGAATGTTCACCACGATGCATGGCACAGATGCTGCAAGGATACTGCAAGTGCTGGTTCCACATGCCCCTTTGCTCTCTTCTGCCCACAAGTGCTCCACAGGCAGGGGCCAAATGTACCTCCAGCACCCAGAACGGGGCCTGAGACTTTGTATTAGTCTGTTTCTGTTGCTTACAACAAAATACACAGAACTGGGTAATTTGTAAGAAAACACAATTTACTTCTTACACTTTTGGAGGCTGTCAAGTCCAAAGCCCAGGAAACACATCTGGTGAGCGTCTTGGTGGTGGCTACAGTGACCCAGGGGTCTCATACAGCAGAAAATGGCAGAGCAGAGAGAGAGAACATCTCATGTGCTCTTCTTTTAAAGCCCTTGGAACCACACCCATAACCGCTATTTAACCATCAACTTAATCACCTCTTCAAGGCCTCACCTTTCAATTACCATAATAAGATTTCCCACCCTCAACAGTTACAGTGGGGATTAAGCTTCAATGCGGTTGGCACGGGAGGGCATCCAATCTACAGCAGGAGGTAAGGAGAGTCATGTACAATCAATACCAATACACTGTACCATACACACAGACACACAGACACGCACAGTGAAATGTCCAAGTAGCTAAAATCCTGGGCAACAAAGAGCTCTCTAGCAGCACAGTCTCAAACAGCGGACAGCTGTTGGGGCTGCACTTCACGACCAGGTGGTCTAGGCGACCGCTCCAGTTCTTCCTCTCAGCATCAAATGTTAAACAAACTAGCCGTGAAGAGTCAGAATCATACTGGGGGCTTAGAAATAACCCTAACTTTGCTCTTCAAATGGGGAACCCAAGGTCCAGAAAGGAACAGACAACCGACCTGGACCCAAGGCTTGGGGTCACACCGGACCCTTCCTGTAACACCAAGCCCTCATGGAGGGGATGGAAAGGGTGCCCTCGCCCCACTCACTGTCAAGACAGACACACACCACTGAGAGGCCCTACAGCACTCCGGCTTCTTGTCAGTGACACAAACCAAAAACAGAGAGAAAAAGACTCGGATCAAACCACACTGGGAGAAGGAGGGATTGGAGACTGACACATACACGAGGGTACTTCAAAAAGCTCGTGGAAAGATTCGTGCTATCTTTTCTATTTTTCCACAAACTTTTTGAAGCACCCTCGTATTCCTTATCAAAAGGAAGAAAAGATTATCAACAAATCGATATTTGGGGACAATTGTGAAAATCTGAATATGGGGCCGGCCCGGTGGCGCACTGCTACAGTGCGCCGCTTGGGAAGTGCGGCGGCGCTCCCGCCGAGGGTTCGGATCCCACATACAGACCGGTTCCCGCTCACTGGCTGAGCGAGGTGCGGGTGCAACACCGAGGGTTGCCATCCCGTTGCCGGTCCCGGTCCAGTACGGGGGCAACACTGAGGGTTGTGATCCGTTGCTGGTCACGAAAAAAGGAAAAAAAAAAAAAAATCTGAATATGGAGTGTATATGAGACAACGTTATTGTACCCATGTCAAAGTCATGGGTATGATAATGGTTATTTAGGGAAATGTACTTGTTCTTAGGAGCTCTGTGAAGATGTATTTAAGGGGAGTGATATCAAGTGTGCAACTTAGTTTCAAATGGCGCCCAAAAAGCGTGTGTGTGTACGTGTGTATATACACGTGTGTACATACGTGTACAGAGGGAGAGAGGAGAGGAAGAGAGGAAACAGTACAGACGTTCATCGTAATGTTCTTTCAACTTGGTGTTTGAAATATTTCAGAATAAAACGTTGGGGAAATTACTAACAAATCAAGTATGCCAGAACCTTTGACTTCAAAAATAATTGGAAATTTGTAATTATAAAAGATTCCTTACCAGCCAGTTGCCAAAAAAAAAAAAAAGGTTTCTAATTTTCCCAAGAAAAATCTCAGCATGGATATCAGTACTCCCCTTTTCCTGTTGAGATAACCGAGGTCGGGGAGGGTTACGAAACTCACCCCAGGACACGGAGTGTTTGAGAGGCTTGGCTGCACTCCCACACTGTGCCCTTCTCCTCCTGGGCCACCACCTCCGGTGCACTGACCCTGTGGAGAGCCGTGACCAACGGGGCACAGGCCCTGTGCCAATGCCTGGGGAAGGCCGACAGGGACGCAGTGCAGCCAAGGCTGCAAAACCTCCACCTCACAGGCTCTGCTTTCCCCAGTGCTGAGCTGCTCTGGATTTAATTTTTCTGCTCATCTTTTCAGCTACTTGACAATCTCCCGGTCTGTGGCCTTTGCTTCTGTCTCACTCCAGCCAGCTTCCTCGCTTAAACAGAAAGCAGAAACTTTCTGTCTACCGTGCCAGCAATGGCACTTGAGGGCACCTTCTAGCTGAGCCACCCTGGTGAACACCTACCTCTTTCAGAGTCTCTGTTCCTTTATCTCCACAATAGGAACCAGTTTAATAACTTCTTTACAGAATTATTTTTCAACTCAACTGACACAACAGGACAAGAGTGGAGCCTGTCCTGTCTCTTCCATAGACATCTCTTGTCCCCACCTCCCTGGATGGAAATAGAGCAGCTGGGATTCAGTGAGAAGTGCTGTCCTACATCTGCTGCTGGGCTTCTGTCTGCAACAGCAACTAACTGCTAAATCCAGCACCTAGAATGTCTCCTTCTAGTCTGCAGACTTTGAGAACTTCCAGAGCATCTTATGTAGGTCAATAGGAAAAGAGAGTAAGGAAATGAACATCTACTGTGCGCTGAATTCAGTTTTGCTTAGTCACATGGTTATAGCCTCAAATAATCCTATAGAGAAGGGCCCATTATCCCCATCTTACAGGTGAGGAAAATGAGGCCTACAGAGGGTTAAGCAGCATGTCCCACTTCACACCTTCACGGAGAACGCTTGTTCTCCATTCTCCCTGCTTGGTGCAGAAGGACTTCCCCAGAGGAGTCCCTTCACCCTGGCAACCCCAGCTCCCATCTGACCATCCTGAAGCCTGAGAGATCAATATCGTGGTGCTCCAGAAATCCATTCACAGCACGTCTACTGACTGGGAAGCTCTGCCCTGGAGCTGACATCGGAATCACAGGGAGAGCTGGTTTAAGCATAGATTACTGGGCCCAATGCCAGTGTTTCTGATTTATAGGTCATGGAAGAGCCTGAGAATTTCCATTTCTAAGAAGATCCCAGGTTGCTGAAGCTGCTGGTCCAGGGACCATACTTTGAGAACCACAGCACTAGAAATGGCGAGACAAGGACGACTTCCTTAACTGGCGAGATGGAGAAAAGAATGGGTCACCTGGGCTCCACCCCTCCCTCTCCCTCCCCCTCCTTCGGTGGCCCTGCCAGCCTGCCCTGATGCTGGAGCCTGCCCAGTAACTGAAGCCTGTGGTCTTCGGCTCTACCAGTGACTGCATGGGTACGTATCGTTCCTCAGCAAGGCCAGCACTCCAGCTGGGTTCAGTAGAGAAACAGACCATGCCACATCCATGCTCCCACGTGGACCTCTCAGTTGCTCTAAACTTAGATCGCATGAGTGGGATGTTAGCAGGGCACCCTCAAACCTCACAACTCACAGGGAAGACATCCCAGGGTCAATAGTCAAACCAAAGCCCAACTCCAAATGCCATCTCCTCTTCCCCTGCTTCACAGCAGGCCAGTGGAGAGCCGCACGCCTTGACTATTCAGCAGACACAACTGAGCACCCACCTCATGCCATACACTGCATGCTGGACCAGAAGCACCCGAACCACAACGAGCAAAAACAAAAAGTCACAATGGATTAGAACCCCATATTATGCTTAGGTGTCAACGCTCAAGATGTCACCCCGACTCCGCCCTCTACAACCTCCTCATGGGCCAATAAAGAAACCATGGCCTGGATCTGCAACTTGCCCAGCTAATCCCACAGCTTGCCAGTGGCAGAATTCAGTCTCCTATCTGCCAACTCTGAAGTCCCCCATAATAGACAGCCATGGCACTACTGTTTAACTACCAGGACCCTCCTGGAGAGCTTTCCCAGGGCATGGCCATGACCCCCAGTGCTCAGCACAGAGCCTGCTCGCTGCCCACAGGAGATCAATAAACACTCACTGAATAAACAAATGAATGAGAAACACCTCCAGGATTGATATTCAAGGCTTTCAAAGGATTATAGCTTCTAGCCTCTTGGACAATAAGTCCCTATTATAAATGGAAGCCTTATAGTCCTTCAGATGCTTTTTTTCTAAATGCACAGCTGCGAAAGAGAAAATTATCCCTTGTGTACTAAATATGCATTTCTAATTACACTCACCTAAGTCATATTCACATTAAAGACTAAGAATAGCTAAATAACATAACTTACAAAGGAATAATGTTTTACGTCAGCTGAAAAAATTAATCCAGAGATAAGCTAGGATTAGTGAATAGTCAATAAGTCAACACAAGGAATTAGTATTAAAACCAAAACAAGATGCAGAATGAGGACACAGAACTTCACTCCCAAAATAAGAGCCAAGTAGCCATTGAGGCATTTGACTTCCAGTTTCATTTGAGTCCTTGCCTCAGGTCACCCTACTGCCACCACAGGGAGAAGAAAAGGAGGAAAAGACAAGGAGGCCAAACCCAAGTCCATTCCCTCTGCTTCTGCTTGGAGAACACATTTCTTCCCAAGGAAGATGGTGGCAGCCGCTCAGATCTCCTGGGGAGACGCAACCAACGGTTGTCTAAGGAGAACACTCCCAGCTCACCCTTGAGGCAGCCAAGAGTCCCAGATCGATTATGTTCCTCAATTCATCCTTCTCCAAAATGGTTGTTCTCAGTCAACACTACTGCATTCAACTAAGAAGCACAAGCCGCAGCTGTCCCCAGGACTGCACTTTGAACTCACTTAACATCCCCAGGGCATTAGCTCCCATTACACAGCTGCCCTTCTCAAAATAATGATGGACATTTAACTGAAAGAAAAAGGAATTGGGGGATTCTTTTTAAATAAAATTTGGGTTGCAAAGGAGGAAGTCAAATTGTTCCTGTTAGCAAATGACATGAACTTATATACAGAAAACCTCAAAACCTCTACCAAAAAACCTTTAGAACTAATAAATGAATTCAGTAAAGTTGCAGGACACAAAATCAACATACAAAAATCAGTAGCATTTATATGCCAATAGCAAATCATCTGAAAAAGAAATTAAGAGAGCAATCCCTTCTAAGTAGCTACAAAAAACCAAACGAAACAACAACAACAACAACAACAAACCCTAGGAATTAATTTAACCAAGGAGGTGAAAGATCTCTGCAAAGAAAACTATAAAACATTGATGAAGGAAACTGAAGACACAAAAAAGTGGAAAAATACCCCATGTTCATGAAGTGGAAGAACCAATGTTGTTAAAATGTCCATACTACCCAAAGCAGTCCAGAGATTCAATGTAATCTCTATCAAAACACTAATGACATTCTTCACAGAAATGGAAAAAGCAATCCTGAAATTTGTATGAAACCACAAAAGACTCCAAACATCCAAAGCAATCTTCAGCAAAAAGAACAAAGCTGGAGGCATCATACCCTGACTTCAAAATATACTACAGAGCTATAATAACCAAAACAGCATGGTACTGGCATAAAAACAGACACATGGACCAATGGAACAGAATAGAAAGTCCAGAAATAAACCCACACATCTACAGCCAACTGATTTTCTACAAAGGCACCAAGTACACACAATGGGGAAAAGACAGCCTCTTCAGCAAATGGTGCTGGGAAAACTGGACATCCACAGGCAGAAGAATGAAACTAGATTCTTATCTGTCACCACAGACAAAAGTTAACTCAAAATAGATTAACAACTTAAATATAAGAACTGAAACTACAAAACTACTAGAAGAAAACAGGGAGAAAGCTCCATGACATTGGACTAGGCAAGAATTTTTTGGATAAAACATCAAAAGCATAGGCAACAAAAGCAAATACAATTGATCCTTGAACAAAAAGAGTTTGAACTGTGTGAGTCCACTTATACATGGATTTTTTTTTTCAATAAATATATTTTTTTTAGGGCCAACCCCATGGCGCACTTGGGAGAGTGCGGTGCTGGGAGCGCAGCGACGCTCCCGCCGCGGGTTCGGATCCTATATAGGAATGGCCGGTGCACTTGCTGTGTGAGCACGGTGCAGACGACACCACACCAAGGGCTGTGATCCCCCTACTGGTCACGAAAAAGACAAAAAATAAATAAATAAATAAATATATTTTTTAGAGTTACATGTGAATTTTCAACTGCATGGGGCGCGGGGTGGGGGGTGGGGGGAGGGCGGGCTGCTGTCTGTGTTCCTGGCCCCATGTTGTTCAAGGATCTATACAGTGTATAGACAAATGAGATTACATCAAACTAAAAAAGCTTCTGCACAGCAAAGGAAATAATCAAAAGAACAAAGAGACAACCTACAGAATGGGAGAATATATTTGCAAACTATACATCTGATAAAGGGTTAATATCTAAAATGTATAAGGAATTCAACTCAATAACAAAAAGCCAAATAACCTGATTTTTAAACAGGCCCAAATACATTTTTCAAAAGAAGACATACAAATGGCCAACAAATATATGAAAAAATATTCAACATCACTAATCCTCAGGGAAATGCACCTAAAAACTACCATGAGCTACCACCTCAGTCCAGTCAGATGGCTACCATCAAAAATATCAAAAGATAACAACTGTTGGTGAGAATGTGGGAGAAAAGGGAACCCTCACACACTGCCAGTGGGAATGTGAATTAGTACAGCCATTATGGAAAACATAATGGAGGTTCCTTAAAAAAATTAAAAACAGAATTACAATATGATCCTGAAGTCCCACTACAGGGTATATATCCAACAGAAATGAAATCAGTGTGTCCGAGAGATATCTACACTCCTACGTCTACCGCAGCAGCACTCACAGTAGCCAAGGTATGGAAGTAACCTAAATGTCCATCAGTGGGTGGATGAACGAGGAAAATATGATACATATGCACGACGGAATTCAGCCATAGAAAAGAACGAAATCCTGTCGTTTGTGGCAACATGGATGAACCTGGAGGACATTATGTTAAGTGAAATAAGCCAGGCACAGAAGACAAATGCCACATGATCTCACTCATATGTGAAATCTAAAACGTTGCTCTCATTGAAGTAGAAGAGTGGAGTAGTGGTTACCAGAGGAAGAGGAGGGCAGCCGGGAAGCGGGTGACGGCAGGAGCCCGGCCAACAGGTACAAAGCTACAGTGAGGAAGAACAGGTTCTAGTGTTCTACTGCACGACAGGATGACTAAACAATATTGTGCTGTGTGTTTCAAAATAACTAGAAGAAGGTTTTGAATGTTTTCACCGCAAAGAAATAATATATCATGTTGCACCCCATAAACATGTACAATTACTATGTGTTCATCATAAATTACATAAGTAAATAAAATCAGGGGTTGGCTCTAGATTGACTCCCATCACATGGCAAGCCCATCCTCTGCCTAAAGAACACCTGGATAAGAACTTATGATCTTGCCAAGCGGCACTGGCGTCCCTGCCTTGGACTCCCACCGCACCGGCGGTCTTGTTGCCCTCAAGTAATGCTTGACACTCTCTACTTGGAATGAGAATTTTTCCTAGGAAGTGGGACACTTGGCTTATCACCCTGGTTCCCCTCTGACAGGCTGTGTTGTCCTGTTCCTCCTCCTTGAGATGGGACAGCAATGTCTGCTTGGCAAGACAAGATAGAACCCAGGAAGGCTGGAGCACAGGCTCTGTGTCAGGAGACAAGACTAGAAGACAGAGGTGGGCAGGCTGGAAGGGGCTTCACCCCAGACTCCTTCCAGTCATGGAACCCCTTTCTCTCCCTGCCTGGCTTCCTGCCTCCAGAGGTTTCTGTCATGTGGCTGGAAGCAGGAAGTTCCAGCAGGAGCCCATACCATCCACAGCCTAGGGAGACTTCTCCAGAAGACAGTCCCCAGAGGGTTCTTGGACACGGAAGGGCCCCATCCACTGAAAGGCACAAAGCCTGTGAGATGGTCAGACAACAACTCTACCATTGTGCACTTTCTAAATAATCTAGGAACAGAGAAAAGAACACAGGGTTTATTCTTCAATGCTCCCTGCCCCTTTCTAAATTAAAATTGCTCTATACTTTATAATTGCTCTAAATTATAAATGTTTTCAGTTGATCCTTCATCGTAAGATGTAAACTAAGATCTCCACAAGTAACAGGCTGGGCATGTTATTTCAACTCCACCTGTGAAAAGGGAGAAACATTACTTATTCTGTAGGCTTGTTCTGAGGAATAAAGAGGTACATAGAAAAAGTCCAGAAAGGCTCCTGTTGCACCCACAATAAGCTGCTCAGCTCCTTTCTGCAGAAATGGCTGCGAGGATGGCCAGCTCCTGTGTGGTGTCCTGGAACGAAGGCCCATGGGCCTCCCACATGAGCTCCTGCCTGCCGCCCTCCACTGGACTCTGCCAGCCTCTCCGTGCACAGCCTCACAGGCAGGGCATGTTGAAGCAGCTAAATATAGCTCCTCAGACTCCAGGGCAAGAAGTCATGTGGATCATTCTGTGTGTCCTGCCCCAGCACCCATGCACATGCACACACACGTGCACACATGTGCACACGCACGCACCCACTCCTCAGTGGAGGCACTTTTCAGAGGCATGCACACAGAAGCTCAGTAAATCCACCTCCAGTGCACAGAAGAGGTCTCAAACTTCAACATGCTAAGAATAGCCCAGGTTAGAACAAGAGTTACAATGCAAGGGCAAGCAGTTGTCCTCTGAGGAGATCCCACTGGCACCGAGAGCCAGGCATGGAAGCCAGAGGGGTGAACGGCAGGTCCCACGGAGTCCAGATAAGAAGCTGAGAGAATGAAGAAGAAAACAAGCCACTGAGTTGAAATACAGGGAAGAGAACACACTTCCTGCGTGAAGAGGGGACAAGAGTACGCTAGTTGGGCCCCATCAGCCACTGCTGGATTCCTCCTGACTCTCTGCACACCAGTTTGAGAGTAGACACATCCCCATCCCTGCTAGAGAATGGCACAGAGAAAGGGAGCTGTGCTAAGTGACAGCAAGTGCTCACAACAGCAAGGCACCAAGCAGGGCCAAGATGGGTCAGAGCACTCTTTAGAGCAGAGTTGTGATTTCAGCTGGGGCTGCTGGCATTGCCACCCCCTGTAGCCAGAAGCAGAGTCCGATTCCAATCAGGCTGCGATTGGACAGCAGCACACACCACTTTTCATTAGCCAGCTTGAGGTAGGGCAGAGGGCTGAGCAAGGCCCCCTCCTTGTTCAGGAGATGAGGCCAACCACCCTGACTTCACAAGGCTGCTCTGAGAACAGAGCCTGGCAGCTACAAAGTGTCCAATAAGTTGTCTCAAAGAGGGTAATGACAATGATGATAATGTCTCTGCCTTCCACATGGAAACACGTGTATGGGATCAAGACCTCTTACTCAAAGCTCTGGAAAAAAGGGCATTGACTCTCTGAAGGCCCATCTCTGTGCAGCTCTCAGGAGGAAGGGTAGGAACATAAGGGGCCAACATCCCTGGACATCAGCCAGCTGCCAGGCCAGGGGCATGATCACAGCTGTAGGTCATACAGTCCTCACAGCTACCTGTGAAATGGGGGCTGCCTAACAGACTAACAGACCAAGGCTCAGGGCAGTTGGTATCTATAGATCGGGCAAGATGGGGCATCTTCCTGAGCCCCAGATATAAATTTTAACTCCCAAGTTGTGCTCTTTACAGAGGAGAAGGTGGAGGCTTAGACAGCTCACCCAAAGTCACAAAGCCATGAAAGTGCAGGGAGGAATAGGAAGGGGCTCGCTGCCCTGCAGGAGTAGTGAGGTTGACAGAAACGCTTGCTGGGTCCTCTAACCAATTCGTCTGCCCCGTCACCCCTCTCTTTAAAAGCAGGAATTGGTTGTTATTGACCTTTATAATCTCAGTGCCTGGAGCACAGTAGAAATTCCAGAATTGTCTACCAAAGGGAAAAAAGGAGAGTGGGGGGTAAAGGTCTGGTTCCACAGTAAAACCAAGACACGCAGCACAGAGTCACATATCCAAGTCCGCATTGCTCTCGATTACACAACTGGGCTCAGCCCTTTCAGTGCAGCTAGAAGGACTCATAGAACATCCAGCCAACTCTCACCTTACAGATATGGAAACTGAGACCCATATGGGTAAAGGAAACTCCCCGAGTTCACACGGCCAATTAAGGGTAGGGCCAGACTAGAACGCAGGACTCGGGAATGTGGCCCAGAGTTTGTCCTACTGCACTAAGTTGTAGGAGTTTTGTGGTTCCTAAAACTTTTGGTAAAGAAGTCATGTCATCTGACTTAAAACAACAACAAAAAAAGGCTCCTTCCTGACCTAAATGGAAAATCGATGAGCTCCAGATCAGCTTTGCTACTTGCCTGAGGAGGTGGAGCTCTCAAAGGTTACTGCTATTGGTGCTTGGCTCCTGTTCTCTTAATAGGGGCCCTAATGGAAGGCACACGAAACTGATGGCCCAATCATGGGAAGAGAAGCCTGATGCATTCGGTCAAGCCGCTCACCAAGCATGAAGATAAATGCTGCCTACGGTGCCTCCTTCAGAGACCACCAGACTATTTCCCTGACAACCGAAGGAGAGAGAAGGCTTCCTCGTTCCACATCCTTCTCACATGCTCCTCCGTCTCTGAAAGTGAAGTCACATCAAGCTGGAAGGGGAGGGGAGCAGCGACCCCTGCCTCACCAGAAGACACTGATGGGTTTCCTTGAGGCTGGAGGCATGAGAGGAACTCAAATGCCAGCTCTCAGACCTGCATCCACCTCCGTAGCACCCGCACCACACAAGGTGCCATCTGGGCCCTCCCACCAAATCCTCGTATTAATTCTCCGAACCACTAGCTTTTCCGTCCTTATACAGATCGGAAAACTTGCCCAAGATCAAGAGGGAAAACCTCCACCTTCAATTCCACCGCAACTTGGTCCTCAAGTTGGAGAGTCACTGAGTGAATAGAGGAAGTTACATGGCGAAGCTGCTGCCTGTACTGCCAGTGACACACAAGGGTGTTAGCAGGTGGTGGTCAGGGGACCGAGGTGTAAACACCAAGGGCTGAGCACAGAGCCTGTCCACAGGGCCTAAGCACTGAGCATGCAGGGGACACTTGGAAATCTGAGTTGATGGCTAGGCCGCTCATCAGAGATCTACACGGAGCTGGCCAGAGCACTGGCCAGCAGGGACATTTGGCTTTCACGCCGAGCAGTCATGTGCCAGATCAGCTCAGGCATGAATCCCACAGTGTTTTGCAAGCCATAAAAATCAATAAAGACCTCCCTGTCAGAGTATGAATCTGAAGTTCCCTGCAACATTTCAGCTGTGGCGAGTCTGGCACAAACCATGTGTTTCAGCTACTGTCTAGCTAGCGGATGCTAAAGTCCCAGGCCTCCCACCAGAGAATTAACTTCTAAAACCTCCTACATGCCAAGCAATGCACATGTTCTCTCAGGTCATCCTCACAACAAACCCCCACTTCTCCAACAAGGAGACCAAGGTGCAGGGAAGGTGCCACTTTGCCACAAGCTCAGGCCTTCCTGGGACTCAGACGCATGTCCAGAACAAAAGCCCAGGCTCTACCCGCTCCATGTCCACCCCATGGCCTATGAGACCCCCAACCCCAGCTCCCATCCCAGGTCACCCCCACTGCCCACCAAGCAGCCTGCTGGCCACCATGGAAATGGAGTTTCCCTCTGTTACTGCAGGTACCACCCCGCTGTGATGCTGTGGGGCTCACGGCCCCTATGCTGGCCTCAGGACATTCTTCCTGATCCCCAGAACATTCCACCTGAGACACAATTAATGCTTAAGAAATGTCTGTAGAGAAGAAGAGAAAGGGGAAGAGAGTCAGGGAGGGGAGAATAGAGGAAGTGATGGGTCATGAGCCTGGGGCATCCAAGGAAACACCAGGAAGAGGAGCCCACGACCAAGCCCTGCAGGGAGGAACACCGTGCACATTGTAGAGCACAGATACATGCAGCTGCACAGCCCTGCCCGCTGGGAGAAAGGGCCACGTGTGCTCCGGCCCTCAGCACCACATGGCCCTGCTCCCCTGTTGCAGACCTCATCTCCCACAGACAGAATGGAAGTCATTAAAGCAGTCTTTGCTATTTCCTGGTCTTCACCTGCAATTAAGATACGACCTCACACACAGAGCTCCTGTGGCCACTATGTACAAGGAATTATTGAGAAAGATGAGCTCCCATTACAATTTCTTAACTAGATGAGTCATCGGGGCCACCAGACATTTTAGCAGAGAGATGCAGGCCAATAATTGCATACACCCCCACACACACACACACACACCCATGGTCATCAGAATTGCTGAGGAGCAGCGGGACCTTTAAAAATGAGAGCCACAGAGCAAATGAGAGTTCCATGACTGCTGTGTGAACCGCCATGATGCTGTTCAAGACTAGAATCTCAACCCCCAGGGAGCCCACTCTGGGAGCCCACTCTGTCGGTGAGTCATTTTGTACACAGGTATGTCTGAACACCCGCCCCCCACCTTGGATTCAGAAACCTTATAGGCTAGGAGTTCTCCATTTCACCCAGCAAGTGTCCTACTGGCCCCTATGGGGTGACATGGGGTGAGTGGGCACAGGACATTGCACACAACAGCACCTGCCAAATACCTACTGCTTAGACCCTCCCGGTGCACCCAACCAGCAAAATGTGCTTAATTTCTCTTCTTTTGCCTTTAAGAACATAAAACAAATAGCAAACAAAAAGCAAATTGTCGGAAAAGGGGAAGTTTTGTTCTCTGGAGATTTACACTAAGTGGCCTATAAAGGGCATTTATAATTATTGAAAGATGCTTAATTAGGATGGCTGCTTCCCCACATAAGATGGAGATATTATCTGTAGTCCTGAGATAGCTCTGGGTAAGCATATGCAGAGAGGAACTAATGAGACAAGCACACATTTAAACTCATTATTAGTGACTAAATATTTTCAATTCCCACATAAGATCACAGCAGGGGTGTCAATGTGCTTCCAGTCCACCATATTTCTTTCCCTTGTAATTGGGGTAATGGAACCAGAAAGAGGAGGAGGAAGAGTGGAGAGCAGGGGGCCCTCCCTCCACGGGCAGCTGCTCTCCAGCACAAGCACTGAAGGAAGGTGGACTGGCCAGGGCTGGGGACGCAACCACTGGAGGCTGAGGGCAGAGCAGGTGACGTACCAGAGCCTGCCGAGGAAGGTGCAGATTTCCACGTTCCAGCTCAAAGGTTTATGACACTATTTCAAAATCACCACAGTAAATACAGTATTCCACACGAAACAAAACAAAACCTTAGCTCTTTCTCTTAACCAGAAAAAAAAAAAAAATCAGAAAACCTTCTATTCAAAAGTGAGGGAGTCCAAAGTTCAAGTCTGGGGTAATCTGAGCAACAAAATATATAATTATAATAATAGATCCTAATCCATAGAATAAAACAAATATCCATGACCCCCTACTGATATTAGTAAGTAAAAGGGAAAAAAGAGACATCCCTTTCCTACAGCAGAATTCCCACAAATGAATGTAGGAGGAATGACAGAAATACAAAAATTACCAATTGGCAAACGCCACAGTGATAATCACGGAAGGTAAGAAATAATCACTGGATGCAGAAATGAGTGAGAACACAGAAGATGAGAAACAGTACATTGACATAGGCTCAAAGTACCTCCCACAGATATTTATCAATCACAAAAGGAAAACCAGTAACTTTTCAGGGGAGCAACGTGACAGACGCCACTTGGCCAGAACTGAGGCTCTGAGGGGCACATGTCCCTCTGAGCTACTCCTGCCAAAAATGCACAAGGAAATAGCTGACCATCCCAAACTGGGGGACATTCTAAAAAATAACTGGCCAGGACTCTTTAAGAGTATCAAAGTCATGAAAGACAAAGACTGAGAAGCTGTCCCAGGTTACAGGAAACAAAGGAGGCTGACAACAACTGAATGCACCGTGTGGTCTTCAGCCGGATCTTGACCCAGAAAAGAACACCAGTAAGACAACTGGAGAAACTGGAATAAGGTCTGTAGATTAGTTAATAGCATTGTACCATTGTTAATTTCCTGGCTTTAATAATTTTACAGTGGTTATAAGATATTAGCATTTGAAGAATCTAGGGGACCGGCGTGCTGAAATCCTTTGAACTACTTTTGCTATTGTTTTGTAAATCTGAAATTTTTTCAAAATAAAGTTTTTAAAAATGTAAGTGGTGAGCAAGGAAGAGTTGCAGCAGTAGCTCACATTTACTGAACCCTCAGTGCTAGACAGTACACTGAGTGTGGTTCCTATACTACAGTAGCACACTGCATCCTACCCACAGTCATGGGAGGTAGATTCATTCATTATTCGCTGGAAAACTTTACAGGCTGGAAAACTGGGGCAGAGGGAGGTTAAAGTCACATAGCTAATAAGTGGTGGATCAAGGTTAAGAGGACAGGGAGATAAGAGGTACTGACCCGAACCACTGCCTTATCTAGAATAACTAGCACACACACCAGTATCTCTAATCTGTAGACCTCCACAAGGTTGACTTTATCACCGCAGCTGAATCCTGTGAAGGACACTACCTAAGATCACACATCTAGTCATGAAGCTTCTGACTGCATAGACCTTAGGAAAGCAAGCTCCTGCAGCTCTGTCTAGGCTAGGCCACCACTCTGAGGGAGGCAGGAGAGACTTGGGAAGCCAATGGAATGTTTATTACACAGATCTCAGAGCAGAGCACTGGAAGGCCTAGGACGTGGCAGCAGAAGGCCTGAGTCCCTCTCAGTCCCCCCTGTGGCCTGGATGTATCACCTGGGTCCATTCATTTACCCCTCATCTCTGAGTTCTCACTTTAAAAGGGAATCAAAAGGGAATCAAAGAAGCCTCCTTCTGCCTGTTTGAGAGAACTGGTGTTGGCGCACATGTGATTGTGGTATAGAAGACTATGGGGGGTTCATCCATTTACAAAGACACAAGATTTCCCGTATGCCCTAAACTTGGAAAGCTAAAGGCTCCCAGGACTGCAGAAAACATGAAGACCATGCCTGGGGCAAAGCATATTATACACAGCAAACATTAAAGACTCCACAAAAAAACTGTTAGAACTAATAAACAAATTCAGTGAAGTTGCAGGATACAAAAATCAGTTTCATTTCTAAACGCTAACAATGAACTACCAGAAAAGGAATTTTTCTAAAAAATTCTATTTACAATAACATTAAACAATAAAAATAAAAACACTTAGAAATAAATATAACCAAGGAGGTGAAAGCCTTGCACATTAAAAACTACAAAGCATTGATAAAAGAAATTAAAGACACAAATACATGGAAAGACATCCTATGTCCGTGGGTTGGAAAAATTAATATTGTTAAAATATCCATACTACTCTAAGCAACCTACAGATTCAATACAAACCCCATCTAAGTAATGGCATTTTTTAGAGAAATACAAAAACAATCCCAGGGCCAGCCAGTTGCTCAGCTGGTTAGAGTGTGGTGCTGTGGTACTGATAACACAGGGTTCCATTCTTATACCAGCAGCTGCCAAAAAAAAAAAAAAACCCCCAAGTCTAAAATTCATATGGAACCACCATAAACCTAGAATAGCCAAAACAATCTTGAAAAACACTAACAAAGCTTAGGATCACACTTCCTGATTTCAAAATGTATTGCAAAGCTACAGTAACTAAAACAGCATGGCACTGTCATGAAGACACACATATGAAGCAATGAAACAAAATAGAAGGCTCAGAAATAAACCCACATACATACAGTCATCTGTTCTTCACTAAAGGTGCCACAAATACACAATGGGGAAGGACAGTCTCTTCCACAGACAATGCTGGGAACACTGGACATCCACATGCAAAAGAATACAACCGGACCCTTATCATATACCATAAACAAAAACCAACTTAAAACATATTAAAGACTTAAACATAAGACCTAAAACTGTAAAACTCCTAGAAAAAAACATCGGGAAAAAAGTTTCACAACATAGGTCTTAACAATGATTTGTTGAATATGACACTAAAAGCACAGACAACAAAAACAAAGATAGACAAATTAGACTGCATCAAACTAAAAAGCCACAGGGCAAAGGAAATAACCAAGGAAAAAGGCAACACACAGAATGGGAGAAAATATGTGTAAACCACTCATCTGGTAAGGGATTAATATCTAATATACAAGGAATTCCTACAAATAAATAAACATAAATAAACAACTCAGTTTAAAAATGGGCAAAGGACTTTAATAGAAACATTTCTTCAAAGAAGACATATAAATGGCAACAAGCATATAAAAAGATGTTCAACATGACCAATCATCAGGGAAAAACAAATCAAAACCACGATGATATATTACCTCACACTTGTTAGGATGGCTGTTATTAAAAAAAAAAAAAAAAAAGATAACAAATGTTGGTAAGGATGTGGAGAAACTGGAATCCTTGGGCGCTGTTGTGGGAATGTCAAATGGTACAGCTACTATGGAAAACAGTATGAAGTTTTCTTGAAAAATTAAATATAAAACTACTATATGATCCTGCAATCCCACTTATGGATATTTATCCAAAAGAACTGAAATCAGGGTCTCAAAGAGATATTTTCACTTCCATGTTCATTGCAGCACTATTTACAATAGCTGTGACATAGAAACAACATAAATGTCTGCGGATGGATGAACGGATGAACAAAAGATAGTGTATACATACAATGGAATATTATTCAGTCTTAAAAAGGACAGAAATTGTGCCATATACTACAACATGGACAAACCTTGAGGACATTATGCTAAGGGAGATAAGGTAGTCACAGAAGGATAATATTGCATGATTCCACTTACATGAGGGATGTAAAATAGTCAAACTCATAGAAGCAGAAATAAAATGGTGCTTGCCAGGGGCTGAGAGAGGGGAAATTGGGAATTGCTATACAAAGGGTATAAAGTTTCAGTTATGTAAAGGTAAGTTCTAGAGAGCTGCTTCACAATCTTGTGCCTATAGTTAAACAACATGGTACTGCACACTTCGAAATTTGTGAAGAGGGTAGATCTCATGTTAAATGTCCTTGCCACAATGAAGAAAAGAGAGCAGAGAGCAAACACATATAGGCAGCAATGGGACCATGCCTAGCGTCTAGGTCTAGGAGGGCCGGCATACCAGTGCTCTGGGCTGCCCCACACCTCCCAGAGGAGCGGTGTCCACCCCATGACAGTGGCATTACATGCAAGCTTTTGTTTTTCTAAGCACATCACAAACAGGAAGCTCACAGGGCATGTCTACCCTTGATCTCTGGCATACTGTCCCCTTTGACTTTAGAAGATTCCTGGGTCAGTCCTTAAATGAATTGAGATCAAAATCAGTCCACGATAATGGAAAATTAATTTTCTTTCCCCCAGTCATTTCTAAGAATCTTTAATATATAAGGTACGAGGAGGTGCATAGGCACTGTGGTATCACTTTAACAGCTAGTTCCAAAAATGCCCCTCCTGGAAATGTCCACAGGGCTTAGTGTCAACTTAGCAGCCTATAAATGAGAACATAAACCCACAGGTGAAACCTCCTTGAAATCCCCTTCCTTGATGTTTCTCTTTCTCTGTATCACTGCAGCCCTGACCTCTTCAAGCCTCATTCATCTGGCTTCCTCTATGAAACTTCCCTCAACTCTCCCTTCGTCCATTTGTTTTTCATCCATCCAGCCTCCCCTGATCACTACATTCCTCCGACCCTGCAATGACTGTGCTCCAAGAACCAGAGATGGAGACGCTGGGCCTAGGCCACGTGGCTCTCACAATAAAGGAGGAGAAACTTTGTAGACAAAGACAGAAATATGTGGGACAGGCGATGGAAGAAGGGGTGAAGGACAGCCAGGGTCACCAAGCACATGGAAGAAAGGTCTTTCAAGCAAATGGAACAGATTTGGTCTTTCAAGCAAATGGAACAAGCACAGGAGGCCTTGTCCAGGGGGCTGCATGCACTTCTGTGCAGGGTCCAGCCAGAGTGTAGTGATGGGTGGAGAAAGAGGTGAGAGCCCCAGAGGGCCAGAGGCCATGTCATGAAGGCCTTTCAGGCAGTGGCTCTCAAACTTTGCTGCCCTAAAACCCCCGGGGAGGCTGGTTCTTTGTTGGTGCTGCTGTTGTCTTACAAATCCACGGTAGTAAAAGATAATTTCCATACAATAAATATACCTATTTAACTCTCAAGTTCAATATATTCTGACAAATGAATACTTATATAATTGACACAGAAAAAAGAGAAATCCTCTCCATCACCCTCTAAAAGTTCATTCTTGCCCGTGTACAGCCAATCCAAAGCCCTCCCAACCCCCAGGACAAGAGATCTGCTTTCTATCATCACAGATTAGTTTTGCTTATTCTAGAATTCATATAAATGAAATCATACAGCATATACTTTTTGTGTCTAGTGTCTTTCACCCAGCATAATGCTTTTAAAATTCATTCATGTTCTTAAGTGTATCAGTAGTTTGTTCCTTGTTATTGCCAGTAGTATTCCATAATACTACAACTATTGATTTATATATTGTTGGACATAGGGACGTAGTCAATTTTCTGTTGCTATAACTGAATACCTGAGCAGGGTAATTTATAAAGAAAAGGAATTTATTTCTTACAGTTCTGGAGGCTGGAGAGTCCAAGGTTGAGGGGCCACATCTGGTGAGGGTCTTTTTGCAGAAGGGATTCTCTGCAGGGCATCGCATGGTGAGGTGCTCACAAGAGTCGGACAAATTGGCTTTTATAACGAACTCACTCCATGAATAACCCATTAATCTGTGAATGGATGAATCCATTCATGAAGGCAGACCTTCCTGACTCAATTACCTCCCAGAGGTCCCACTTTTCAACACTGCTGCATTGGAGACCAAGTTTCCAACACAGGAAATTTAGGGGACACATTCAAATCATAGCAGGACTGTTTCCAGTTTGGGGCTACTGTAGATAAAGTTGCAATGAACATTAATGTATAAATCTTGTGTAGACATAACGTTTCATTTCTCTTGCAGTAAGTACCTAGGAATGGGTTTGCTTCATTGTGTGGGAGCTATGTGCTTCACTTTAAAAGAAAATGACAAACAGTTCTCCAAAGTGGCTCTACCGCTTTACACCACTGTCTACACCACCGTCTCCTCCACGTATGTGCAGGAGAGTTTACTCACGGTTCTGATTTGAATTTCCCTGAAAACCTGTAACACTGAGCATCTTTTCCCATCCTTACTGACCATTCATTTACTTCCTTTTGTAAAATGTTCATTAAATTTTTGCACACTTTTAAATGGGCGATCTTTTGTTATTGAGTTATGAAATTTACATATTCTAGATATAAGTCCAACCGTATTTTCAGCTCTAAGTGTTCCCTCTTATCCTTTCATTTCTTTCCTCATTGTACTTACATTTTCCTTTAAACCCTCACACAGGATTACTGTAACTGTCTCAAAGTCTGCACACTCTGATACCATCCTTTTTACCATTTCTGAGTCTGTTTCAACTGACTGGCTTTTCTCCCAGTTATGGTTCCTATTTTCCTGCTACTTTTGTTAGGATACTGTGAGTTTACGCTGTCGAATGTCCAAATTTTGCTGTCTTCCTTTAAATAGTGTTGGGTCTCACTTCGGTCAGCAGTTAAGGTACCTGTGGAACAGCTTGTTCCTTTTCACGCTTGTATTTCAGCCTACGTTTAAGGCGAGTCTGGCCCACCCTTTATGCTGGAGCTAGGCTGGCCTACTACTACAGATTGACTCTTCTGTGGTCTCTTCTTCAGAATGCCTGAGGTGTTCAGAGAGGACTCTCCACTGGCTGCTCAGATTTGAATGTCCCCAGCCTGCACAAGGGCTCGGAATTTTCTGCTTCTGTTTACCTGGTGGCCTTTGCCTAGCCTGCAGGGCTTTCTCCCTCCGTGCACTCAGTTTAGGATTCAGCAATGGGCTTGAGGTGGGCTTGAGGTGTCCCTGACACAGCAGATTCTGGGAGATTTCTCTCTGCTTAACTCCTTCTTCTCTGGTACTCTGCCCCAAAATTTCAGCCACCTCAGCCTTCCCAAACTCTGATCTCCACTTCCTGTGCTCAGCAACACTGCCATTTTCTCCCTGTGCGTGGCTGGACTGGCCCTTGGGCAGATGGCCAAGGCAGCAAGCACAGGGCTCCCACACTTGCTTTTCTTCCTTCAGAGATCACGGCGCTGTGCTGGGTGGTTTGTTTAGGGTTGTTGTTTTGTTTTTGAAGGGGGGATTTGTTCTTTAGTGGAGGTGTTGATCACTTATCTGAAAACCTTTATTTAACTCATCCCCCTTCTCCTTCCCCAAGTTTTTAGTGATTTGCAGCCGGAGGGCAAGCCGGGCACAAGCTGCTCTGTTGTGGCAGAAGTGGACGTTTACTCAGAGAGCTTTTAGAAATCTCCATGCAAAGGCCACGTTCCATATCAACTGAATCAGAGTGTCTTGGGATAGTCACCAGACAGCGATGGTTTTTAAGCTCTCCAGGTGACTCCAATATTCAGCCAACTTGAGAAACCAAGCTTTAAGAGGAAGGGATCTAATAAATTACAGGCCAGTGGTTCTCAGTCACATGAAAACTGTCTGGGGAGATTGTGAAGACCCCCAACCAGAGATTCTGATTCAATCAGTCTGGCATGGGGCCCAGGCATTCTATTTTTAAATATCCCCAGATCATTCAAATCTCACGTGAAACCAGAATTGAGAAAAAGATCCGTAGGCATTGCGAAGCCATTGAAAGACTCCAAAAACAGTTAAGGTTAACATTTGGTTTCATACTGCAGTTGGTGAAAACCCCTAATTTACAACTATTCTCTGAGCTCAGCAAAAGGGGCAGATAGCCGTGGGAAGACCGCCACTCCAAGGACTGTGTGGCAGCCTACTGCGTCCACTCCTGCAGCTCCTGAGGCTGCAACTTGAGTTTGGATTTTTTCAATCAAGAAGCATTCACTGAATACCTAATATGTGCCAGATACTGTCTAGGAGGTAGGGAATTGAACATGAGCAGGGCTGGGTCTCTGCCCTCAAGCAGTCCCAGTCAAGCGGGACAACACGGAAGGGAACACAAGACTGCAGAGAGTGACGCAGTGCGACAGTCACTCTGGCGGAGGGCTAGCAGCATGCCACAGAAGCACCTGACCCATCCCAGCCGTCTGCAAAGCTATCCCAGAAGACAGGCCATCTGAGTTGGGCTCTGAAGGACAGGGAGGTGTCAGGCGAATAGAATGAAAGCACGAGGCACATGCGCTAAGCACAAAGCTACAGAAACACAAAACTGAACAGGACAGGAGCCTGGACAGAAAGCTAGGAAGGATGGAGAGGGCTGAGAATGGGGAGGCAGTCAGGACCCTTGTTGTGGAGGCTGTGGCTACCTTTAATTGTGTCATAAACATAGCACTGAAGTCAATCAGCCCTGATGGACTCCTAGGCCAATCCTTGCACCATGTGCTGAAAACCAGGTGCACTCCTGACACTTTGCAGGGGGCAAGTCAAGAATACAAACGGGAGCCCACATCTCAAGCATCTCAACATTTACCACTTGCAAATCCAGCCAAGCTCACGGCCCAGTCCCTGCTCCCTTGCAGGTGTGCGTGCACACTCAGGTGAATCCCCAGAGTTCACTCCTCTGACCTGAGGATAAAGGAAACACTGTCACAGTCTGACCCCCAGGAAGCCTGAGACACCATCAGGAGCTTGTGCACATTACCCCCTTCCTTAAAAATTTCTGGATGCTCATACAGCTGTGCAAGATAAACCCACCCTGTTGAGCACGGCTCCCCAGCAGGAGGTGTGTAATCCGGCTCTTGCCTGCCTTTCCAACCTCACCTCCTATCACTCTCTCTAGTTCCTGGTAACCCACCTACACCCTCTACAGCCCCAGGGCCATTCCTCCAGCTGCTGCTTCTTCCTGCTTCCTCCTCTGGCCTCTGGGTCCTTATTCCTCCAGGCTCAGCTTTGACAACACTCCCTCAGACATCTCTCCTGCTTCCTGTAGACCCTGTCATCACCAGCACATTGCCCTGCTTACAGTCTTCACAGCACTTGTCAGCAGCCACACCCTTGCTCTCCTGTTCATGTGCTTAAACTGCCTGCTCTCCCTCTAGAAGATGAGCTCACTGCCTCACGCCCAGCATACATAATGGCGCTGGGCACACAGTGGTGCCCAAAAGACATGCACAATGATGCCCAGCATACAGTGCTACTCAAAAGACATATACAATGGCACGGGTACACAGTGGTGCCTAGCACACAAGCTCTTTTGCCCTTTGGGGATCCTGTCTTGCCCTCTCCCTACCACACCTCCTAAACCCAAGGCACCCTGGTGGTCCTGTCTCCCAAAGCACGTCCATGCTCTACATCTGTGTTGATACTGTATCCCTTCTTTTCTATCAGCAAGAAGCTACTTTCTTTTTGAAAACCTTGCTAAAATGGCAGTCCTTTAGTGAAGACTTTCCTGGGGAAAATTAATTCCTTTTTCTCTGTGTAGCTGTTATAGTTCAATCAGCCATTTCTCTAGTGTGGTTTTTGTGACTCTATGTATCAAAATAGCATATCTTCCTAAAATGACATATTCAAATAGTTAATTTTCCAAACACAACTGTTACATTTGGCAGGAGTAACAAATTCCTATGCCAGTTATACACTAATCCACATGACCCTTTCCTGAAAGATGTCAAGAACAGTATTGTGTTCACACAACAATGGACTATATGAAATGTCAGCTTTCTTGCACTTTTTCTTGTTTTACAAAGTGACAGTCACTGAAACATACCTACAATTCTGTGTAACATGAGTTGGAGATTGCAATTCTAAGAGCAAAAAGAAAGTAGAAACAGAAAAACACAGGAGGGACAAGACGACATTTTAAAACTGATGAAGTGTAAAGAAAGGCTCCTAGAAAACAAGTAGCAGGACGACCGTCCTTATCACTGTCTACCTGGTAGCTTAGGAATCTACATGCAGGCGTGGAGTTCCTGGCAGGAGGAACCATGTTTTACTTGTGACTCTCCCCTGTGCTCAGCATAGGGTCTTAACAGAATGAGAGTTGATAAATGAGAGAGAAGTTGACACACATTTTCTAGAGGCCTAAATGCTAAGTGGCCTGGCAGAAAGCTATGGGAAGCAAAGAAACCTTTAGATTGTTATCCTGGGAATTTTTCAAACATTAGTCAATGTATCTTGGAAACATTGTGAACTCCTGGCAACAGACTCTATATAAGATGTTTCTCCAGGACTGGTTTGGACAACAGATTAAGGAAAAGGAACAGAGTATTATGGTTTAGAGGTGCTGCTAGTAGATATGGCTTTCTCCATTTACTGTGGGGCTATAAAGGCCTCTACCCATGTAAGTTTTCTGAAATAACATTTGTCCACAGGAACTGAAAACATAGTACATCTTCTCTACAAAGGGAAGGAATGATCTTGTTATATTTACACAACTTTCATCTCCCTTTTCTAATGAGCACAGACTTGGTCCAAAGAAGAAGGTTGGTGATTTTAGCAGTAAGACACCACACCCCATGATAAAAAGGAAGAAGTTATGTACATGTGGCTGATACAACTTGTATTAATATTCCTGACCATCTGTTAACTTGATTTTTTTTTTATTACTTGTGTCTCCTTTTCAAACTGGGAAAGCCTAGGTAAGACTAAAGCACACGTCACCGGGCTCGTCTGATGCAGGTGCAGTGCAGAAACAGCATCAACGGGGTATGACCGGGAGGCAGAACCCTATCAGAGATCTGCCTGCAGGGAGTTGAGGATGAGGCCCGTTGTTTCTCTCTCTCTGGCCTGGTCTCCCGGTATCTAAATTAATGACAGTAGAGCAGATGATGACTTCAGTCACACGTCCCTTCCCTCTTTACCTGTTCATCGTCTACATATTCTCAAAAGCTCACCTCAGGCATCTCCTCTTCTAGTAAGCGTTCTCTGACTGCCACCACTGATGCATTCAGAACACTGTGCGTGGCCATGTTTGGCAGCGTCTGCCATCAGCCAAAACCATTGGTGACTCATGCTCTTCCACCCAAAAGTTCAGGACTCTCTTCGATACTTTGCTCTTAAGTAGGTGAAGAGTCAACAGAAGTTTGACTCCTGTCAATGACATCCACCCCTGACAAACAGGAGGGAGACAAGTCAGCCACCAGAGGGGCAGAGATTTTACAGAAGCATTTTTCAAGCCATGGGAGACCAGTCCTGAGGACGGACAATGAACCTGGGGGGTGGTCATCAGACGGCCATGAGCTCCCTACAAACAGTGATGTGCTACGTTTTATATGATCCCCACACAGCCAGCGCAGTGAATATCTTTCCAAGCGCAGTGAGTTGAACTGAACTAGGTAAACATGTGCTGGGGCAAAACCCATGAGTCTCAGAAAACAGATAAAATGGAATGCCTCCCTGAGAAAATTACTACCAGAATTTTTTATTAGGCTTGCCCTAAACTACAATTTTTAAATAGGTCAATGTAAAGAAAATTAATCAGCAAATAATCATGTGCAGGATACATTTCTCAACTAAATTACCAAAGATTTACTTAACACCTACTATTTGCAGAGTCTAAATAAAACCAACATCTAAGGAACACCTATTGTGCTTAAAAAAAAAAAAAAAAAGTCCAAAAAGGAGACAGAGACCAAAGCTACCTGGTTCCAACACAAGTGAATCCATAATCTAAGGGGCAGTGACAAGGGACATGGCTGGTGACCTCAGGTACAAGCTTCTGTTGACAGGATGCTACAGTCTTTCCTCTGGAGAACCTGCAGGTAGGTGAGCTTTCAGAAGAAGAAAAGTGCCTACACGTGGAACCCAAACCACCTAGTGACAGGCACCCTCTGCAGCACCAGGTGTATGTTTGGGGAAACATATCTAAAAGGACAGGCTAGGGGAACACTGAATAGCGTGAAATTTATTTCCTCTCCTTGACATATTTGAGTCGTATTATCCATGCAATAGAACATAAGAGTCACTCAGAGAAAAACCAGCTGATTATGAAATATCTTTTTCTTTCTAATACAACCTTCGAAGTTTTTAAATGGCCAAAGTGGGCTATTGACAACTGACATCCCTCTCTGACTTCCCTCAACTCCATGAGAACCACTGTCCACGTGCACTTATGAAAGGACGGAGCTTGGTCTTTGGGTGGATCTAAGCAAAAGGAACAACTGAAAGGAAACCTGAAGCGCATCTTCTCCAATTTACTTCGCAGATAAAAATCCAGAGAAGAAAGTTACTTAAGGTCACAGGGCAAGTAAACAGACAACATCTGCGAGTGCCAGTAACCTGGATCAATCAGAGCTCACGCAGAGAAAGGACAAGATTTGCGAGAAAAACCTGATGCAGAGGAAGGAAAGAATTCCAGGGAAGCTTGGCTGCCAACTTCAGTGCCCTGAAGGACTGTGGAAAGAAGAACTGAGGCATGCATTACATCTACCTAGTGCTGGAACAGGCCCCACACCAAGAATGTCTAAGGCGGCATATTTTGTATGCATGTATGGAAGAGGGTTCTCACTGAGCAAATGCAACGTGTATTTACGTACTCATTTATTTTTGGTGGCCTGCTTCTGAACTTAGTACTTACCTATATTGTGTGTGTGTGTGTGTGTGTGTGTGTGTGTGTGTGTGTGTGTGTGTGTGTGTGTGTGTGTGTGTGTGTGTGTGTGTGTGTGTGTGTGTGTGTGTGTGTGTGTGTGTGTGTGTGTGTGTGTGTGTGTGTGTGTGTGTGTGTGTGTGTGTGTGTGTGTGTGTGTGTGTGTGTGTGTGTGTGTGTGTGTGTGTGTGTGTGTGTGTGTTTGTGAGCGAGCAAGAGAGAGAGCCTGACCTTGTAGGGGAATCAGTAAGTCTCCTTATATGTCTGAGCTCCTTGCAAACAAGGATTGTGACAGATTCATCTTCATTCCCAATGCTGTACTTGGTCTCAGTAATAGAGCTGCCTGGGAAAGGAGGAAAGCCTTTATGAAGAAATGACATTTGAGCCATTTAAGAAAGACATGGTGGCTTCAGAGGGGATGGTTTTCCAGGCAAGGGAAGCAGCTCTGTTTTCTGCCGGCCATGGGCAGCTTTGAAGTGACCAATGCCAAAGCAACTAGGAGGAGACCAACCAAACTCCCAGTGGGACTGGGAGAGACCCTAGGGTTACCTCACATCATGGCAAAGGACTCAGGCAGGCAGCCCAAGTAACAAGAACTTTTATATTTGGAGGGAACTTTTGTTTGGGAATTTTATATAACTACAAATTGAATAATTTTCACTTTCGAAGACATTTCCATCATTAATATTCCTCACCCAAAAAACTATTCAAACTCGGCCACCCTCCTAATGAAATCAGGCCACTGGATAAAACAAGAATGGGTGATCACCTGTACTATGAAATTCTTAAATCAAAATAGCTTAATTAGTCCATTTATATTTTGCAGGCAACAATCAAAGCTTAATTAGTTTACCACAAACAGCACTACTCTGGACGCTTGTTCAATCTTCATTCATAACAACGCTTCATTTGGCACCACAATATAGCTTTGCCTAATGAATTAAGTCAGCAAGTATTAACTACCTGAATTATGCATGAACCCTTCTGTGTCAATGCAAGTTTGATTATTTAATCCGTGTTACTATATTGGGCAATTCACCCTTGAATTTCCCTTGCATCCACAATATATTGGGAATAAAAAACACTAGAAGGAAAAGAAGATTTTAAAATGACGTTGAGAAAATTATTTTCTGAAACGCACAAGCCAAGTGGCCATGCCTGAGTCCAGGCACCAGCATGGGCAGAGAGTGTTTGTCAGGGCCATGGCTCTGAGCACAGTTATACCTGCAAATGAATAGGCACCCTGGACTCCTCCTGTAACCACTGTGTTTGTGTAACTGTTGGAAAATGTAAGCATAACAGCAGAATTCACTATCTGTTGAAGTAGGAAAACATTCAGCCTAATTCTGCTATTCTCCCACCACTACCCAGTGCAGCAATAGTCTAGAAACCCCAGGGCTCAAAGTCAGGAGGTTGGATCAAACCCCAGCATCAACATTCTCTGCCCACATAACCTGAGCAAATTTGCAATTCAAGGCCTCGGTCTATTCCTCTAAAAAGCAAGGATAACGTTATTTAGCTTAAATGGTTGGGGTGGGGAGGATTTGGTGGGTACGGTAAAGCACCAGGAAGTAAGTGCTAGGCAAAGAGGTCTGAACCGGCTTCATTATTACTTTACTGTGGTGGTCCCCTGGGCCACTGCAGACAATTTATAAATGGGTATAATCTGAGTAAATGTAGATAATTTACATGCATGTACCTTCTAATGATCCCATAATATATCACTACCTAAATGAACCATAAGCCACCAAAAATGCTCCCCGCTGATGGGCATTAAGGTTGTTCTCATATTTGCTAATACCAATAAACTTGGAAGGGGATCTTCATGCACATTGTTTTCTACTTCTGAATTATTTTAAGGTAGAGGGCAAAAGATAGAAATGCCATTATAGCACAGATGGTAGGTGCTGACATGCAACCTTCTTAAGAGATAGTCCCAACTTACACTGGCAACAGAAACATATTAACATATCCGTCTCCATACACCTTTGCCAGCATTGGACTCAATGTAAGAAAAAAATGCATACATGCATACATATATAATACATACACACATACATACACGTAGAATGGTGGCTCAAAGCTATGTGAATTTGTCTTTGAATAATTAACACTTTATTAGTAATTTCCATGAGAAAAAAATGATTAAATAAACCTGATTGCTCTTGCTCCATAATTAGTCAAGGAGCTCCCTGAGGGAAGGAACAGTGGAAATTCACCATGATGACAGAGAAGTATGGCAGGTTCTGAAAACATGCTAAACAGTGGCTCAGAAATATCAGACCACTCACAGTATTTCACACCAGCATGGCTGTCCTCTAGAGCCACACACATGCACAGACTCTTAGTAGAGTCACATGTGATCAAACTGTCTGCAGGCCTAGGAAACACTTCCAGAGGGGGCTGGAGATGTTTTGAGCTGTCGTGTGTGTCTGACCCCTCTGTGTCTCTTACCCAAAGCTCGGGGCAGTGTGATGAAGCAGAGACCTGGGGGCACAGGCCTTGGTTGCACATACACTGAAAAAAACGGGAACAGGGTGCCTGACCCAGAGCAGCCGTCAACAAGCCCTTACATGCACATTGAGCTTCTTCAGGACTAGCTGTTTCATCCACATTATCTCACCTAATCCTCACAACCATACAAAAAGTAAACAGCATTTTTTCCTCCAGTTAACAGAGGAAGAAACTCAGGCTCAGAGGGATTGTGCAACTTGCCTGAGCTGATACAGTTGCTAAGTGACAGAGCTGGATTCAGACCCATGTCTGGCTGATCTCAAAACCCATGGTCTTACCTACAATTTGTGGTTCCACCTGTCTGGCCAAGTGGCATGAAGAAGGCTGCTGGAGTCCGGGAGCCTCTGCCAACCGGCCCTCAGCACTCACAACCTTGCCTTGGACCTGGGAGGTACAGGACCTACTTCATCCTTTGAGCCCCAACCAGAGTCCCATGGCGGGTGGGTGGGCTGGCAGAAAGGAACAAGCATTTGCCCTGGATGAGTGAGGAAACACGGGTCGAGCACCAAGTCTCCCTCTTAGAAAGCATCTGTGTGACACTGTACACGGCCTTCGATGTCTCGGGATGTCGTGAACAAAGGGGCCTTCCCTGGAGTCACCAGGTCCTGCCCAGAGGCAAGGTGCTTACCTCTAGAGCCCTTAGTCTCCCCTGTAGATGGGAACAACACTGCCTGCACACAAGGCGTTCAAGGGGTTAATTATACACGCAACATGCCTGGTGGTTCTACAAGTAGTGGTTCCTTTCTGTCACTGGGCCTTTCTGAAAGTGCAGATACCACACTCTGGCTCATGGAATAATCCTGAGGATAAAATGAGGTAACATGCACAAAAGCTGAGGAAACTGCAATGACAAAAGTAGCCAAGAGATTTCAGAATCCATGCACCATGTCAGTGACGAGCAGTGGGCAGGAGAACAGCAGACCCATGTGGGATTTATTTCCAGGAGGCAAGGATGGTTCAACACAGGAAATCAGTCAGTGTGCTACACTGAAAATCACACGACCATCTCGATTGATACAGAAAAAGCATGTGACAAAACTACAGGACATAAAACAGATCTGTGGCTGCCAAGAGCCTTAAGGGCCGGGGTTGCCTACAAAGCAGCATGAGGAAATTCCTGAGGGTGAAGGGAGTGCTGAGCATCTAGATTTTGGGGGTGGTGGTGGTTACACGTATGGCTTTGTCAAAACTCACAGAACTGTGCACCAAAAAGAGCAAAACTTAGTGCACGTAAATTATATTTCAATGAATCTGAATTTCAAAATAATGAAAAACAAGCCACAGGCTGGAAGTACTACATAACTTCACTGTATATCTATCTTCACTACATATCTATCTTAACTATATGTGTATATATATATAGCTTCACTCTCTGTTCACATACGTATTCATGTATGTATGCATGTGTGTGTATATCTTCACTATAGATCTGACAAATGATTTAGATCCAGAATATATAGAGAACCCCTAAATAAAATACAAACACCCCATAAATTGGGCAAAAGGCTTGAAGAGACACTTCAGAAAGGAAGATATATAGATGGTCAACAGGCACATGAAAAAGTGCCCAAAGTCATTAGAATTAGGGAAACAAATTGTAACACATGATAAGATAATCACCAGAATGAATAAAAATTTTTAAATTTGATAACACTGTATTATGGTGAAGATGTAGAGAGATTGGAACTCTCGTATGTGGCCAGTGGAAAGGTGAAATAATGCAACAATTTTGTAAAACTATTTTGACAGTTTTTGTAAAGTTTAACACGCAATTCCATTCCTTTGTGAATACCGGTATTTCCAAATTACCAATATTTCCAAGAGACATAAAAATCACATGTCCACAAAATTACTTGAATAATAATGTTTATATAACAGCTTTATTCAAAATGGCCCCAAACTGAAGACAACTCAAATGTCTATCAACTGGAGAATAAACAAACAAACTACGGTATGTCATACAATGTATTGCTAACTCAGCAATAAAAAGAAATAAACTACTGCCAACAACACGGGTGAATCTCACAAACAGCATACTGAGCAGAAGAGACCAGACACAAATGAGTGCTTAAAACATGATTCCTATTTCATGATTGTAAAATAGGCAAAGGTAAAAAAAAAAAATGTGAAGAGACGCCACCTCTAATGAGGGTGCGAGGACTGACCAAGAAGGGATATGAGAGAACTTTCTGGAAGACGGAAGGGATAAGGGCTAACAGAATGTATCCATCTCTCAAAACTGCAGTGCTCAGACTTGTGCATGTAAATGTGTATAACTTTACCTTGAAAAGAAGGACATGAAGATCGTTAGCGTCATTCTCAACATCATCGTTCGGCAAGGGCTGAAGTGGGTGGAGAGACGTGACACAGAACGGCAGAAGGCTGACAGTCACTGAAGTTGGTTAATGGACACTTAGGGGATGCACTCCACTATCCAGCTTGCTTTCTATGTGTTTGAAATTGTTCATTATACACTGTTTTAAATCTAATCATCTATGACGTCCCAGACATACGCTTGCTGAACACTTTCACGTCTGTTATCTCATTAAATCCTCATGACAATCCTGTGAGTTCATTACGCAGATGAAAAAAATGGGACTCGGGAAGCCAGAAGCTGCTGACTGGGGTCACTCTGCAAAGGAGCCCTGATGTCACCTTCATAATCACAGGCAGGTAGTGATCCAGGTCACAGTGAAAGTCCCAAGGGCGTCATGGGGCAGATGGCAGTGGAGTTAGGCTGTGCTGGGTGACAACCCCGCCCATCCCCCAGCGGTGGGTTATACCTGCCGTGGAGGGTCCTGCTCTTAATCCCTTCTATCCACACCTGACACCTGCAAGTCCAGCATAGGGCTCCGGTTTCCATTTCCTGTAAGTGACGAGTGGTGTGCACCCTCACTGAAAAGTGAGGAGAAGAAATGTCCGGAAAAGCCACTACTTTGGGCTTTGAGGCAAGCACATCCCTTCCTCCTCTCACTCCTTCCTCATCTGCAAAAGGTGGGCCATATCACCAACGTCTGCTACTGCTGGGGCTTTTGTCCACCTAGGTCCCTCCCTCATGGGAGGAGGAAGACGCATGGAAGATGTTGGGGTTTGAAGGAAACCTGGTTCTTAGCAGATGTTGTTTCCTTTAACACACACGTTACTGGGTTCCCACTGTCTGGCAGGTTTTGTTCTAGACACTGGGACACTTAGAGGAAAGACAGTTCCTGTCCTCAGCAGGGAAGTTGTCAGCTCTGAGCACAGGCGTCTGGTTTGGGGGAAATGCTGCTCAGTGGGCCTGGGAGGCCATCCAGAAGACAGAACAGCATAGGCAGGGACAGGCGGGGGAGAAGGGCAGGGACTACTGAAGCTGCTGAGTTGCTGGCTCCCTCTGTCACCAGTGGTGTTGCCTGGATTGAGACTCTGTTCCACTGGGGGCACCTTGGGGAAACTGCTACCTAATTTTTTGGATGAGGGAAAAAGGGCATGATTTGCCCAAGGTTAGTCCTCATGTTAGAAGAGATATCAAACCTAGATTGCCTGCCCTGGTCCCTCTCCTCTCTGTGATGATGAGGCAGCGTGTGCAGGTCAGGAAGGCAGCCACCAGAGCCACACAGGCTCGGTCCCACAGTGGGCAACTCCAGAAAAAGACTTCCCTTCTTTGCCTCCCAGGTCCCTCACATATAAAACGGAGTTAACGATACCTACTTTACTAGATTGTCTGAGAGGTTAAATGGCAATGCATACAAAACTATTCATAGAGAAGGTATATTTCTGTTATTATTATAGATATTATTTCTAATAACTGGTTGGGGCCAACTATGAAAGCAGAGGCTCTGCTTCGTCATGGTGGAGACAAAGTTCAGCTCACAGGAAGCAGCTAGCGCTGATGGTGAGACCTAAAGTTTGTCAGTATAGACAAAGTTCCCACCTCCTTCTAGTCCTCCAAAATAAAATCAGCTGCCTGCGTACCACTGGCATGCTGGGGAGCAGGCACCTCCTCGCCACCACCACGTAGAAAGCCAGCATCACCACTGCCCATCACCATCAGCACCACCGCTGATGGAGTGTCCACACCACATGCAGGATGGTGAAATGAGCACAGTACGTCATGACATTTGCCTTGGTTTCTATAACCTCTTTCCCACAGGGAAAAGACGACACTACCAAGTAATCGAAACCCCCCACCACCATAGCTCCAACATCCATGCTCTTTCTAGGGGACCTCACGGTTTCCCCTTGAGCTGTGTCACTGCCATCAGGGAAGTGTCCTTCTGAAGCTAGACATGCGGCATGTTGACTCACTTCTCTTTACCTGCCTTGTGCAGTTACTGATTTTGAGCAACTCAGTAGGGGACTAAAACCTCCTGTGCTGGCACACTTGTAATATAATGAGAGCGACACCCACAAGAACAGCTAACACGAAGTGCCTGCCCTTCGTCAAGCTCTGTGTGTCCAACTCTAGTAGACCTCGTGCCAGTCCTATGGAGGAGCTATTTTGATCCCCACCTTACAGGTGAGAAAATGGAGAGGAAACAAGCTCTCCAACAACTCTGAAGCACCTTATGCATACATAATATCACCTTGATGATTCTACCTCAAAAAAGAGACTCTGTATTGCTGGAAGACAGAATGGCCTGTAAATGCCCACTTGATAACACTGCTGCAAAAAGGGTGCTCCCAAGGGCCTCTCGAAAGGTCTGGCACCTTCATGCCACTCTGTGCATGGGTCCTGCTCATCAGTGGGCTTGGATAATGAGTACTTCTCCAATCACACTATTTTATGGGTCGTATCCTCACTCACATAAATTTACAATGTAAAAATGTCCTCAAATACCTCTCTCTGAAAAAGCCAGGATTTAGCCAGGATCAACCATCCAAAAAAAGTGAAGACAAAGCAAGGGTACAGAGGAGAGAACCAGACCACCCAGGTCGGGGTGCACATCCACACTCACTCCCTGCTGCTCCCTGCAGGCCACAGGGCCGTCCCTCTGGGCACTGGGGCCCATCTAAAACTCAGGGATAACAACACCCAGTTCCTCGATGGGTCACTGTGGGGTCTGAATCTGATGATGAACATCAACCATGGTGCCCCACAGCCAGCACTGGTCACTCTACCCCCACCAAGCCCACGTCCAAGGTGCTAGTCAACGATTTCATCCACTGAACCAACTGATTTATCATAACAGTCACAACTTGTACTTGTGTGTATATAATTACATATAATAAGATAAATATAATAATGTGTAACCTACAGAAAATATAATCACAGAATATAAATAACATAATGTGACAAATACTTATTTGCTTGTGTGTTGAGCAGATATCTCCCCATCAGACTGCAAGCAGTGTTGACTCATTTGCTCAACACTGTGTACTCAGTGAACACTTATTGAATGAATGAATGAATGAGTGAGTGAATGAATGAGTGGACGTAAGTAATCTCTGTTTTTAGGAAACATGTAGCTTAATGGAAGAGAAGAAAAAACAATCAGATAATCCAACAGCTTTCCAACTTGCTTTTTTGTCAGCTCACAGTAGGTGTGACCCTCACTCCCAAAAAGCTGCCCGCAGAAGTCACAGCCTGAGCCCAGAGCCAAGGCAGGGCCAGAGAAGGGGCTTCTAGATCTTTTCCCCTGGATGCCGTGCGCAGTCCAGATGGAACTCCGATGCACAGCAGCAGGTGGATGTGACGTGATGGACACGGGCAGGGAAAGGGCCCTTCACACCATGGACACCTGTCATGCTTCCTGAAGGAGGCAGCAGCTGGGCCAGACTAGGGATGGGAAGGACTGGAAATGCTGGGATGTGAGGAAGGGCAACCCAGGCAGAGAAACCGTCGTATAGAACTAAGAGGCAGAAACATTGCAGGAAGACTGAAGGCCAGCCCAGGGAAACCTCAGGAGATGAGAAAGTCCACGGCAGTCTCAGATAAAGAGCGAGAGCCCGGCATGCACAATCATCATGTTTCTTACAGAAAAATATGGGTTTCCTCAGAAAAGGGAGAACTTTATCCTGCATTTGCATTGAGTTAAAATAATTACATACAAAACTTGTAAAAAAAAAAAAAATAGTAACACATCTAGAAACACTGCAAAGCAAAATGTCTTCAAAGCATGTCGTTCAACTCCACTTAATATGAAATTACTCTCAAAGAAAGGCTGTCCTGTAATCAGCTTACAACAGGACAGAACCTACTCCAAAGCATCTCGTCACTGCTTCCTCTGCTTTCGAATCTCCTACACTGTCACCTGCAGGAAATTACTCTCAAAGAAAGGCTGTCCTGTAATCAGCTTACAACAGGACAGAAGCTACTCCAAAGCATCTCGTCACTGCTTCCTCTGCTTTCGAATCTCCTACACTGTCACCTGCATGAGTTCAAACTTTTATGAATTTTAAAACAACTTTTAAAGAAAAATTATTTTTAACAAAAGGCAAGAAATTAACTGAGAAAGTGCTAGACACTTTATAGCAGTGGCTTACCCAACACCAGGGGGACACTGTCCTTACGCTCAGAGAAGTTAAGTGACTCCACAGTGGCTGGGCTCAGATTCAACCCCAGGCTTGTTAGCACTCTTTTACTCCACCCAAATCTCGGCCTCCGGAAGGGAGGGAGTGACTGCTGCACTGGAATGCTAGGGTTGGGCTAGGGGGCTAGGGATGCGCAGATGGGAAAGAGATTCCTAGGTGGGAAAGGAAATTATACCAGAAATGGAAGGCAATCTGGGAAAAACCCTGAGCCACAAGGACAAAGAGTGGTCTGGTCTGGTCCAGGGACCACACTCTTCAGAAAAGGCATCTCAAAGTCAAGAATGGGGTGTCTTCTGAAGAGCCTGTGTGGGAACTGAGAGGATGTCACACCCAGGAACACAGGAGACAGAGCCCCAAACTGGAAGGTCCGTCTCTAAGTCCAGGTCAGCCACCTCTGCTCTCTGCCTGCAGCCACCACTGATCAGCTGGGAGACCTGTCCAGCAGTGGCTCAGGCCTTTTCAGTTCTGACACTCCTGCAGCTGGATTCAGCCCAATCTTCCCCCAAGTCACCATGCAGCTTTTCAGCCCTAGACAGCCAGAGCAACAAAAAAGAACCTGAGAAGAGTTCAGACTTTGAATAGGTCAAAACTGGTTGATATCTTTACTCCTCACTAGGCATGTGAATTCAGCAAGTTCCTTACCCTGGAGAGGCCCCAGAGAAGGAAGGTAACAGCCCCTGCAAAGTGCTCCAAGGGCGAGAGAGGACACAGGCAGAGACTCTAGCAGAAAGAGGCACTGAGAGAAGGGCCATGATGACTGCTGACACTCATTACAAGCGCTGTCCCCAAACTCAAGAACCTGGACTGCTGCTTCCCCCTTTATAACAAAAGAAGCACACTGGCAACAAAATAATTAAAAGGTATAAAAATATCCCTTTCATCTGGTCAGATGTTGTTGCATCTCAAAAGTTTTGCTTTAAGAAATCACACCTTGTAATGATTAATTCCATTTCACCAAAAGGCCAAGACTCCCAGAAAGCTAGACGATCCAGGAGAATCAAGTACACAAAGCATCATAAATAAGGCATTCAATGATGCACATTCTGTGGTACCAGAGCGCCAACAAGCCCGAGTGTCAAAGAAAGAGGCACAGAGCACGAAAGTTTCTGTTCAACGCTTTAGAGCACAAGGTGCTTCATGCCCATTCTCTCCTGAGGTCCTCACAGCAGCACAGTGGGAAGGGTCGTGTTATGGCCCTGCTATGGTCTGAATGCTCATCACCTCCAAAGCTCATGTGGAAGCTTAATCTCCAATGTAGCAGTGTTGAGACATGGGGACTTTAAAAGGTGATCGGATCATGAAGGTTCTGCCCTCCTGGATGGATTAATCCACTTATAGATTAATGGGTTAATGGACAAATGGGTTATCACAGGAGTGGCACTGGTAGCTTTGTAAGCAGAGGAAGAAGCTCATTAACACGCTCTAGCCCCTTTCACCATGTGATACCCTGCACTGCCTTGGGACTCTGCAGAGTCCCCACCAGGAGGAAGGCCCTCCCCACATGCAGCCCCTCAACCTTGGACTTCCCAGCCTCCAGAACCGTAAGAAATAAATTACACAGTTTCAGTTATTGTTATAAGTGACTAAAAATGGACTAACTCAGGCCCATAGTGTCCAGATTACAAACCCTAGACTCCTCTCAGGCCCCTTCCTCCAGTGAGACACCAAGGCTGGCTCTGGAGGTGTGACTGGGGGTTTCTCAGAGCAGCAAGACAGAGATGAACTGCCCAGTACCGCCTGCTCCCAACTGCCTCTCCAGCTGACAAACCTGCTCTCCCTCCCCAAGGACATTCTCTACCTGGAGCTCTCCTCCTCACCAATCCACGCCCCGCTTCTCTAACTAGTAAACTCATCATCCTCCTTAAACCCTAGTTCAAGCACCCTCCCCTGTGAGCGTTCCCCACTGCTGTCTCCTTTATTCTCAATGTTTGACTCCATCATAGCCAAGGTGAAGAATAAAACCAATGCATTCAAAAACATCCACTCGATTCCTCTATATAAGACATTTCACTTACAGTTACGAATGAAGGAAAATGACATTCAGTCATACATTCTTCTGGCGGGGGTGGCGAGGGATGGCTTCCACGGGTGTCCTGCTTCCCTGTTCTCCTCAGACGTGCTACCTTCCCACCAGTCCACACTTGTCAATGCACCTCTCTGCCCTCAACATCGGACCCTAGGTCTGGCCTGGAGGAGGAACTCTGAACGTGACTTCCTCAGGACTTACGGTGCTTAGCAGATATCTGCTACCATCTCTGCCTCTCCCGGGGACCAGAGGCCCTGCCCACGTCAGATTACTCAGGCCCAGCCTTCTCTAGCATATAGCACGTCCTCAAAACAAGCCTGGGAACTAAATCAAACTGAGGAGTGTTTCACAAGGAAAGAATGTTGTCAGTGGAAGGAAAAGCTTTAAAATGTTTTGACCCATTTCTTCCTTATCTGAAATTTGAGTTTCTATCCAGCCCATGTGAAAGCCAAATGTTTCTGTTATCAGACCCAACAGCAAGCAACATGAAAGCCACATGTTTTTATAACCTGGGCCCAGCAGGAATTTTTTTCTAAGAATTTAAGAAAGAATCTAAAACATAACAGTAGACAGTGATGTATCTTCTAAGGATGAAAAATGCTCTGAATGAAGAACTGAATCATTTTTTTCTTCTACCCAAAGATGACCCAATGAAAGCTCACCCCAATGCTTAAGACAGCCCCAAAAGCACCGGCAGAGAGGGCAATCTCATTTCTCAAATAATGAAGATAGGTGAAAGAGGAAAGTGTCAGCACATCTTTATATTTTAATGCATTTTAACAACCTAATTAACATTAAGGTGGTAACAGATACACAAAAGAAAGGGGATTAAGAAGTTAGGAATTATAAACTACTGCATTTGAAAATACCGCTTTGAATAGCCCAGACATTGACAGACTGCTATTAACTTCATATTTTTCCAGGCTGACATTCACATTAATTTTTCAGCTAGGAATAAAGCTTTTGCAAAAGATTGTGAAACACATTCTTGTCTCTTGTCTTTTGTTAAACAAAAGAAATCAAAATGGTCTGATTAAGTTTAAGTTCATGTGCCTGGAGGTCAAAATTGTATCTATTTCTGCTAAGTTCACATTCCTTTGAGGTTGTGATAATGAGAAAGTCCACGGCCATCCTCAGACACAGCTGGCAATGTTGACTCGAGACAGCTTTTCTGGAAAACGATTTGACAGCAGGTAACAAAGGGCTTTAAAATGTTTATACCTTTTGACTAAGTAATTCTACTTCTGGGAATCTATCGTAAGAATATGACCTGGAATTCAGACAAAACCTTTCCACAGAGATAAGAAATGTTCACCACAACAGTGTTCATAAAATTAACAAGACAAGGAGCAGTACCTTAGTTCTCAACATTCAGAAAAAATATTTAGAATATTCTGGTAACATCATATACAGCCTTTAAAATTACGTTAACAATGAAGGTTGAATAAAATGCGGAAATGCTTCTGTATTAACACTAAGTGAAGAAAGCAGGATACAAAAACGTACATACAACTCAGTAAAATGGAAAGAGCAAGAACCTGGGGGTCAGAAAGGCAGGGACTCAAATGTCAGCGCCACCATTTCTTAGCTGTGAGGTCTTGCTCAAACCACTCAACCTCTCTTCAGTTTCTATATGTATAAAATGGGGAAAAGAATATCCACCCTATGGATTGTTTCAATAAAAACCTTAGAATAACATCCACCATAGAGTAGGCACTCAAAAAAATGGTACTTATCATTATTAAAGTTGTGCATAGAAAAGAAAAGAAAAACTGGGCAGTAGAACCATGGCTAATATTTGTTTCCTCCAACATTTTTTGCATTTTTAACATCTGTAATAAACGTGCTACACTGCTATGACGAGAATAAATCTATTTAAATCTAAAATTGTCCACTAAAAAATCCCAAATAGATAAGGTAATAAAAATATTATTAGTGTACTCCCTCCTCTCACTTCATCTCTACCTCAGACGGGAACCCCACTGTTTTTAATACATATATACCAGCCACCTCAGTGGTAAACATGCCGAGAATATCCCTCTTCTGGTTAAAAGCCTGCAGGAGCAGCTGCAGGAGCGGATGCAGGAGTGACCTACAGTGTAAGATCCAAGGTCACTGCATGACACACAGGGCCTTTGTGATCTGGCCCCCACCTTCCTCTCCAAAGGCCAACACGAAAATCATAAAGTATCCTTTCACCAGCCCTAATTTTGCCTTCTGAGTTCCACTAACCCCACTGCTTTTAATACATATATACCAGCCACCTCAGTGGTAAACATGCCGAGCATATCCCTCTTCTGGTTAAAAGCCTGCAGGAGCAGCTGCAGGAGCGGATGCAGGAGTGACCTACAGTGTAAGACCCAAGGTCACTGCATGACACACAGGGCCTTTGTGATCTGGCCCCCACCTTCCTCTCCAACGGCCAACACGAAAATCATAAAGTATCCTTTCACCAGCCCTAATTTTGCCTTCTGAGTTCCACTGAGAGCTGCCCAAAGATGGGGCTTCTGTCTGACCAACATGCAGGACTGGGACTGCCCAAGGCTCCCAGTGGTGAACAGCATCCAAAAGGTCTTGCCTGGTGCCCAGTCAGATGATGTGTCTGCCTGAGAGCCCTGGGTCAGGGGCCTGAAACCTTAAAGGATAAAATAATCTTTCTTCCTTTGGAGACATTTACCAAGCATGAGGAAGTGCCTGATACAGAGCTAAACTCTAGTTTTAGACCTAGTATCTTTTTTTTGTTTCTCACCCCAAATCCTTGGAGTAGATATATCATTATTCTCATTTTACAGAAAGGAAACCGATACCTGGTAAGGTTTGGTAACCTGCCAAGATGACAGCGCTGGGATGAGGGTGAGGATAGACTCTGAAGCCAGTGCTCTCAACCCTGCAATCTAACAGTCTTATGTCTATGATCTATTGCCAAGTCATGCACAACGTGCACACGATGGGGACAGAGAGCACAACCCGAGAGAGCACCATGTTTCACTTCGAACACCGTTGCAAACCTCGTGGCCCATGACTTCTTGGGGATGAGGATCCCCCTGTGCCCACAGCATTTGCTGATGCTGAAGCAGACCCAGGCAGGGAAGTACCAGGCTTCTGACTCCATCAGGTGACCCGTTCTGGTCTGTTTCAAAGCGAGCGTGTCTTCTGTGCTGCCTGTCCACTTAGAGAGGAAAAGGATGAGTCGTTGACTGTGAGGCCCCACTGAGGCCCACCCCTCGCACCACCACTGCAAAAGCAGGTGGGAGCCATTGCTTCAGTTAATAACCACCTGATTTGGCTATTAACATTTCTTCTTCAAAGTGCTACAGAACTCTCTCCTAAGGCTACTGTATTATGGCTTTCTTGCCTCCACCCTCGCCCCTCTTCCCCCTTTGGAATCTCTGTGGCTTCCTGTAAGGGTGAGCTAGTGGAAGGAAGTGCAGGGAGGCAGTTGGGGCTTGCACACACACCTTGAGACTTCTCTACTTTCTAGGCACAACTTTCCTGGCCTGATGCGTAAGGCACCCTAGCGGGTTGTCAGATCTCCCCATCGTCCTGAAGACTAAAAATGGATGGCCAAATTAGAGACATAACCTAACCACGGCTTCAATGGTGTGTTAGAGAGGTGGTAAGGAATGGGTGGAAAATGCTGGTTTTGATATGTGCTGTCATGGAAAAAGTGCAAGAGCACCTCAGAGGATGATGAGGATAAAGACGGAGGGGAGAGGGGGGCAGCAGTAGAGGAAGAAGGAGAGGCGAAAAGAAGATCTGGGAGACAAGAGGAGGAGGGCGAAGAGGACAGGGAGAGGCGCTCACTGCCAGGCTGAGTTTCAGCACCGACTCCTCTTCCAGCCCCACGCCACACCCTCCCTGTGACAGGGAAGCAGCACCCGGCTGGCTCGATGGCTCGATGGTACCCCAGGTGCTCAAGCCAAACATTTGCAAGACACCCCTACTTACTCCTGAGCATACCTCGGGTCTGCCCACTCACCACCTCTGCTGCTACAACCCAATCCCGGCCACTGTCACCGCTCATCTGGACAGAGCCACCGAGCCAACGCTTCCACTTCATCTCCCCTGCCTACTCCTCCACCCTTCTGTCTCCCTCCCATAATCCTTCTCCAGCCAGCAGCCCCAGTGATCCTCCTAAAGCACAAAGCGTAGTATTCCCTGGCTACCTCCTGTAGCTTCCTACCACACCCCAGTGAAATCTTTGCACAGCTGACAAGGCCCCTGGGGGCTGCTCAAAAGCACCGCCCTGACCACCGGCCATCCCTGGGCCTTTGCATTGGCTGTCTTTTCTGCTTGGAAGACTATGGCTTACCCCTAGGTCTTTACACAGCTGCCTCTTTCTCACTATTCAGAACTCAGAATGAATGCAGCCCTCAGGAGATGCTCCTTGGTCACCTGGGCTAAAGCAGCCTCCCTACTCTTGCTGTACCATATACCTATTTTTCCTCCTGGAAGTACCACTCTCAGAAATTACTTTATTCATTTGTTCCCATTCCTACTTCACCTCGCCAACCAGACAAGCTCTCTGAAGGGGGGCTTCTGGTCATCTTGCTCACTGCCATACACTCAGTCCCTCAAACCCGTCCGACACATCGCAGCGGTTCGACAAGCCCCTGCGAACTGACTGCTCACGAAAGACAGCCAGCCCAGAGAGAAACGAGGATGCACTTGGGATTGGAAAAGTCGTGGCAAAGGACGAGAGGTGAGCACGGCCTCCGCTGAAGTGCACAACCAGGACTAAGTGCCTTCTGAAGTTATGACCTGGGAACTGAGTTTAAATGCTGTGAACTGCTGGGGGTGGACTGGGGAGGGCAGACGGTAAAAAGTACAAGAGTATAAATTTCCTCATTTTTCCTAACAAGAAATTAATAATTTGAAAAACTGAAATATATAGTTAACAACATAACAGCACTGTGCTACTTCTCCTGGTTTTTCACAATCTTTTTCCTTCCTCTTTAAGACACCTCACAGGGGATACTTTCTCTGGTCACGCATAAACACACCAGAAGTTCAGCAGTTCCTTAAATTTCACTTCCATTTCTTCTTCCTCCGTTACACTAAAGTAAAATAAAATTCAATCTTTTTATTGAAAATAGTATGCATAGTAAGATGCTACTTTTATAGAAAAAATGATTTCTCCTTCCTACCCGTCTTCCCACCCACACATAAATGCAGAGGACGGGCGCTCTGAAGGTTCACCTAATGCTAGCAACAACGATTTCTGGGTAGAAAGACTTGGGTGCTGTCTTCTGTATACGTTTCTGTTGTGCTTGCACTTCTAAAAATGAAAATCATGTTTACATTTAAACAAGTTGTTTTTTTAAAAAACACAGAAACAAAAACAACAGCTCCTCATGATTTGCCACACCACGTTTTTACTGTGGTTGCATGTCCTCCCTTTGCCAACGTCCTGGCAAAGCTTTTCTTCCTCCTCCTCTGCCTGAAATCTCCTCCGCTTGCTACAGCCTACTTCAGAAGCCACTTGCTCCTTGACATATTCCCTATAGTTAGCGTCCACCCTCTCCCTTCCACACCAACTTTCTCTATTTCAGAAGTCAGAAAAATGCTGGCCCAGAGCCCTGGAGGCCACATGTTTTTTCAGAACTGCAACTTCTTCAGATTTTATAAAGGCCACAGGGCACGCACACCACATACCAAGCAGCACTCTGATCAGACACATTGAGTTTGTAGTCTTACTAAGTGAAATAAAAAAAGACTATTTAAATGGCCTCCCACAAATTCATGGCAGGTTTCATTTCCACATGGGTTTGGATACTGCCTTCATAAAAAGAAAAGCCTTTCTTTTGAGAGCTTTTTGGGTTTGGGAACAGCAGGTCAATGGCCAAGAATCTGTCTCCACTGCCTTCCTGTTGGTCTCCTCTAGAAACGGTGAGCTCCTTGGGGACAGGTGTTTCACCTTCTTCACCACAGATCCCCAGAGCCAAGTAGAGTACCCAGCACACAAGAGATGTCCAGTACTGGACAGATGAGCAGCCGATGCGTATGCATACCCAGACACAACGGTGATGACGTCGGCGTCTGTCAGCTGCCATAACATACACAAGCTGACCCAGTGTGAAGTCCAGTTGAATACTTCCGTATGAATTCAGTTCTACCCTGGAGTATGGAAGTTCTTACACCAACATACACACATGAAAACATACTGCTCCCCTTGCTCCAGATCCCGCCTTCCATTGCATTGGCAGCTCCTACAAAAGACCTCCTGCTGTGGGCTACACCGGCTCAGAACCAAGGCTCAGAATTTGGCTCTTCGTAGTCCTATGTTTACAGAGAACCCTAATCTGAGGGCAAGATTCATTTTTTCCCCTGACATTAAACAGCTGATACTTAAAAAATAAAATAAAATAAAAAGAAATTTTAAAAAACTCCTCATTAACTTATCTCCACTGGTCATATTACCAGGCACCAGGTGACTCCCAGATCCCGCCTTCCATTGCATTGGCAGCTCCTACAAAAGACCTCCTGCTGTGGGCTACACCGGCTCAGAACCAAGGCTCAGAATTTGGCTCTTAGTAGTCCTATGTTTACAGAGAACCCTAATCTGAGGGCAAGATTCATTTTTTCCCCTGACATTAAACAGCTGATACTTAAAAAATAAAATAAAATAAAAAGAAATTTTAAAAAACTCCTCATTAACTTATCTCCACTGGTCATATTACCAGGCACCAGGTGACTCTTACCTGGGAGACCAGTGGACTGGAGCTAATCCAAATAATTCCTATTTACTGGATACTCAGGCTATGCCAAGTTCTGTGCCAGGACCTTTACATACTTTCACCACTAACCCTAAAAATTTTCACCTCCCTACCAAGTGTACCAATCCCCATGTCACACCATTCCAGGCTAAGGAGAGTCAACGCCTGAGCATTTCACTAACTCACAGCTCAAATCTCAGGCTAGCCAAACAGTCTCAGCTTGCAGCATGGCTTCCCACACAGCTGTACATGGAGAGATGAGGCCAGCAGCCTGACATAAGGCATAGGGGTGCACATGAAACCCCATTTCTAGAGTACATTACTGAACTGGCTTCTGGGTTATACGTCTAGCTCCGGGAGCTGCACCAGTGTGACTCTGTCCCTGGAGATGCACCAGCACTAAGAGAATGAAGTATCTGAAAGGCTGAAGACCAGCCTTCAAAGACTGAGAGAAGACAGCACAGAGAGGGAAAGAATAAACCAAAAATGTATAGGAACAAGTCGTAAAAGGTTAAAATACCAGAAAAGAGATCATATCCCTTCTTAATGAAAACAGAAGCACAATGAGGTGAAACAGCTTGTCCAAAGCCCCGCAACCAACGGGAAGTGGCAGAGCTAGACTCAGGCTCAGGCAGCCTGGCCTCCACACTCTGCCATAGGCTTTCCCTCATTCCACACCTCCCTGTGCTATCTTCCTTCTCATCAATGACAGCCCCTGTCTACAGGATAGCCTCAGCTGGCTTGGTGACCCCAGGGCCTAACGCTGGCCTGGCAGGTACTAAACACTGAGCAAAAGTGGTAGATGAAAAAAACGGCAGGCAGGAGGATGGAAGGGCAAGCCGAGTCACTGCAGGCATCCTACAGTTTCATGCTCTGGGGAAGGGCAGATGGAGGCTTTCAGACCCCAAGTTCTCCTCCCAAAGTTTCCAGCTGAGTTTGCTCAAAGGGAGAACCCCTTTAAAATCGCTTGCGTGAGTGAGGGCAGCTACAGTGCTGCCTCTGCTTTTTGGGCATCAAAATATTACTACCAAGGGTATTTCCTGTAGCAACCAGGAGGTTCTCTTTGGAAGATAATGGAAAATCTCATTATAAAGTCATGGATAGAGTTAATATTTGGAGAAATAATTAACCGTGGTGATCTAGATAAGAGCAGAGATGAAAGACGCAGGAAGTCAGCAGGCGAAGCAGGGACAGGAGGGCCTCTGAAGTCGGCTTCAAAGGCTTCTGATCTGCTGTCCCGCCTGCTGCGATTAAGTTACAAAAATAACAGAGAATTGAAAACTGTCCTCAACCCAGGACTGCTCACCCAGCAGTCTCCTCTCAACTGCTGGTAACTCCCCACTGTCTGGGGACAAAGGCCAACCCCTAGCATGGCTTTCAAAGCCTTCGGCAGCCTGGCCCATCGAGCCTCTGCAGACATAGCTCTCACCAGCCCCACAAGCTCCCCTGTGATTCAGCCACAGAACCCTGACCGCCAGCACCCCACCTCTACCCAGGCCTCTGCTGTCTCCTCGTCTAGAAACCTCCTCCTTTTCCTGCCGGCCAACTCCACTTGGCCAATTTCCTGGCGCTCAATGAAAACCTTCTTCACCAAAATACTAATGGAAACCACCATAACTGAGCACATACTCTGCTGAAAAGAAAAACAATATGTTATTTCGTCTATTCTTCAGTATTTTAGATGCTACATGTATCCTTATTATTTTACAAACAAGAAAAGTGATACCAGAGAGTCGGAATAATCCATCCAAGACCATACAGCTAATGAGCTCGGGGTATCAAACCCTAGACCGACGGTCTGACCCCCAAGGACTTCTCTTCCCCGTATCCCAGCCCACTACAAGTTACTGGTGCCGACCTCTAGTAAAGGAGGGATGAGGAAAAGAAAATATCCCAAAACATCTCCGAGTACTAGAAACAGTGGTGACTTTTTTTTTTTTTTTGTCCTTTTTGAGACCAGCCATACCGCACTCAGCGAGTGAGCGTTGTGAGCACACCGGTCATCCCTATATAGGATCCGAACCCGCGGCAGGAGCGCTGCTGCGTTCCCAGTGCTGCACTCTCCCGAGTGCGCCACGGGCTCGGCCCCAGTGGTGACTTTTTAACATTATCTCTATACCTACCATGTGTTTGTCTTTGTTTTCATAATGAACATGCAGTGTAAGGCTTAAGAGAACGGGATTTAGAGTCAGAAATATCTAGATTCTTGGCTCTGCCACTTGGTAGTTATGAGAACTTTAAACTCTCTAAGCTTTGTTTTCTTAACATGTTAAATGAGGATAACACGTTTACTTCAAGACTGTGATGAAATCGAATTAGGAGTATGTATAAAGTACTTAGTTCATGGCCTGGCACAACAGGTATGTGTTCAAGAGCTATTACTACTTTTACAATGGAAAAAAACAAGCTTTCCAAAATTTCTTCCTGCTCTTTTTTCTCTTTTATCAGCCTATACGTAAACCATCCCCAAACACTCAAAAAACCTTTGCTATCTGAGGACCTCCAAAATCTGGGATGAGAAACTTTCCTCTGGTTTTTGTTCTAGTGTCCATCAGTGGTTCTTGTCAGAGATTCTGTGTTTTTTGCCCAGTGGAAATTAGGAAAAGTGGGTGACCCCAGCAGATGATTACCTGAAGAACAAGCTCTTCAAGTCCAATAACTAACAACATGGCTTTAGTCAGAAAAACTAAACTGTTCTTATTTAAAGCTGGACAGAATTTGGAGGCCAACCCTGACCCCTTACTGGGCAGAGGTGGAAGCTGAGCCCTCTGGAGAAAGAGGTGCCTGCTTGAGGTCACCCGACAGTGACTTGCAGGCTAGAAGTGGAATCCCAGCCGTGGCCATGTGCCCAATCTCCCTGACCCTTAGTCATCCTCACTCTTCTTGCTTTCCTTCCAAATTCCCCCTGCAGTCCACATGTGCATAATTATGAAGTCTGGGGAAGCTCCCTCTGGGCTGTCCCAGCCGGCCCAGGACAGCCACCACACTGACCTCCTCCCCAGCATCTCAGGGTGACTTCCGTTCCCCTGAAGAACTAAGGAGCTTGTGGAGAACCCACAAGGCTTGTCCCCACTCTGACCATCAGGCACATTCTGCCTCATCTCTCTATGGAACAGCTTCATTCTGTGGATCAGGTCTCTCACCTACACGTGCTACTCTGAAGTTAGAATTGCCAAATTCTTGAGCAGGAAGAGACACTGGTGGTCACCTGAGACAGTGATGGGCACTGGTGGCTGAGAAGCAGTTACCTGCAGGAAGGTACACCACAGCCTTGTTATCTTCTACTGTGTATCACAGGGAAGGCATACCTGGGTTTCCACCAGTGTGTCAGAGAGCCTGTAAGTGCAGCAGTAGTGACGGAAGCAGGTCAGGCTGGCTCCAGGAGCCATACACTGTCAGCCTACACCTCAAACCCAACATCTCCCTCATGGCCCCCACTCACAGCCACCTGGATCAGAGACAGCAGGAGGAAAGGTTAGAAGGGGGAAATGCCTTGCCCTTGGCCACTCCACTAGTAAGGGACCATGACAGCCTCTCAGTCCACTTTGCATACCCAGGACCCAACATGCCTGGTACCTACCAGGGACCCACAGGTGCATGGGGTAGTATGGGCAGGGTAGGGCACTCCCTACAAGGGCCTTGTCCTATAAGCATCCCTATCTGTTCTAGCACCAAGCATGGTACCTGGCAAGTGGGCTGGTTGCTCAACAAAATAGACAAGCCGGCGCTCTGGGTGTGAACCCAGCTCCACCACCTCCCAGCATGTAACTCTGGGCAACTTCCTTCACTTCCTGGGTCTCAGTTCCCTCACTTACAAAACAGGTACTATCTACCAGCCTGGCTCTGTACTCAGATTATTTCACATTAGGGTACATATTGCACCTAGTACATTTCCTCACTTGTCAGTGCTCAAAAATATAACTGTTGATTATTGGCAGAAGCCCATCCATAAATGTTTTATTGAAATAGTGAACGCATATGCAAACCAGGTCTGATTGGAATTGGACTGCTGTTAGCCCAGTCTAGTGGTCACACCACAACAAAACAGCGTCTCTTCTTTTGAAACTCCAAACCACTGTGTCCCTGCCATGACTACACATGTAGTGCTACACAAATAGCAAGGACACACTGAGGTTTGAACATCACAGACTCATTTACCTACAGATGTCTGGCTGGAGGTTTGAGCAGGTCTTCAACACCCTGGCTGGCAGTTCCTAAAAGCTAAAGCGGGCAAGTGGAAGAGCTGATCATGGATACAGTTTCGTAACACACACCTGACAGATGCTAAATTAACAGCAAGAGGACCTTCTCTGGGCTGGGGCAGAGAATAGCAAAACAATTGTATCGAAGCAAGGCTCTTTCAACAGCCCCATGTAGCACTGGTTAGAAATCTGATGACTGGCTATAATCCTGAAATAGTCACATTAATTAAAAGCTGTATTTTTATCAAGTAACAACTCCCAAAAAGAAAAAGAGGAGCGAGAGAAGCAAAGAAAAGGAGAAAGGATGGAAGAAAGTAACAAACCCACTCCCTACCAGCTCAGTGTTAACTTTAGGACTCCAGACTGGACCCCCCCAAAAATCTCGCTGTCCCTTGTAATTGCAATTGGTTTTATATATAAAAAAAATTGCAATAACAAAAACAAACAAAAAAACTTTCTCACACTCATAAGGAAAAATCCTTGTAAAATTTATTTATTGAAGGGTACAACATGCCAGGCACTTAGAATACACCAATAAACAAAACAAAGACCCCATCCACAAGAAACTCACCTTCAAGCAAGGTGTGAAAGACAGTGAACAGCGGACATAAGAATGTTACACAGCACAGTAGACAATGAAAAATGATCTGAAAAAAGCAATGGCAAGGGTTTGAGAGGGAGTGCTGGGAGAGAAGAGAATGGGGCTACGATTTTAAATGGGGTGCTCACCCCATGCCAGCACCTCAGGGCCCACTCAGGGATCCGGGGCATGGAGAAGGGGACTGGACCCCCCACCCCCAACCAGGCACACTGCCAGCACCAGAGTGCGAGCTAAAAACATCTCTTCCATGAGGGTGGCCCACCGTAGCTACCACGATAACCATGGCTGCCATGAAGGCGGCTAAATGCCACAACCACCATACAGATGGTCTGCCAGCCACTGAAGTGCACTGACACAAGGAGTTACCAGCAGAGATAAAGAAAGGAGGAGGATGTCTCTCTCCACAGAGCCCATTTCATAGTGACGGAAGAGACACCTGCTCTATGATAGTATTGGGGGACCTGATCATGCCTCTCAGCATTGGACAGATCATTTGGGCAGCAAATCAACAGAGTAACCATTATTCTTTCAGAGGGAGAAAAGAAATCTAGGGTAATTAGAGGGGGAAGGGAGGAGAGAGAGGGGGATGCGGAGGGATTGGACAAGGGGCATAAAGAATAATTACAATTTGTAACAATATATATGCTAGTAATATTGATTTGATCAACATATCTCAATGTTGAAACCCAAAAATACGTATAATCAATTTTGACTCAATAAAAATTAAAGTTAAAAAAAAAGAAAGAGAAAATAAATAAATAAATGGGGTGCTCAGTGTAGCTTATATTTCAGCAAAAACCTGAAGGATATGGATATTTGAGGGGAGAGCGTCTCATGGAAAAGGCACAGCCTCTGCAGAGACCATCAGGTGAAACTGTGCCCACACGTTTCTTCTACAGCTGAAACAGGCTGCAGCCAGAGCCACAGAGAGAAAAGAAGAGGAGGTGGGAGGTGGGAGGTAGGAGGCGAGGAGGTGGGGGTGGGGGGAGAGGTCACGTACAGCCCTTCAGGCAAGTTGTAAGGACTTCAGATTTTACCCTGAGTAGCTAGAGAGCCACTGCAGAGAAGAGATGGATCTTACACAGGTGTTAACAGGCTCAATCTTGCTGTTATTAAAAACAGAATGGATCACAGGAATAAAAGCTGGAAACAAGGAAACCAGTCAGAAAATTATTGCAATAATCCACGCAAGTGCTGACGGTGACCTGGATCAGTAAACAGGTGAGAAATAGCTGGATTTCGGATAGATTTTACAGAGAGAGAAAAGCGAATTTACCCAAGCATCAGGTCTGAAGTTTAAAAGAGGAAGGTTAAGAAAGACTCCAAGGTATCTGCCCCGAGCAACTGGAAGGATGCAGTTGCCGTCAATGAAGACCGGGAAGACTGTGTGCAGAGCAGGTTTGGAGAAAATGATCAGTCCAGTCTTAAGTACGTTGAGTGCAGGATGCCCAGCAGAGGCCCAGTAGAAGTACTGAGTAAGCAGGTGGATATGTGTCTGGAGTTCGGACAACGCAGAGGCCACCCTCATCTAGTACTGAAAGCCATGAGCCTGCATCAAATTGCCCCGTGAGTGAACGTAGACATAGCAAAGAAAAGGACCAGGATGAGGACCTGGGACATTCCTATATTAAAAAGCCAAGGAGCAAGGTACTTGCAGCTCCACCTGCAGCACCTCGCAACGCGCAACCAGCCACCGCTCGTCGCTTGAACCAACAGCACGGGGCTTCCAGACTTCCCCGGGGATGAGGCGTGAGCCCACCCGGGTCCTCGGTGCGTGGCTGGAGCTCTGTGGCGGGGCAGAATAAAGGCGCCCGGCTGGGTCCTCGGTGGGCAGCTGGAGCCATATCACAGTCAGCAAGGGAGGGATACCCGCCAGGATCATCGGCGGGTGGCTGTAGCCGTGCCGTGGCCGGCAAGGTGAAAATATTCACCCGGGTCCTCAGTTCGCGGCCGGAACCATGTCGCAGTCTGCAAGGGGTGGACGGCTGCCCAGGTCCTCGGTGTGCTGCTGCAACCGTGCAGCCATCCGAAGGATACGAACACCCGCCCAGGTCCTCCACGCGCGGCCACAAATATGCTGCCATCCGCAAGGTAAGGACGCCTGCCCGGGTCCTTGGTGCACAGCTGGAGCCGTATCGCAGTCGCCAGTGGAAGGACGCCCGCCCAGGTACTCGATGAGCAGCAACAGCAGTGCCACTATCCACAAGGTAAAGACGCTCCCCCAGATTCTCCGTCCACAACCGTAGTTGTGTCACTGTACTCAAGGTAAGGGCTCCCGCCCTAGTCCTTGGCGCACGGCCACAGCAATGCCACCGTCCACGGGGCAATGATACCCGGCTAGCTTCTTGGTGCCCAGCCGAAGCCATGCCACCATTGGCAGGGTAAGGGCACCCGCCAGGGTTTTCGGTGCATGGCTGCATCTGTACCACCATCCACAGGGTAAGGATGCCCGCTCAGATCCTCGGTGAGAGTCCACAGGCGTTCTGCAGTCCGCAGGGTAAATACGTCTATCCAGGGCTTCAGGATGCAGCTCTGCTGCTCGCGTAGAGTAAGGACACCCACCGAGTAAGGACGCCCACCCAGGTCCTCGGTACAAACCCACAGTTGTGCTACAGTGAGCAAGTTAAAGACACCTGCCCAGGTCCTCGGTGCGCTCTCGCAGCAGTGCTGCAGCCCGCTGGGCAAAGACGCCCGCCCAAGTACTTGGTACTGGACCACAGTCGTGCCACAGTCCACAGAGTAAGGACTTCTACCCAGGTCCTCTGTGCATGGCCACAATAATGTTGCAGTCTGCAGGGTATGGATGTCCGCTCAGGTACTCGGCGCGCAGCTGTGCTGCAGCATGCAAGGTAAGGATGTGCGCCTAGGTCTTCAGTGCGTAGCCACAGCCATGCCACTATCCGCAAGGTAAAAGCACCTTCGTCCCAGGTCTTAAGTGCATCACTGTAGCTGGTCCACAGGATAAATAACTCTCTCAGGTCCTCAATGCGTATTCGTAGCTGTGCTGCAGACCGCAGGGTAAAAACGCCTGCCCAGGTCCTCAGTGCACAGCAATACCAATATCCACAGGGTAAAAACTCCCTCCCAGGTTCTAGGTGCGCGCCCGCGGCTGTGTCGCAGTTTTCAGGATGCAGTCCGCAGGGTGAAAACGTCGGCCCAGATCTTCGGTGCGCGTCCGCGGCTGTGCCGCAATCCACAGGGTGAAAACGCCTGCCTAGGTCCTCTGTGCTCAGCCATGCCGCTATCCACAAGGTAAAAACTCCCTCCCACGTCCTAGGTGGGCGGCCGCGGCCGCGGCTGTGCCGCAGTCCGCAGGGTGAAAACACCGGCCCAGATCCTCAGGGCACACCCAGAGCTGTGCTGTGGTCCGCAGAGTAAACAGTCGGCCCTGGTGCCCAGTGTACGCCTGTATCTGTGCCGCAGTTCTCAGGGTAAGGCCAGCCCAAATCCTCGGTGTGCACCCACAGCTGTGCCACAGTCCACAGGGTAAAGACATCCGCTCAGATCCTTAGCGTGAGCCCGAGCTGTGCAGCAGTCTGCAGGGTAAAAACATCCCCCCAGAACCTCAGCGTGCAGCTGCGCCACGGTCCGCAGTGTAAAAAACACTTTCCCAGGTCCTAGATGTGTGCCTGTAGCTGTGCCGCAGTCCATGGGGTAAAGACATCCACTCAGGTCCTTGGTGCGCACCCGTAGCCATGCTGCAGTACACAGGGTAAAAACGCCTGCCCAGGTCCCCAGAACACAGCTACGCCACTATCCGCAGGGTAAAGACATCCACCAAAGTCCTCAGAGCGCAGCTGTGCTGCTGTCCACAGAGTAAGCACGTCCGCCCAGTTCCGCAGTGCACGCCTGTAGCTGTGCCACAGTGTGCAGGGTAAGGATGCCTGCTCAAGTCCTCGGTGCACTGTTGAAGCCCTACCGCTATACGCAGGGTAAAGATGCCAAGCCCAGGTCCTTACTGCGCAGCTGTGACACCACCCAGGTCCTCGGTGCGCAGCTGATTTGCCACTGTCCGCAGGGTAAGGATGCCCGCCCCCCACCCACGCAGCTGTGCCGCAGTCGCAGAGTGAAAATATCCTCCCAGGTCCTCGGTGCACAGTCGCAGCTTTGCTGCTGTCTCCAGAGTAAGGATGTCCCCCCAAGTCCTCAGTGTGCAGCCGCACCATCTCTAGGGTAAAGACCCCAGGCTAGGTTCTCGGTGTGCGGCCGTAGCCGTGCAGAGGTCCGCAGGGTAAGAATGTCTGCCGGATCCCTGGTGTGCTGCTGCAGATGTACCGCAAGGTAATAGAGCCGCAGCCGTGCCGTGCCGCACTCTGCAGGGAAGGAAGCCCCCTCTAGGTCTGCGGTGCGCAACAATGGCCGTGCCGCAGTCCACAGGGAAGGAAGCCCCCTTAGGTCTGTGATGCACAGCCACGGCCGTGCCACAGTCCTCAGGGAAGGAAGCCCCACTAGGTCTTCGGTGCGCGGCCGTGCCGCAGTCTACAGGGAAGGATGCCGGCCTGGGTCTCCGGTGCGCGGCCGCAGCCGTGCCGCTGTCCTCAGGGAAGGAAGCCGCCCTGGGTATTCGGTGCGTGGCCGCAGCCGTGCCGCAGTCCTCACGGAAGGAAGCTCCCCTGGGTCTTTGGTGCACAGCTGCGGCCGTGCCACAGTCCTCAGGGAAGGAAGCCCCCCCTAGGTCTTTGGTGTGCGGGCGTGCAGTGCCGCAGTCCGCAGGGAAGGAAGCCTCCCCTAGGTCTTCGGTGCGCAGGCGTGCCGCAGTCCGCAGGGAAGGAAGCCCCCCCTAGGTCTTCGGTGCGCAGGCGTGCCGCAGTCCGCAGGGAAGGAAGCCCCTCTGGGTCTTTGGTGCGCGGCCGCAGCTGTGCCGCAGTCCGCGGGGAAGCAAATCCCCCTCGGTCTTCGGTGCACAATAACTTCTGTGCCGCAGTCCACAGGGAAGGAAGCCCCCCTCGGTCTTCGGTGCGCAACAACATCTGTGCCGCAGTCCGCAGGGAAGGAAGCTCCCCCTAGGTCTTCGGTACGCGGCCGTGCAGTGCCGCAGTCTGCAGGGAAGGAAGCCCCCCCTCGGTCTTCGGTGCGCAGCAACGGCCGTGCCGCAGTCTGCAGGGAAGGAAGCCCCCCCTAGATCTTTGGTGAGCAGCCGTGCCGCAGTCCGCAGGGAAGGAAGCCCCCCCTAGGTCTTCGGTGCGCAACAACGTCTGTGCCGCAGTCTGCAGGGAAGGAAGTTCCCCTGGGTCTTCGCCGCGCCACAGTCCGTAAGGAAGGAAGCCCCTGCGTCTTCGGTGCGCGGCAGTGCCGCGGTCCGCAGGGAAGAAAGATCCCCTGGGTCTTCGCCGTGCCGCAGTCTGCAGGGAAGGAAGCCCCCCTGGCTCTTCGCCGTGCCGCGGTCCGCAGGGAAGGAAGCCCCCCTGGCTCTTCGCCGTGCCGCGGTCCACAGGGAAGGAAGCCCCCCTGGCTCTTCGCCGTGCCGCGGTCGGCAGGGAAGGAAGCCCCCCTGGCTCTTCGGTGCGCGGCCTTGCCGCTATCCGCAAAGTGAAGATACCGCTGGTCCTCGGTGTGTGGCCGCACCCTTCTGCAGGGTAAAGACTCCTAGAGAGGTCCGCGGGGTGTGGCCGCAGCAGTGCCGTGGTCCGCAGAATAAAGACGCCCGGCAGGGGCTGCCGCACTCCGCCTATGCGCTCGGCCCGCCCTTCCTGGGCGTGGCTGTGGCCCCGGGGCGGAGCTGTGCGACCGATCTGCAACGCTGATCTGAGGCGCCTGCAGGTGGCGCTCGGCCCGCGCTGTGGGCTGGCGCAAGGGGTGGGAGCTGGAGATGGAGGCCGCCGTGCCTGGAGCTGTGATGTCCACACATGCGGCTGCAAGCGGGTGCTGCTCACCGCCAGCCGCCACGAGGGGCTATTTACACGGGGACTCCGTGCCGTCCCCCGAAGCCTCAGGAGATTCGGCGCTAAAATGCTAAGGTTAAGTTCCAGCCCTTTACCGATTTATTAGCTGAAAGGACTAGCAACAGAGTCTCAGAGCGCTCCCTGGAGGGCAATTTGTGACATACTAATTTCTAACCAAAAACTGAAATAAAGAAATTCCCGCCTTTTTATGTTTTTGTACATGGAGGGCTTTTCAAACCATTTATGTTTTCTCATTTGTTCTTACTCTTCCAACAGTAGACCATCTTTTCACGGGACCTATTTACTCTAAATTAAAATGAGCATTTTAAGATATTCTTAATTATCATAGAAAAATATTTGAAAATTATAGTTACTAAGAGTTTGGGTTTGTTTTTTGGGTTTTTTTTTTTTTTTTCTTCTTCTTCTTTTTGGTAAACTGTGCATGAGTAAAGGAAGACTTCGGAACCAGGAAAAAATGTTTATTTCATGACATTCTGGTATATCAATATTGCAGTTTGGAATGACTGATCTCAAGACTGGCTCCAGCAAATGCATATTTGTTTAAGAGTGGTTCATTTTTTGTTCTGTGGGCTTTTATGTGCTATTTTGTTGGTTTGCATCTGTCTAGTTACCAGACTCAAAATCATAATAGAATGCAGTTAAGACTAGTGATTGGTGTAACTTACAATGCTTTACAAGAGACAATGAGTATCATGTTTGGAGTTGTTGCTACTGATTATGAGTATAACTCAAAATTATTGCTTCTTTCAAAGTTTACAACAGTCTGTGTTGTTTAATTTTTAAAAATCTATCGATTGCGTTTTCCTGACTACCCAGGTGGAAACTAAAGAAAAAGATGTAACAGACACATGTAAATTTAATTGGAAATCTTAGCCTGGGCTTCAGAGAAATGGAAAATCTTATAAATGTTTTAAATCAGTTTTTGGAACATAGTAATGCCAAATAAATATTTGTTCAATAAATAAAAGACCAACCACAAAAAATAAAAACAAAAAGACGTGGAGAGGAGGACACGGTTTAGCCCATCCATTCTCTCCCTGACACACCTTCCTCACTGGGTGCCAGACACATGCTCTTGGCTTGGTTTTTCCTGCCCACTTCTCTGCTCATTTCTCAAGGGCCATCTGCTGATTGGAATGGGTTGAAAGGAGCATGGAAGGAGAAGAACTGGAAGCGGTGAGCAGACAATTTTCTCAGGAAGCTCGGCTGCACAGGCCAGCAAGGGCGGTGGTGGCGTGGACACTTAGGACACTGAAGGGCTGCATCTTGCATGTGATGCTAGCTTGCTGCAGGATTCTGGGCAAATCTTTTCGGTTCTGTGCCTCTCACTTCACCCACCTGCACAGTGAGCACACTGGGCCCTGAGGTCCGCATTTCAATGGAGTTACTACTAAATGTTTCTGAAGAGCCAGAACCATTGTGCCTGACTTACCAGGATGCAGCTAGTAACAAAATGAAGGAAAGCTAGAAATCAGGCATTTAACTGGCGGAAGGAACCTGAAAGTCCTTCTGCCCCACCTCTCCCATAGCGTGAATGAGAGGACCAAGGGCCCAGGAGGTAACAGCAGAAGGTGAGCAGCCAGGTCTCCTTCACCTCTGCCCCCAGAACTCCCTCCGTAAGTACATCACCTCTCTCTTCTGGACCTTCGAGAAAAATGTTTAGGAAGCTTCCTTTTATCAGAAGCATTTCGAATGTAGCATTATTGGGGCAATTATTCACTTCCCTGTGCCCCAGTTACCTCCTCTGTAAACTCGGACTAATAACAGGGCCCACCTCAGAGGACTGTGAGGATTGAATGATAGAACATAGGTGGTTCTGCCCTGGCCCCCGAGGCGACGTTTGGCCCCCCTGGAGACATCTAGGTTGTCACAACTGACGGAGGGGGGTGCTACTAGTGGGCAGAGTCAGGAATGCTGCTAAACATCCTACATCCTATAGCCACCTACAACAAAGAAGTTGGTATAATATTATTAATGATACCATCATGACTACAAAGCACTCTTCATAACTCAAAGTTGTTATCTCAGCTGATCTTCACAATAACCCTCTGAGATATGCTACTACTATTTGTTTTTTTACAGATGCAGGTATTGAGGTTCCAAGAGACACTGTGACTTGCCAAGAGTCACCAGCTAGTAAGTGACAGGACCAGGTCTTGAATCCTAGCAGCCCAACTCCATAGTCTGCTCTTTCCACCACTCAACCCCTCCCCATCAGGAGAGACAGGCAATGCATACCAATAGCTGATTCCTTGGCTACAGAAATATGTGTTTTTGAACATATAAGGGAAGATGTCTGAGTAAGTAATTTATTAACATGCACCTGTAAATTCAGAAACTGAACCATACCTTTGCTATATCTGTTTATTCAATATTCCTTCAACATTTACTTAGCACTTATCTATGTACCACTCTGGAGATACAAGGATGAAATAGCTACGGGGAATGCAGACTTGTAAACAAAGAGTGACAGTATAACAGGAATGCTGCATTGTATGCTAGAGTTGTAAGCTACAAGGACAGGGCTGTGGGACCAAAGGAAGGACCCATGCCTCGGCCTGAATGGAGCCAGGACATCATCCCCTCTGAGCTGCGTCCTGAAGGATGAGGCGTTTTATAGGCAGGTCAATGAGAGAGGACATTCCAGGAGGAGGAGAAACATGAACAAGCATGGGATGCCATCAAGAACAAAGATAACTGAGATGCTGAGATCCTTGCAACATTCACAGGCTAGTGCAAAGTCAGATATACATATATACATGAACATTCGCAACAGCTTCTAAAAATAATATGTAAGGAGTAGGAAGGCAGGATGGGAGGAGTTCTAAACTATGGAAGAAGAGGGAAGAGTCCAAGTTATCCCTGGTGTTTTCAGCTTTGGTGACTGAAGTACAGTGGCTCAAAGGCACGAAGATGACAGCTCTGGTTTTGGGGACACTGCTATGAAAAGCTAGGACACGTGACTTCCTGGAGGGCACCATCCCCCTGAGCCCAGGCACGGGCCCAGGCCAGTTGCAGTTACCCTGGCTAACAGAAGATCAGTTAGTACTGACATGGCACTGACACAGCCCTCTCATGATTAGAACATTTCCCAGGGTTGTTCAACAGAACTGAAGCCTTACTTCCTCTTTCTAACCTTTTAGGAATAGTGTTAAATGGCCATATTTAACAACTTGGAGCTCCTGAGCTGACTGTGCCCCAACTTGCCCCCTAGCCAGTAATCCATGCTACACCGTGACAGAGCTCCAACTCAGTAGCATCAAACTCAATTCCATGGTTTCTCAGATGACCCCCAAGTGGTCAGCTACCATCTTTGTAACAAGAGGAGGCAGTGCAGCCTGCACATCTCTGTACCCCAGTGAGGACTCAGATTTATAAGGAATATACAGATACAACCCCCTCCTCTTCTTCTCCCTCTCCCCTTACCCAAGTCCTACCCCCTCGCTTCCCCTTTTCCAACCCAAGATCATAAGGTATCAGGTTCCTCTTTCCTTGCTATGATTTAGTAGTGGCTCACTGTAATTAGTAGTATCACCCAGAGTCTTCATCTCAAGGGAAATAGAGGCTGTGTTCAAGCAGTGCCTAACCCATAATAAATGCTCTATAAATACACGGTAAATTGACAAATGAATTGGTAACTTACACTGAACAGTCAGCTCTTCTCTTAAGACTTTGCCTAACACTTGAATCTATCTCGCCCCTGGTTACTGGGTATGATTCCCAGGATTGATCAGATCAAGATTTCCTGTTCGAAATACAGTATCTTCCTTCTCTGGAACTATTTAGCCTCCCTGTCTTACAGATGGAAAGACATAACTACACTTGACAGAGATATATGCCTGGTGGGGAAAACAGAGCCCTGTGTGTACAAACAGCCCTAGTGTACCCTGTCTTTTCATGCCTCCCTCCACATCCTGTCCACCTTCCTGGCATAAGCTCCAACCCCCTTTCTCTTGTCTGCCTAGTAGACTACTCATCTCCTCCAAGACTTCACTCAGACAGTACCTCCTCTGTGAAGCTTTTCCTCATCTCTCTCTCCATGCCTTCTCTATGCCACGTCTGTCCTCCAATCATAGCTCAATTACTAACTCACCATGTGAGGAGACACTCCATGAAGGAGACAGACTGCACGTGCTCTGAGTCCCAGACCACCTGAGGGTCTCTCCTCAGTCATGGAGAGTCAGCAGCATTTCAGGATTGGCCAGTCCATTGCATTAGACCTTATGTAGCAGAAGCATCTGGCCCTCACCTTTCCTTAGAAGCAGGAATGAAGGGAAAGAGCAATGAAAGGTCTAAGCTTATCAAAGAGTTAAATGGCCAAGTCCAATTCAGATTTTGTAATAATGAAAATTTTTAAAAGTCCGGTGCTCAGATCAAAAAGCAACACAAATGACAAAGTGCTGGATGATGAATCACACAGGGCTCTGCTCAACCTTCAGAACAAAGGCAAGGTTAGCATGCCTCGGTTACAGCCTCTCCGCTTCCTCCTGCAGCTCCTAAGCAAAGGCCATCACCCATCCGAGCCAAGGCCCTGGGTCCCAAACAATGAACACCAGGTTTGCATTTTCAGGTCAGACAGTAGTTCACAGAAAAAGCCAGAAAAGTTGCTGATAGACAGGTGCCTGGGCAACTGATTATGAATCAAGATCAGAAAGAATTTCCAAACTGTCAGAGTTACCTGAATCGTAGACGAGACGCCTGAGAAGGGGCTGCCGATTACTAGGCATGCTCATGCAATGTGTGTCCCTGCAGAAAGCAGGTCAAGCTAGGCCTCAGCATGATACCCATAGGGCGACTCAAGGCTGGTAAGGCTGCTGGGCTGGCTCCAGAAGGGACAGCGCCAGAGAATAAGTACAAGCTACGCTCTTGGGACGGGTTCAGGTGGAATGGGGAACTTCAGGCCTGGGAGCAAGAGAAACTTTGACTTCAAATCTTTTACTTCCTAGTTGTGTGACCTTAAAGAAGTCATTTCACCTTTTTGAGACTCAGTGTCTTCCTATGAAAAAAGGGGAGAATGCCTACTTCATAAGCACCGTTACGAGAATTAAGTAAGATAACCTATACAAAGGGCTTGAACAGTGCCAAGGTCCACGTAGATGCTCAAAAAATAATCCCTTTCCTCTTTCCGTCATTGAGTGTTACTTGTCTTTACATCCCTGGCAACTAGGAAAGCGCCTGGCATGTAGTACAGTCTGAATAAACATTAGCAAAAGTTTAAATCTGTTTCAGTGGGTACCTCTGTCCAAAACAGGAGTTCTCATCCTGAGCTCCATGGGCTCCAGGGGGGTCTAAGAACCTGTGAATGCCGTAGAGGAGATTTTGTGCTTTTGAGGAAATGATCCGTGGCTTTTATTAGAGATTCAAAGGAGTACTTGACCAAAAATACAGCCAGGACCACTGTGCCTCAGGCACTGAAACCACAACCAGGCATATTCTATTCCTCCCCTCTACTCAGCGTTGAAGCCCTGGTTCAATTCAAATCCCCTCCTTTGTAGTCTTAGGGCGAGCTCTGTACACTCTTTTAGTAATTATGGAAACTCATTGAAAAGGAGATGCCTTACACAGTCAGTCCTTAGCATATTTGCTTATCAAATACTCATTTCAGCTTCTACAATGGACCAGGCATGGTGCTATGTGCTGAGAACAGAACAGCAAGTCAAATGGAGCAGTCCCTGACCTCAAGGTGACTGCAACAAAGACATAACAAAGTAACTGGATGATTACTACATGTCATCCTAAGGGGACTGAAGGGTTCAATGGGAGGACCCAGGAGGGGATATAACCAAGTGGTCCAGAACCAGAGGTGAGGGCTGCATTGGGAGAGGCACTCAGTGCAGGGACTGCTTCCCAGGGAAAGAGACACCTGAGGAGGAGGTAGCCAAGTGCAAGGGGAGAGGCTGAAGGGGAATAGTGTCCCAGGCAGTGGATAAGCACGTGCCAAAGCTCACAGGCCGGAGACCTGGGGATCATTCATTCTGGCCAGACCACACACTAGCCATGAGAAGAGAGGCAGCTGGCCAGAGGACGAAGGTGTAGAGACATGTAAAGCACACGGACTCTGCTCTGAGAGCCATGGGGAGACATGAGAGTGCACAAACAGCAGTGCACACAGCTCACTGACTGGAGCTTGCCAAGGCAGCGCTCACACTCCATCCGTGCAGGTGGAGATGAGCAAGGCTCAAGACGTCCTGAGGTCTTTGTCTTGCCCACAGTCTAGGCCAGAAAGAGCAAGTATGAGGCTCTCAGTTTTCAACGTGTGAAAAAGATACATACACACACACACAGACATACATGTATGTGTATATATGTCATATGCATATGTATATTGTGTGTGTTTCTATATAAATAAAATATCTTCTGGGTAATATCTGAACTTAAAAATCACTGATTCATAAATGAATTGGGAAGCGGGGAGGGGTGTCAAGAGTCTATCCAATCCAGTCTTGTATTTCCACATAAGGAAACTGAGTCCTAGAGAGGATAAATAGCCAGCTACATACTTATCAAATAAGTTGCCTGGTTATTTGAAAAACCAGAATTAGAAGCCAAACTGCAAATTTCCACCCCAAGCCCGCAGCTGTTCTGGGACACGGCCAATAAGGAAACTGAGTCCTAGAGAGGATAAATAGCCAGCTACATACTTATCAAATAAGTTGCCTGGTTATTTGAAAAAACAGAATTAGAAGCCAAACTGCAAATTTCCACCCCAAGCCCGCAGCTGTTCTGGGACACGGCCTTTTGTTATTCCTCTTAGATCCTGGACAGCCTCTTACAGTGAATGGGCAGCGTTTGCTCCATTTTCATAAGCTATTTTGGTCTTCTGTCCCTAACATAATCCCACTGAAGCTCTCCACAGCACCCAGCACAGCACCTGGCGCAGTGAAGGTGCTTAAGCAAACGTGTCCATTTGACTTTATAGAGTTTTTCATAACATAATACGTAACACACGTACCCTTTGCCTAGAACACACCTCCTCCCCCAGCATCCTCAAGCCCCACTCCTGCCCCTCACGCTTCCTAGGTGTGCATGACCAGGAAGATGAGTTGAAGGTATAAAGTCTGTTTGAACATTGGTTTTCAGACTCTCTCCACCTTAGAACAGCATCTTCCTGGCAGCATTTTTTGTCTCTGGTGCCTAGAACAGTGCCTGGCACATAGTAGACCCTAAGCAAATAAGCACAGAATTAACTGGCTGTGGGTTCCCCATGACCCAAGACATCCACTGTTTTGTTCAGCATTTATCTGTTCTGTATTTGGGGATTCTCTGAAGGTTTCACTTGACAACAACATCCAATGGCTAAGAATAAATTTGAAGCAACTATCCAGAGGGTAGATATTCTTTTCTTTTCCTTATTTCAACAAGCCTCTTTACTGAAAAACAGCACAATATAAATGGAGTTTCCAAAAACCAAAACAGGTGATTTATAACTACCCCAAATAGTTTTCCTTTCCAATTCTGAAACAAATGTGATTCCAAAATGCCTCTAGTACATGTTCAAATTTTATAAAAATTACATAATAAAAGTGATACCTCACCAGCAAAGGAGAGGTGAGGTCAACCAAAGTCCCCCACTGTGCCAAGAGCAAGCAAAGCTGAGGCCCTCTCACCTGGTGAGTGCCAGGAGCTGGGTGGGGACAGTCTGAGTGACATTTCTGAGATGGGAAGGAGGCACTACTAATAATTACTCCAGGACAGCAAGTGTGGACAGGGCCTTTCTTAGACAAACTGGGGTGTATAGTCACTCTACTAATAACCAAAAGAAGATCATTAAAGACAAGGTCACCACTAGTCAAAACGGATGATCATCATCTGGAAGGGACTGGGTCAAGTCCTAGCAAAATATGGTTGCCACTCAAAAAATGCTAAGCAGAAAACAGGCCATGTGGTTCAGCAAAACAAACATATCGGGGTTTGAATTCCAGACCTGCCATTTACTGGCTGTGTGACCCTGGGCAAAATCCCACAGGGGTAAGGACTAAATAAGAAAAGATAATGTGAGTTTAATCTAGACTACAGCCCGTGTGCATAGAGGGCAATGGGCAAAGTGAGAAGCAACTGAGCGTCCTTGGTTGGCATCTAACTCCACCCCCAACAAAAACTGTGGGATGCTGGGCAAGCTATTAAACCCCTCAAAAAATCTGTTTCCTCATTTGCCATCCAATAACCTCTCCCACCTGACATCACCAAAACAGATGCCAGACACAGCCAACCTAGGCACTGCCTGTTTCCCAGCCTGACAAAGCTGAGGAAGGTCATCAGAGGCTCAGTAGACTCAGTACTGAAGCCTTGTAAAAATTAATTACACTTAAATTCTTCATGCTAAACGTGCGCTGTATGCTTCTCCCCATCTGCTTTCACCCTGCTCTGTGCTCCAAGAGGCAGACTCAGGTGACACCATCAACAGACTCCCTTTGCCCCTGGGCTTCCAGTTGGGCTCAGCTGATCAGAGGCACCAGCAAAAGATGAAAGAGTAGAGTGAGGCCAGAACAGTTGCTCCCCTGACTCCTGGCTGCCAGGCTCTGCCCTGCCCTTCTGGAAGACCCCCACCTGCCCTCCTTTCTGCAGCAGCTCCCCTCTGCAGCAGCCCCCTTTTGCAGCAGCCCCCCTGCAACAGTCCCCTCCTACAGCAGCCCCTTTCTGCAGCAGTTTCCCCCTGCAGGATCCCCCCTCCTGAAGCAGCCCCCTCTGCAGCAGCCTCCTCCTACAGCAGCCCTCTCCTTCAGCAACTCCCTCCAGGTCTGGGAAACTGCTTCCTCTCAGCCTCTTCACCTGAGGGGCAGAGGCTCACAGCTATTGGTAGCCCAGGCTGCTTCACCATGCCCAGGGGTTCCCCTTCACTGCCCAGGCCTTTGGAAGGACTCCCTTTATTCAGCTCTCCCCGACTACCCCTCTAAGTGTGCTGCCTGTCTCCCGTGGGGGCCATGACTGATACATCCATTTAAAGCCCATTTCTTCTTTGGTTACTCCTCAGTTTGAGCCCTAGGAAGGCTCAGACTGTACAGGGAAGTTAGTGCACGTGACGCCCTCCATTCCTTGAGGTCAGCTCCTCCTACGAGGCAAGCTCAGAGGCCACTGCCTTCAAAATGACCATCCACACTCTTCTCCGCCAGCCTCTGCCCAGGCTGGACACAGTGCCTTCGCCCCTGGCTGCGTGTGCATGTCAGTGGCCTGTTTGTGGCTGCCTCTGGAATTCCAGGGGTGAGGGGGAAGGCAGGACAACAGAGAATGACATGCCTTCCTCACCTCCCCCCACAAAATTACACAGCTCCTGGAACACAGCAAGCACTCAGTAAGAGCTGGACTGACGGCCATGGTAAGAGTGGAACACCCAGAGCCAGGTATTCATAAAATACCAAACTTGATCACACAGCTCGTGCTTCCTCAGGGTGGTGATAATTCATTGAAGAGTCCTCATGTGTAGACGAGGACAATGTGGAACTTTACTTCAAAACTGAGGTAAAATACAAAGGAAAGAAACTGATGACAGTATTTGTGACTCCCTGGTAAGAACAAGACAAGATGCTTTGTCCTGAAGAAGTGATCGATGTGATAGATTAATATACAGAAAACAGGGGGCAGATAAAACTCCTTAAAATACTTATGGCTTTCAAGTGATTTTGAAAAGAAGCAAGCTTCCCCTCGCATGCCAGCACACTCCATCAAAGGGGACACTTTAATAAGGTGACTTCTGCAGGAGGCTCAAGCACAGGCATCGCAGTCGGATTCGGTGGTGTGTTTCATAAAATATTCACATCTTTTTCTAGAAAAAAACATTTTTCGGTAGCCCTTCTCCTTTATCAACTTGGCCATATTCATAAACAGAGAAGTAATAATAAAAATGACACGTCGACAGGCAACTCTGTCTTGTTCTGCCTTGTGGGGTAAGGATGGTAACCGAGAATCCCGGATGATGATAACAGCTGCCATATATTAAGCCTCTACTTCATGTCAGGCACCAGGCTAGACACTGCAGCTGCATTATTTTTAATCCTCTCAACAGGTCTATGAGCTGTCCCCATCTTTATATATGGAAGTATAGGTCAGAGCTATTGGGATACAGCCATTATCCCCAAGTCTATCATGTTAGAACAGCCCCATGCACAGGTGAAGCAATTCTGCTTAGAGGCCCCACTTTAAGCAGGTGGCCTTGCAGATCACAAGCTGCGATTCAAACCCAAGTCTGTCTGATTCTAGGTCTTATGTCTCTTACACTACCTCATGCTATATCCTAGATATATCCTCATTTTTTAAGTTCCTCGAATTTTCTTGACATCTAAAAGATACAAAATATTCTTCCACATAATTTTTCCTTATTTATTACTTACTAGTCATTCATTCAATATTTACTGAGCATCCATATGTCAGAAGCTATTTTAGGGGGTTGGAAATATGTCCATTATTACTTGGGGAGCAGAGAGAGAGGTAAGGGAAGGAAACACCATGGGCCTGGCACTGAGTTATATACTGCAGAGGTATGACAACAGGACACAGTCCCTTGCGCAGAAGGAGGTTTTAGGAGGAATGAGACCAGAGCGCCATCCCCAGCTGTGTGTGACAGGCCACAAAGAGGCTGACGCCTCCTCTCAGGCTCACAGGAGGGAGGGGGCATCTCCGGTGAGAAATCAGGAAAGCATCAAGCGGTAGGAGGCACAGAAGGTGGGCCTTTGGGAATAAAATGACACAGATGCTTACCAGGAACTGTTTTAAAACAGCAAAAATGTTGGGTAGCTATTTCTATGTTGAGGATGGGGACAGGGCCCTCCCCCAGCTTCATGTTTTCAGTGGAGCAGGCTGGCTGCCCCTCACTCCCTCCGAGGAGCCCACCCTGCTTCTTTTGAGATCTGCCTGTCTGTAGGAAGCGACATCTTCCATTTTCTGTGCCATAAATCACCAAGAGGCAGGTTCCTTGGAGGAAGCCTCAAGTTTTCGGGGAGTCTCCACAAGTCCATTCAACTGGTAGAACCGAGCCAAATTCTCCATTGCTGACTTAATCACTTTGCGGCTGATTTGTCTTTATTTGACCTACACTCAGAGGCCTCTACACTGCAAATCCCTACATTAGAGCCCCGTCACAGTCAGTCTGTGCTGCTACTTTCACACTTTTTGTGGCACCTGCACATCAGGCCTGCTCATCTGCAATATTTCTGCCTCATTTGCAAACTGGCTGATTTTGGCATAAAGACCTCTCTTCGTAAGAGTTGCCTTAAAGTCTCTGATCCGAAACGATCGCTTCCAAAACCCCTCCCTTCACCCTTTCTCTGAGTTAGATGGTCTCTCACACACTTCAACAGTCAGTACTGCTGTTAACCTATCTGAGTCCCCAAGCAAACTCATTCTCCTTCGGAGCAGGCACTGTTTTATTCCTGTTTACAGTCCCATACCTAGCCTAGCACCTCCAGGACAGGACAGGACAGACCCCTCACAGCATTTGTGGAGTGCACAACGCTGCCCCCAGGCCACACATCTAGCAAGTGGGTCAACACTGAATGCCCGAGTGTGCCTAGCCATGGCTTAATAAGGATCAAAAGGATTTTTCTTAAAAAAACTCTCCCAAAAGAAAATATTCCTAACAGCAACTGCTACCGCTGCAAAAGACACATGGTACTCAGGGCCATGCAGCCTAAAGTAGAAATCTATTACCATGATGTCATTAATTTCACTGTTCTCATGGACAAAAATTTAAGTCAGGCTTGACCACAAAGATGACATTAACGTAGTCATCTTTGGCACTTCATGGTAAGATCTTTAATCCCAGCACAGGATGGAATCATAATGGGACCATCCATCACTGACACAATCATTTCATAATTGCTTTCAGGCCCTGGGTCATTACACCCAAGACTTACAAAGGAGGAGGAGAGAGGTGAGTGCCTGTGAGAAGAGCAAGTAAGTGGCATGGGACAGTAAAGCATGCGGGGGGGGGGGGGGGGGGGGGGGGG